>NC_138552.1:38513882-39113882 GCF_964273705.1 Natrix helvetica
TCATAGTAGTCCATGGAACCACAAGATTTTGTGTAGTGCTCAGCATTCTGTTTCCTGGATATATTATAATTAACTTACAGAAGGCTTTTTTAATCCTCATACCTATCTTGTTTGAATAGTAAGTACAGGTAGTACTTGATTTATAACCATTTGTTTAGCAACTGTTCAAAATTATAATGGTGCTGAACAAACTTACAACTAATCCTTGCAATTATGATCTTTGCAGCATCCCCATGATTATGTGATTTCCATTTTCAAATTTCCCAGATGTCTTTCAACAAGCAAAGTCAATAAGAAAGTTCAGAGAAGGTCATGGTCATGTAATGTTTTGCTTAACGACCAAGGTTAAAAAGTTCATAAAATCAGGTGCGGTCATGTGAGCCACATTTAATGACTACACCACTTAACAATGAATTTTCTGGCCCTAATTGTGCTTGTAAATCAAGGGCTATTTGTGCAGTCTTGTGCAGTGATTTGCAGAATAGGTTTTAGATCTGAATAAGATGAAACTACTGAAATTGAAACCAAGGTAGAGTTTTACCAGAGTCAACTTTTTGAGAGAACAGAGATCCTAACAACTCAAGAATGCCAAGTGAAAGCCATGGCTACAGGGATATTTTTCCCCAACTGTTGCTGGTATACTAGGTATACTAACATTTGGAATTTCATGCTCATATGTAGATGCAATTGTAGAGAATATTGTATCTCCAGGTTGGGGTCTTAAGTTGATAGAATTCTTCAAGCTAGGTTTTTCCATATAAATGTTTCATTATAGTGCTAGGTAACAGAGTGCAGAAACAGAAAAGTGAGATTTCCACCATGTATTTATGTACATGATTAGATGGTGAACTTCTATGGGTAGTAATTAAATTGCATGTTTTTACATGCAAATTTTGACAAGCCTTTAGGTAGGATTTACTTTAAGCCTATGTTTCTTGATTAAAGTTTGATCTAAGAGATCTCTTGTGTATCTTGTTGCTACTTGTGGCTTTATTTTGATTTTTAGTCAATGTAGCTCTATTTTGATTTGATAATGTGTAGATTTAGTAAACCATTAATAGGTGAGTAAATGAATATTGGTACTGTACAAATATTTCATGAGAAAAATAAACAACAAATCTGCTGCTAAAGTCAGGCGGTCCTTAAAAATTTGAGGTAGTTCATCAAGACCATCCCCATGTTAAATGAGCCAGAGTGTGATTACACAAAACATATTTCTACCATGATGGCTGCTGAAACAAAACAAATTGGTTAGTGTTTTGGACAATTTGCAGAACAACCCTATTAATGGTTCACACAATGCAATATTTATTATATATTTATCCTGCTTTTATTACTTTGATAAATAACTCAAGGCAGTAAAATACCTAATGCTCCTTTTTTCTCCTATTTTCCCCATAACAACCAGGCTATTAGGTGAGTTGGACGGAGAGAGAGTGACAGGCCCAAAGTCATGCAATCAGCTTTCATGCCTCAGGAGGGAATAGAACTCCTCGGTCTTCTGGTTTTTAGGCCAGCACCTTCAAACTGGCTTTCAGTATATTGTGACTGAGATATTATACTTGAAGAAATACAGTACTTTAATACATGTTTAGATGTTAATGAGGATGAGGATGACAATAATAACAATGCCATTCACTATTACTGTTTTTATATAAATTTTATTGCAATAAATAGGGTTGCCCTAGGAAAAAATTGGCAGCAATGCTAAACCTCAAGATAAATTAGGATGGCTAATTCTCAGTGCAGTTTTTCCTCATTTGAAGATTTAAAAAAATCATTTTGGTCTTGTGAATAGTTTGAGATGAACTTAGACTGCAAGTCTTTGAAATGTCTGAGAATAATTGTATCCAGAAATCAATTTCCAGTTGTATGAGTTGTTGCCTATAAAGAAAGGGTAGGGCTTGAAGATGAAATGGTGGAGCTTTATGCTTTTTCACAATTTGGGATGTGTATGTGGAGTGTTTTAGTGATATATCAGCAAGAAATTACTAAAAACATCATTTCAGCTCAATTTTATAAGTTAAACACATAAATACAAGAAAAATGTGATTTTTTTTTCAAAAAAATTGAGCATGTAAGTTAGAATTATGAATTGTTATGTATTTGGACCATTTTAATAAATATGTGAATGCGCTATGTTTTTCAATAGAATATAGGTTGTACATACATTTTTAAAAAATCTATTTCTGAATCTTTTATGCCTGGCAAAAGAATCAGCGCTATGTTTTGGTCTGCCTCTCCTGAAACGCCCATTGATTTGGATGTGTTACAGCCCAAGATTTTATAGGATGTGAATATTTTCTGCAATGCAGTAGGAAATAGAACTATAGGTTTTCAAACAGAAATCAAATACCATCAAAATTACAGCAAGAAGAAAGCCAGAGATTTTGCTTTTTTCTATTTTTTAAGCTATCTGGGTTTACAGAGACAAAAATGTGAGTTGCATTCTTGCATAACCATTTAGGTTTTCAGAGACAAGAATGTGAGTTGCATTTTAAGATTGTGTTCAACGCTATTCAACAAGCTCCCAATCTGTCTCTTAATTTTCATTAATAGCCAAATTCATTTTACAGTACAAGAATAAAACCAGTACAATAATATATGGCTTTTTTTTAAAAAAAGATTTTGAATCCAATTTCCTTATGTACTAGAAGTATTGTCATCTAGCTTTAAAAGTAGAAAGAGGAAGAACAATTAGAAGACGACATTCTTATCTCATTTTTATAAATTACTGAGAATTTTCATTTCATTCCCCACCTACCTCAACCTTTAAAACAACCCATGTAAATATATTGCAACAACAGAAATGTAGCTAAAGCTATATTCAGACATTGAAGAATGCTTATATTTAAGTAGCCAATGTTTCTCATATACTTTTATTCTGTGTAGGAATAAGCTTTGTATTCCATAGGCAAATCAAATACTAATTCATTCGGGGTTTTCATTCTGAGCAATTTACAGAAGGTTGAATTCAGACTGTATGATCACAACAGGACTGCACAGAAAGGAAACAAGACACAAAGGATCAGAAGAAATAGTCAGGGAACATTAACTTCACACAAGTATAATTATTCCTTTAGTGACCTGATGGAAATTCTGCATGGATTTCAAAAATCTCTTACAATCTTAAATGTGACTGTTCAGCTGTAATACACAGGACATTAAAAAGCAGATCTATTTCTCTCTTTTCTTTAATAATCAGTCTGAAATTGGAATCTAAACGCTAATATGAATATTATATATAAACAGTAAGATCAGGAATTTTTCTACAGAATCTTTATTGATAAACACCAAGAATTTTAATATTTCCTGCTTAGAGTATTTATGAATTTATGAATAAGATACATTTGCCTATACCACGTACTTCATTAAAATATTCATACAACGTACCTTCTGTAAAATTTAGTGATCACATAGAAAAGTTAAAGTTATTAACAGAGTGGATTAATACCACATTCCACTTGTGCATGATTTTGTGCCAATTTGCCTCCATGCAAGATCAGATAAGTCTAGTATGTTTTATTCTTTCTGCACTGACCTGCTTCTGAATTTTAACTACAGCCTAATCAGGTAAAACACGATTGTTTGCGAAACACAACATGAAATTACTAGTGCATCTCATATCAGAAAGAAAATGTTACTCTAACTGTGGTGCTTTAAACTGTGCAATAATTTTTCCAGTATTTCTGCATCCCTCAGAGCAGGAGATGTGACCAATCACTGTGAAGTAGGAAGTTCTTTATTAGCAGTCTATTTATGTTAACCATAATTTTCTTCCTTTTGCATCAGAAAAATCACAATGTTGAGAAAAATCCTCCAAGGCACTGGCATACATTCTGGCATATTAATATATAAATGCACAAAACATATAGAATCGTCCCTCACATTGAATATGCAACACATTGAGTTGTTTTATTCTATACCAATCCAACTAGTTTCTGTTCAATATTACTGCTTTATAACAGCATTGAATTATATCAGCTATTAAGAGATTTATTTTTTGCTTACAATTAAAATGTGGCTCTTGAAGTATTTACTATTCAATAATCACTTCATATCCAAATTTCTGAGCTACAATCAATTGTAATCTAAACATTCTTATACAGTTGGCTTCTATTCATTATACGCTTACTAAGTTGAGGTTCAGTTCTATACCACAAACTGGAAGGAAGCTGCACAGAACACAAAGAGACTTCTCAGGAAATCGGTATATAATTCTGGCTGACTTCTTGGTTTTCCGAGGCCATACAGGAAATGAAGCAACTAAAGTGATGCTTGGAGTATAGTCGAAGACGAAGAAGATTGAATTTGACCAACTGTAGATAGGAGCTCATTTTCAAGATAATTCTGTAGCAATAAGAGAAATGAAATGCTCTTGCTTCTTCTCCTTTATTCCATTGGCAGGGTGCTGGCCAGCAGATCTTTTTTGGGTGGCCAATGCCCTTTTGAGTAGGAGCTATCTGGTTGAATTACTATTGGGCCACTATGACCCATTTGCTTGTAAACTCCAATTAGCTGTAGTATTGATTCTACTTGGGCATATTCTTGTGAGGTTACTGTCTTGCTCTCTTGCTATCTCCTAGCTTCTGTTAATGTTGTTACCTCCAAAGAAGTGGATAAGGTGCTCTCTAGGATATCTTTTTCACCCATGGATTTTTGTCACTCCTTGCTTCCTCAGATAGATGGAGGCTATTGTAACCTGGATCCAGAAAGTTGTGAAAACCTCTGAGGGCTCATTGCCTTCACCCCTGAAAGAGAGGCTGGTTCATCCTCTCTTGAAGAAATCCTCCCTCAATCTAGAGGTTTGAACAACTACAACCCAGTCTCAATCAGTGGTGGGTTGCAGGCGGTACGCCCCAGTACGCACGTACAGGAGCCAACCCGGAACATCAGATACCATTCCGGTACAGTGCTCCGGAGGGCCCACCCGCCTGTCCGAGCTCCTTACCGGTGTTTAAAGGCTTCTGTGCTTCCGTGCAGTCGCATGGCGCGTACAGCACCTGTGTGATGCCCCACGGAGCAGCTGGAGCATCACAGAGGTGCTAAGACACATGAGCACGCTGCACGCGTCCATGAGGACAGCGCAGGCCCCATTCCAACCGTACTGGTTGGAACGGGATTTGAAACCTACCACTGATCTCAATCCTTTCCTTTTTTGTGGAAACAGTTGTTCAAGTCTAACTATAAGACACGCAAGAGGAATTGAATTAATTATTAGTTAGAGTACAGTCTCAGTCTGGGTAGAGACTGAGATGGCATCAGTTGTTCTGGTTGATGAACTTTATTGGGACTTGGATGAAGGTGGTATACCTGTCCTGGTTATTTTAGACTTCATGCTTTTGAAAACATCAACTACAATACCTTGCTTGTTATGTGGTTGGCGATTGGAGTAATTGTTTTATATGTTTTCATTCCTCAGTAACTAGTTCCAGTCAGTGATAATTTGAGAAGAGAGAGTGGACTTTGGTTGCTCTTTTGTGAAGTGTCACAGGAATTGTTTCTCTCCCCTCCCTCCCCGGTTATTTAACATCTATATGAAACTGCTGGGGAAAGCAGTCTTATGATTTGGAGTCCAGAATCACCAACATACTGATGATACCCAACTGTACATCAGATTCCCAGTTTCCAATGGAACACCCCAGACTCCATCTTGTCTCGGCCTAGAAACTATTAGAGTCCAAAGGGGAGAGAATAAGCTTACATTGAATGTGAGTTAGAGCTATGTTTATTCATTGGGATTTTCCCCATGCCCCATGTATTAACTATAAATAGGGTTGTACCACAGGGGTGGGTTCCTGTACCAGTTGGTACCAGTTCGCTGCACGCGCGCTTTGCACACAAGCACATCTGTCATGCATTGCTTGCGCATGTGCAGAAACATGCCGGCAACAGCAGAAGAGACCGGGGGATTGGTTCACGGGTGTGTCCAGTGTGGATCGCTGCCGGTTCTGTGACCCAGGCCAAATCACCACTACCGTTTTGGCCGAACTGGGCTGAACCTGGAGCAACCAACCTCTTTTGCACCACCCTTGAAGGAGCAGGTCCATGATTTGGTTGTTCTCCTGGATTTGCAACTTCTGTTGGACCAACACATGAAAGCTGTAACTAACATGATCTTTGCCCAGCTGCAATGGATGGAAACTAATCAAGGACAGAACCAACCTAGAACTAAAGAGAATTTTCCTGACAGAACAATTAATCAATGGGATTACTTCCCTCCAGAAGTGTGGATGTTCCAATGTTGGGGATTTTAAAAAAGAGATTGGACAACCATATGTCTCAAATGAAATAAGGTTTCCTGCTTGAGCAAGGGACTTCCAAGGTCCCTTCCAACTCTGTTTTTGTTATTTTTAAGACCTGCTAAGGAACTAGGTTATTTTTACTATGTCTTGATATGTGAAACCATAGAACTCAAAAAGGGTATACTTTCTTTTTCACATGACAGTATTATGATCTAAATCTGGTAAAAAAAAATCAGCTATTTTCTTGCAGTTCATAAAACAAATAACTAATAATAGATATGAAGTGATGCTTTGATTTTGTTACCTGAAAAAAATACAAATTGTTTAAAATCTCCTTCCTTCCTTCCTGTGAGGTTTGATGTGAAGAGTCCTGGCAACTGACTGAAGTAGTCTTTGAAGATTTCTTGGCAAACCTTTTTTTTCTTTGCCATTGCTTCCTTCCTAGGGCTGAAAGAAAGTAATTAGCCCAAGGTCACCCAGTTTGTTTCATGCCTAAGGCAGGACTAGAATTCAGTTTTCTGGTTTTTAGCTTGATGATTTAACCACTACACCAAACTGGCTTTCTAAGAATTTATATGCATCCTATAAAACTGTCCGGCATTTGCACATGCATATGTACAATTGATTTTTATCAGATGCTTGGGGAATATGGCGCCTGTTTTCTGAAAGAAAAAAGTGAACTAAGAGAAATATCTATGTATCTCTTGGTTCAATATTTAACATTTTGTTTGTGATTTATTTCATTTATAAGTTTGTTAAATCTCATTTTCAATAATACCGTAAGTATTAGTATAGACTTCCATTTAAATATACTTCAGAAAAGAATGGAAGAGAGGATAAGATTTCCCCTTCACTGAAATAAAATGTATAGGACAAGAATATAATGTTGCCTTCATTTGGAATATAATATTTATTCAATAAATCATACTGAAGCTGTGCAAATGATTCTAAAATGAAACCACATTAAAAGAAATACCCTACTCCTTTCCTTTGTCACAATTATCCTCACAACAATTTCTGGGTGGATTAATTTAACAGATAATGTTTGGATCAAAAATTATCAGTAACATAATGTATACATACTTAGCCATATCTAAACTAAAACTAGTCCTAACTCTAATCATAATTTAAATGACACAGAGTGTGTTTTACAAACCACCAAGAATATTCCAATCATATATAAATTTACAATTTGCAATATGTTGGGGAAAAAATCCAGTCCAGTTCCAAGCTGGGAGAAAGACACTGGAAATAAAATGGAGACCGGCTGCAGGAAAGGAAGTCTCTGTTTATTTGGCAGCTAGAAACTAGTGACAGCAGCATGTTTCTGGGGTGGCTGGCAAAGTGGAGTTGAGAGTAGGTGATTTTTTTATACATTCTTTGGTGCTTTGTGATTGAGATACCTGTTCTGTGTAAGGCTATGTCCTTTAATATTTTAATAGCTGTTGCCAGATTCCTATGCAGCCATGTAGCAGTCATGGCACATACATAAGCATTGTGTTGCTTATTTGGAATTTCTTTGCTTATGAATATATTGGCCAAGTCTTCCTGAAAGGATACAAAATCTCCATTCCTAAAGACCAGCCTCTTCAAGCTTCTGCTTGAGGCTATTTTCCTATGGCAGGAAGACAGTGGCTGCTTTCTGCCTTTGTTAAGATTTTTCTCCTCTTCTCCTTTAGGGGAAATATTCTATTCTGCCTCCTTTTAATATTAGGAATAAAGAATATTTTATTGTTGGGAAGGGGAAGCTTCCTATACTTATAATTTAGGGTAATTGCTCTATCATATGACATACTTACCTTGATTAAAGCTCTGCATTATGACATGCTTACCTAGATAACCTTAGCTGTTTATATCATATGAAGAGCTAAGCACACCAAACTGAGAAGAGATACATTTAGCTTTAAACAGTTCCAGCACTAGTCAGCTATACTATGCAAACAGGAACAAGACAATTACTGTAATGAGGAGTTAACTATCAGTCCTTGCTGGCATTGGTTGTTCTTCAAAAGTAGGCTTCCTCTAGGAACACCATTTCTTGTTATTTCTATACTTTCAATCATCCATGGCATGCGTGACACATGTGGTCATATTTGCCAGCATGTGCGCTGTCATTTTCAACCTTCTGGAGGACCAGGAGAGGCCTGTTTTGCCCTCCCCAGGCTTCAGGAAAGCCTCTGGAGCCTGGGGAGGATGAAAAACGGGCCCAATGGGCTAACCGGAAGTTCGGAAACAATCTATTTCAGGCTTCCGAAAGACCTCCAGGAGGCCGCAGGAGGCTGTCTTCGCCCTCTCCAGGCTTCAGGAAAGCCTCCAGAGCCTGGGGAGTGACAGGGAGGGTGAAAACCTCCCCACGTGGGGGGGGGGGCGGATGTCGCGCACATATGTGGGGGGGTCATGCGCACATGCGCAGGTAGGCGGGGTGCATTGCATTGTGGCTGTGGGCATGTGCATGCACACAATTTTGGCCTTTATAAAAAGGTTCTCCATTACTGATCTATAGGATAGGTAAAATATGGTAAGAAAGGGTGGGGTTGGGTAAACTTCCCAAATGCCATCTATGATGGCTTAAACTCCAACAGGCCACTGTGAAACTGTTTTTGGAAAAGGATGGAAGGACAGAAGTAATGTTCACAGTGGCTGAAAGATAGAAAATAGAATAACTGAGTTGGAGGGATCTTAGAGGCCTTCTAGTCCAAACCCCTGCCTAAGCAGGACACCCTATATCATTTCAGACAAATAGCTATCCAATCTCTTCTTAAAAACCTCCTGTGATGGAACCCCCACAGCTTCTGACGACATTATCACAGATAATGAAGAAAGATACACTATATTGCCAAAAGTATTCGCTCACAACTGAGTCTGATTATGTGGATGGGTGAGCGAATACTTTTGGCAATATAGTGTACTTGGACTCAGGCAGTAAGCCTGAGCAAAAATGTAAATTAAATTGCCTACCACTTTGATCACGATACAACATAGATTCTAGTTATTTTCTGTTGTGTAGGAACAGAATGCAGGGAACAGTGTAAGTCTGCCAAAATGCATCACAAAGCTAACAGCATCTGGTTTGCATTCATTCAAATTCCACCAGTAAATCTATGTAAAAAGGAGATTCAGATGCTAGGAAAAGTGGAACCAGAAACAGCCCAAACTATTTTACTGCCTGAGACAGCAGTAGCCACCCCCATCGCACCTTTCAGTTCATACTCACTAAAAGTTCTTGCACTGAAGGAAGATGCATTTTGTATTTCATAGTATATTGGAGGATTTCGATTAGTTATCATACTACACTAAGCGAGGCTTGCTTGTTGGCATCACAAAAAAATGTATTTGTTTGCTTTGTCTTACCATGATGGGTGAACTCAATTACTTTGGCTTATAAAGTCTTATTTAGGGTTGGGATTAGTGTTAAATTATGAACCAAGCTTCTACAGCAAATGTATAGATAAAACTAGTGACTCAGCATAAATGATATCTATCTTTAGTTTTCACTTGCTGAAATGACAGGTTTGTTGTGTCCCAGTCCAAAGAGTGGACAGACAATGGTGCAGCGAGTGCTCGAGCGGAGTTAAACATCGCCGGGCCGCAACAGCTGAGAAAAAAACTACATTTTTCGTCCATCGGAATGTTGCGGTTCCCATTTGCGATTAGAAAGCACTCGAACCACTCCAGGAACCAGGCCCAAGATTCGCCGGCGGTTCCAAACGGAGCGAACGGTGGCATAGATGCCATGGCCGTAGCGAGTGTGAGGCGATGAAGAGAAGAAGAAAAAACTGAGGTTGTGAGGAAAATTTTTCTTTTCCTTCACCAGATAGCTGTATGCCGAGGTGGTGGTGTCCGTGGCCTCAGGATCCCACCTTCGTCGCCAGTGAAAAAATTTGGTCGAAGGATGAGGCAGGACGCGTCTGAGGCAACTAAACAGCTTACTTTATTATAGGCAACAGCAACGTATATACAGCAGTGAGATTCAGCACTTTCCCTGCCTGACAGCTATTTATACGGAGCTGTCAGGCAGGGCAACCAATCAGAGGCTTCTGTCAGCCCGCGCTCAGCAAAGCCGCGTCTTAGCCAATCAGGCGTGGCTTGGCTGTTGCTGGCTGCCAGGACACAACAAGGTTCAGCCTCAATCTGCAGATAACTATTACCCAAACCATTCTTCTAACTGCTAGTCTAACTAGAAACTGAGGTACATGGAGGGCCTGCTGTCACTGCTGTTTGCTTTTTTCATCCTCTTTGAAGGAAGATGGTTGCTGCATTTCACTTCAGAGAAAAATATAGGTCAAGCACATGATAGCAGTCTTGATTTGCATGGTAGCAATACTTCACAGCTTGGCCCAGAGAGCATGATCAGATGGCAAGAATCAGCAACAGGTCCTTTTCCAGCTAGCTGAGTCTGAGACAATAGGTACTCCTCCTTCCCAATCTGTTTCCTAATATTAATGTCACACAATAGAGGTAGGCTTCTTTGATGGTGCTTGGCTCACTTGTCTCTCCAGAAGAGGAGTTGTTGCAAGGAATCCTTTTATTTGTATGGCAACCTATGTTGCAGATTATATACACGTGAAACACAGAAGCCTTGAAAAGCTATCTTTGAGAAGAAGCTATACATCAAACTGCTCCACTATGTTAAATTCACTTTAATCACAAAACATGTATTCTGGTTTGTTTGTTTGTTTTATCAAGAAAGTGGTGAATGTATATTACCAATGTTCGGCAGGGCTTGGTATGTTATTGAAATAATGTGCAAAATAAGTTAACTAAAATATCTTTATCTTTCACTGAGCTTTTGGATTTAGAGATGTGAAATAACTATTGAAAACAAAAATAGAAAATATTGATGATGAACCTATACTGCCAATGTGTAAAAATATAGCTATTGTAAATCATATTTTTAAAAGGGATGAACTATATTAAAATAATTTGCTGAATTACTGATGATAATACTGTAAATATCTTTATTTAAATATTATATATTTGTGAATAGGTATATGCTATAATGCAAAATCACCGCTATCAATTCTTATCAGGGAGAAGTGAACAAAGATTTACTTCTAAACAAATATACCTATGGTTTGTAATTATTGTTTCTGAATAAAAAATCTTTTGCTTTTCTTTTAATGTATATGTTGTTTAAAATAGCCCAGCAAAAAGATTAACTTTAAATGTTAAAAATCCAATTTAATACATCCATAATGAAGTCAACTAAACACAGGGTTAAAATGGCGTTTTTTACAGTCTCTAGAGTCTAGTATATCAACCAGCTGTGTGAAGGTGAAACCTGAGTCAGCTCCGGACAGTCACGATATTCCTTTTTATGTTTTTAAAGGCACATGTGCACAAATAGCTAGAAGACAATGAAAAGTGCACAAATCTAATGTTAGAAAAATAAGATGAGAACATTTTTGCAAAATTTCTTGCAAAACTCATGGGATCATCTTAGGTTTTCAGGTTTCATAAACATATCTGACTCAGTAGTACAAAAATGCTGCACATTTGCAGGTATTTTCTGGCACAAACATAAAAGTTTTATCCAGCAAGAAATTTCCCTTCTTGCTGAAGTGATAAAGCATTTATTAAATATCCCAGAACTCTGCCTATTGTTCAGTGGAGACCCAAGTGATCCAAGTCATCTGAAAATATCTGAAAATGCCCTAAGACTCTGCTATTAAAAACATTGGCTGCCATTTTGTAAGGTACACTAATACATTGTTACCAAGGAAACACATACTACTCTCTTTCTCACACTATTTTTGTCTTTCCTTCTTTTAAAGAAAACGCAGTTAATTCAGACAGAGACTAGAACTGTCTTAAAATGGATACAGCAAATAAACAAAAATGCTTTGCTTTAGTTATTAATGAAAACCATTAATTTAGTTATAGATTTGCCTGAACAGAATCTCCTGAGTTGCAGCCTATTTCCTTCTACTACCTTAAACAGTTGTAGAATGTTTCCTTGTAAAAATGTCATTTTTGAAGATGAAAATATTAAAAATAATAATGTTTTAATGTCTTAACTGCAGAATGTTTTTCAAGAGGAAAATGTAGGAACATAGTGTTTGGAATATGACATATAGATCTATTGTTTAAAAAAGGAAGCTTGGAACATTGTAACAGCAAATCTGTAATGATTTAATTGTGACCCTTTTCCTTCCATTCCTAGCATTAATTTTACATGCTACTGCTATTTAATTCTGCTAACTTTGTATTAAATGATATGACCACCGGTAGGATGCAGTGGCTCAGTGGTTAAGACACTCAGCTTTTCAATCAGAAAGCTGGGCAACTCAGTGGTTCTAATTGCTAACGCCGTTTAACAGAGTGCGCTTCAGTTACATGTTCTTGCTTCTGCCAACCTAGCAGTTCGAAAGCATGTAAAAATGCAAGTAGAAAATTAGGAACCACCTTTGGTGCACCTTCAAAGTTTAGTCATGCTGGCCACATGACCATGGAGACATCTTTGGACAGTGCTGGCTCTTCAGCTTTGTAACGGAGATGAGCAACACATCTTAGAGTTGGGAATGACTAGCACATATGTGCAAGGGGAACCTTTACCTTTATATGACCATCAAATTTGACAGTGGGCAGTTGACAAACGTAAACAATAATAACAACAGAATGCATATTACTTTAAAAAAACCCCATCAAATAATACTTCGACAATCCAACACCCAAACCTGGGAACACAGCTGTGTGTTCTGGGTCTTGCAAAAGGCCAAGAGTACTGTGCTAATCTGACCTCTCAGTTGGCAGATGTTCCACAGGGCAGGTGCAATGACAGACAAGTCTCTCTTACCAAATCCCCCCAAATTACATTCTTTACCTGACAGATCTCTTAGCATGCTTCTTCTGCCACATCTAATGTTACTTTTATGTTACTTTCAATTGTTTAGAAAATTGCAAAGTTCTTTTCCTACTAGTATGCTGGGGGGATGAAAATTCTTATTTCACCAAGGTAAAATCCTATATTGAAGATAACAGAGGGGTCCTCGGTGGACTGAGTTTGTTTGTTTGCTTGAAGACGTTTCATTACCTTAACTAGGTAACATCATCATTGCTAGTGAGAAGTGCTGTTTGCTCTCAGTTTATATTCTGGTATCTTGCCTGCCTGTGTGGCTGGGGATGATCTTAGGGATTCTTTGGTTGGGCTGTTTACTAATGGCTCTTTGGAGGTTTCTTGATTGGGATATTGCTTACCTGATTGTTGGTCTGAAATTGATCTTGGAGTTAATTTATGCTGATCTGAGCGCTGATTACTGGTGGAGAGGTGCTGGAGTCTTTTGCTCTTTTTGACTGGTTGATTGTCTCTTTTATATAGTCTATAGATGTTGTTAATATCTATGTGTCTGTTGATGGCTGATTTGTCAGAGTGCCAGGCTTCTAGAAATTACCTGGCACTTTTGGATTTGGCCTGGTCTAGGATTGTCACATTTTCCCAATTGAAACTATGGTTAAATCTGTCTATATGTTGTGAAATTAAAGAATTTTCATCATGCCTTCAGAGTTGGTGTTCATGAGTTCTTACATTGTACGTTGTAGATGAATCCTGTTTTTTGTTCTGTAGTTGCTGGATCTTTTGGTTTGTGGAGGGCTTTGAAGGGCTTTAATTGGCTTGTGTGCTATGTAGATTCCATGTGATTGTAGTAGTCTATTTGTGGTTTTTCAGATATTCTTGACGTATGGCAATGTAATTCTTTTTAAAGTTTGTGTTGGTGGTGATGTATTGGGTTGAGTGGTCAGCAGGGATGGGATCCTACCAGTTTAACAACCAGTTTGCTGAGTACACACTTCGTTTTTCTGTACTTCTGATCATGAACTCTGTCCACAAAGCTAATTTGTCCGGCAAATACTCAATCAACAAACAGCTAAATTTTGATCATGTGAACATGGAGATGCTGCAACAAAAAAACAATCATAAGTCACTTTTTTCAGTGCTCCTGTAACTTTGAATGGACACTAAATAAACTGTGGTAAGTTGAAGACTATCTATACAGGAAAACATGACTCTTTGTCTCCTTCTAAAATTTTTGGCTAGACTGCATAAACAAAACAGTCCAGAGCAGAAATAATGTTTGCTTGGCTACTGTGTGTGTGTGTGTGTGTTTGTTTGTTTGTGTGTGTGTGTGTAGACAGATATGTGTATTCATACCAGAGTATTTGGACTATTATCCATCTTTGGCCTTCTCAGTTCTCAGCTTTAATAAAATATGCCCTGTCAGATAAATGTCCATGAAATTATTGGGATCTGATTGTGTCTAAGGACTTGTTTAGCTATAGCACCAATCAATTAGAAAAATACATTAATAACAGTCTTTTTTTTAGCCCTACCTGTGATTAGATTTTGGCTAATTTGCATATTGCAGTAACAAAAATATGATTTGTCTAACTACTTCATTGAGATAAAGATTTAAATGATTATTAAAAACCCCAAAGTGAGGTATAGGTCTTGCCCACTTATTGTGATTTCCATGATTTATGGATGATCTGGTGTTTATGGTATAAACCTATTGATATTTATTCAATAAACTATAAACTACAAACCATACCTTTCTCTCTGTTTGCAAACTTTCAGTTATAAAGGTTCTAATAAATTGGGTCTTATCTTGTATGACTTCACACTCATCTGTTAATGCCAGAAATGTCTTATAAGTTTCATAATAGACACCTTGCTGAGTTTGAGCAGAATCAAATCCTAATTGGTGTTCCAAGATGTTGCATTATGGTGAGATGGGTGCCAAATAATAAAGAAACAAACTAATATTATTAATCAATCAGTCATTGAAAACCTTTGGAGTATAATTAAAATATGCTGCAAATGTACACACTGAGAGGTTAGCTAGAATGTACTATGGGGTCAGGAAGAATGGCAATAATGTTATACAAAAGCTTGAAGCAGTGGTGAAATCTAAAAAAAAATTCCTACTGGTTCTGTGGCGCAGCTTGGTGGGGATCATGTGACTGGGTGGGCATGGCTATGTAGTCATGTGACTGGGGATCAAAAGACAGAAACTCACTTTAACAATGTCCTGCTGTAGCAGGTGGTTGGACTAGATAACCTCTAGGTCCCTTCCAGCCCTGGATTGCTGTGCTCTTTCAAGGTATCCTCTGAAACTGCATCTAGTGCCAGGTTTGTGGTCCTTCCTCCCTCTCCTTTTTCCCTCCCTTCCTCCCTCTCTCTCTTTCTCTTGCAGAACCGCTTTTTGAAGCATTTTTCACCTTCTATTTGCCTGAAGCAGCAGGAAAAAATAATACAATACAATATAATACAATACAATACAATAGTAGAGTTGGAAGGGACCTTGGAGGTCTTCTAGTCCAACCCCCTGCCTAGGCAGGAAACCCTATACCGTTTCAGACAGATGGCTATCCAACATCTTCTTAAAGACTTCCAGTGTTGGGGCATTCACAACTTCTGGAGGCAAGCTGTTCCACTGATTAATTGTTCTAACTGTCAGGAAGTTTCTCCTCAGTTCTAAGTTGCTTCTCTCCTTGATTAGTTTCCACCCATTGCTTCTTGTTCTACCCTCAGGTGCCTTGGAGAATAGTTTGATTCCCTCTTCTTTGTGGCAACCCCTGAGATATTGGAACAATGCTATCATGTCTCCCCTAGTCCTTCTTTCTCTTAAGCTAGACATACCCAGTTCCTGCAACCGTTCTTCATATGTTTTAGTCTCCAGTCCCCTAATCATCTTTGTTGCTCTTCTCTGCACTCTTTCTAGAGTCTCCACATCTTTTTTACATTGTGGCGACCAGAACTGAATGCAGTATTCCAAGTGTGGCCTTACCAAGGCATTATAAAGTGGTATTAACACTTCACGTGATCTTGATTCTATCCCTCTGTTGATGCAGCCTAGAACTGTGTTGGCTTTTTTGGCAGCTGCTGCACACTGCTGGCTCATATTTAAATGGTTGTCCACTAGGACTCCAAGATCCCTTTCACAGTTACTACTACTGAGCAAGGTATCATCTATACTGTACCTGTGCATTCCGTTTTTGTTGCCTAAATGTAGAACCTTACACTTTTCACCATTGAATTTCATTTTATTAGATAGTGCCCAATGTTCAAGTTTGTCAAGATCCTTCTGTATCTTAAGCCTATCTTCTGGAGTGTTGGCTATTCAAAGCATATTTCAAATGCTTTGAAAAGTGGGGAAAAAGCTTCCAAAGATCATGTGGCTCACAGCTGAGCCGCACAATCCTCAGAAGCTTTTTTTTTTTTACTACTGGTTCGCAGAACCAAGGACAATCATCCCTTCTGGTTTGGCCAAACTAGGCTGAAGCAGGAGGATTTCACCCCTTGCTTGAAGGAAATATGACAAGTCTAGGAGTTATGAAATGTAGTAACTTTCTAGAACTTCTTTTTTTAGGGACTAGGTTAGAGTTACCTGCAAGTGAAATGATTACTATAGAAATTCAATAAATGGATTTTCTTTGAGTCAAATTAGTTCTTCATTGATCTACCTAAAAAGTTGGCTTTTCCAGCAAGCCGGTCTGGCCTGTTAATTTTTATCTCATTTTTTAAATGTATTGTCCTATAAATTGGGTTTGTTTTTGGGGATATGTATTTAATTTCTTTTTAACTTTCGGGATGTGTGTTTTTTAATGTTGTACACTGCCCTGAGTCCTTTGGGAAAAGGGCGGCATATAAATCCAATAAAACAAACAAACAAACAATACCTCATCTGCCCATCTATTTTATTAATTACTTTGCTTTTTTACTTATTACTTATACCTGATTCAATTTAACTTTTGATGGCTTACAGAATATACACTACAACTATAGTTAAAACATCCACAGTACAATTAAAGTCTCCAGTAAAGACAGAAAAACAACATCAGAAACCACAAAATAAAAAAAATAAGAGGAGTTTAGAAAAAAGAATGGCTAAAAGAATTCTTCTGTAAAAATTTCAACTTTCCTGAATGCCAGCACAAAGAGATGAACCTTATACCCATAAGGAGTGTACTCCAAAGCTCTGATGTATTCTGACTCCCTTTCAGAAAGGTGTAATTATAAATGATTACAAACTCTAGTGAGTTGGGCTTCTCCTAGTTGGAGAAAGTGACGCTGTAGGAACTTGGCATCAAGCCATAAAAAAGTTATGTGGGTCAATACCAACACTTTAAATTGTGCCCGGAAACTAATCGGAAGCCCATACAGGCTTGCAGAATTTATCCTATATATTCCCATTGCCAGAATCTGATAGGTATGCAGGCCACCACATCTGGATTTGCTACAATTTAAGAGTAATCATTAAGGGCAGCTGCATCTAATGTCTACTGCAGCTATCCAGTTGGGTGGCCATGAAGGCATCAGTCCTCTCATACTAGGTATGCATGCTACTGGCACTCCAATTGATTTGTGGTGGCTTACAACAGGTTAAAACAATGAATAAATACCTAAAACATTACAACTATTAACAATGAAAATACATGGAATATTTTTGTTCCTTTCTACAGAGCCCTTTTCTTTTCTCATGACTTTCTGATTTGGATTGATTAGACTAATTTTAAAGGATCAATCAATTATTCTAATTCTGGTTATGAGAATTATTTTCACAAATGTAAAGGTAGGCTCAGTACACACTAAAACATTTTTAAAACTATCAAAAATGTATTTTAAAAACCCAAGCAATTGACCCCCAAATGACCCTGTAATATATATAAAACCACTGAGCAGAAGGAGCAGATTTATTTCAGCATCATCTTTAAACTTCAGAAATCCATCAAAGTAGTATGGATTTAAACTAACAATCTTCTACAGCACATAGTGATTTTAGTGGGTTAAGGAAACTTTAAATGCAGCAATAAATAACACAAGAATAGAACAAAATTCAGTACTCAAGCATTTTCCAGAAGGCAAAAATAACAACACAAATTGTGAACTACAATGTAATTCTTCCAAATACAATCACTGCTGAATACCTTGCTGCTCTTTATCAGAGATACAAGGAAATATTACAGTGTTACTCTGTCCCTTAGATCTGAGTGCATTTGATTTAATATATTTTATGACTGCTTAAGATTCCCATATTTTCAGCATAGCCATAAGGACTTTCCTCATGAAGAATTGCAAGAGTTTGATTCTGCGTTATTCCATAAGCCTAATTCACACTTTGTACCATGGAATTTTTGTTTTTAGCTTAGAATATTGAATGAACTTGCTGTTGTAGCATCTTCAACAAATCAGCATCTTCATGTGATGTATCAATAAAGCTTTAATCTATCACATTTTACCTTAGAATCATAGCAGCACAGAACTGGAAGCAGCCATTTAAAAACTGAACCTCCATTCAGTGCAGAAATCCAAATTAAATATTCCTAATAGATCTAATAGCCTCTGCTTGAATACCTTCAGCAAAGAAGAGCCCACTATCTCTTTGCATAACTAATACATTATCCAGTGCTTTTGCGAAGGGGTCCTCCTCCAATATTCCATTGAAATCTGCCTTGATAAAATTTAATTTCAGTATTCCATATCCTGAATTCTTGAATGGTAAGGAACAATTTTTTTCTCTTCCAGTACTAAACTTATATCATATAAACTTACATGTTTGTTCCATTGATTTGAATACGGTCTGCTTGAAAATCTTATCTTACTCAATAACCTAACATGACAAACTTCTGATCTGTCAATCAGAATTAATCAATAGGTCAGTGGTGAAAATCCTGTGCCTCTCTAAACCAATTGGTGTCCAGTTCACATTAACCTGTTGCTAAAGATCAAGATGGAGATTGTAGTACAGCAACCTCTGAATGATAACCGCTTTCTCATTCTGCAATTGATAGAGCAAATAAAGAATCACCCTTCCATAACTTAGCATAAAACAATGCCAGCATAAAATTTGCTGACCCTTTGCAAGTCTATACCAGCCTAACTTGCCTGTTCTGAGACACAGCCAAGTTGTACTTATCACCCTAAGTTGTGAGTGTGCCAGTCATTACAGACAAGGTAGTTAAGCTGTATGTCATGTCCTTTCAAGATGACACCAGCCAGCAGAGAAAATAACCACTACTGAAGGCACTGTAATATGATAGACTGTAGGGATTCCGTGTAGGTTTCACTAGGCTGATTTTTTTAACTTCTTCACCCTCTCACTTGATTATTTCCCATATTAAAATAATCTAAAATAAAGAACAATGGAAAAACAAGAGTTTGAAAATGAAAGTGGAAAAACAACAAAGAGTTCCAGAAGGAGAGAAGCAGATTTTGCCATGATTATATAACCAGAGAGGTAACTGAAATTACTTAGTTCAGTGGGAGGGGAAAACTTCACACAGGGAAACTATAAATAAGCCACAAAAGCCCAGTTTAGCATCCATTGTTATTTTTCTAGACACTACAGTGATAGAAAAGTTGCAGCTGCTGCATTTGAAGGTAAAGATACATTCCACAATACTGTTAAAGTGCATTAACACAAACATTCTTCCTTGCCTTCCCCAAATGAAATAGTGGCTGGCTGCTCTCCTCTCTGCTTTATTTTGTTGGAAACCTGGAGAGAAATTGGTGTCAAAAAGAGAAATGGGGCAAGGGGAGATAATGGGCACGAAAAGAACTCTGAAGCCAAGTGCTAATGGGTAGGGCAAACTGTGGGAGAGAAATGGCTGCACTAAAAGGTGGCCAGGAACCTGTATAGCTTATGACTTAAAATTGTCTCTCTTCTGAGCTGAGAACTACAGAAGGGCAACCTCATGGGGCAAGAGGGACAAATTGGGTTGCCAGAGCATGTTTATATTGTTTTTGAGTCAAGGGGAACAGTCCTTTTGTTTCAATACCCCCAAAAGTACCTCTTATTTTCTGTCTTGTCTCCAATATTAGAAAAATATTTGATATGCACAAAGCATTTTACCGCCAATACCAAATTGATATAACCGTGTACACAATTAAACACACACTTTAATTATTGATTTGTATTAAATTAATATATTATTAAATTAAATAAAAGTGCAGTTTTTATTAAATAAAAACTGCACTTCTCTTTGATCAGGCTATTTTTTTCTGTACAAAGGATACATATATTTTTGCATTTGCAGGTACTTTCTGCTTTAATAGATACTTATTAAAGAGAATTACATCAAACTAATGAAGAGCTTTTAAAGGGATATTAAACATTTTTTCCTGAATTCATCATCTTACGTTTACTCACGCATTCTCTGTATCCAAGATGGGTACATTTATTTGTTTTGGGGTTTTCTATTGCCTATTCATCAAGTCTTTCACCAAGATGGTCAAATGATTTTGTACAATTGTTATATAAATAAGGATGAAATAAACCAATTATAGATAAATCATCATAGAGCTGGAAGGGATCTTGGAGACATCCTAGTCTAGCCCCCTGCTCAAGCAGCTCTTGATATCAAGCAGTCTAGTGATGAAGCACCTACAACTATCTGAAGGCAAGCTGTTCCACTGATTAATTATCCTTACTGTTAGGAAGTTTCTCCTTAATTCCAGGTTGCTTCTCTCCTTGATTAGTTTCCACACACTGCTTCTTGTCCTGTCCTCTGGTGCTTTGGAAAATAAATTTACCCATTCCTCTTTGTGGCAACCTTTGAAATACTGGAATATTGCTATCATGTGTCTCCCCCCCCCCCCGACTCCTTTTTTCTCTAGACTAGCCAAACCATATACTGCAACTGTTCTTCATATATTCTTCATATATTTTTGTCTCCAGGCCTTTAACCATCTTAGTTGCTCTTCTTTACACTTTTTCCAAAGTCTCAACATCATTTTTTTAATGTGGTGACCAAAACTGGAAACAGTATTCCAGGTGTGGCCTTATTAAGGCTTTATAAAATGGTACTAATACTTCACATGATTGTGATTCTATGCTTCTGTTTATACAACCAAGCATTCTATTAGCTTTTTTTGCCGGTTGCGACACATTTCAGAATCATGTTTAAGTGATTGATCGTCCACTAGGACTCCAAGGTCCCTCTCACAGTTACTGTTTTTGAGCCAGGTTTCGCCTAGTCTGTACTTGTACCTTTGGTTTTTCCTGCCCAAGTGAAAACCCTTGCTTTTCTTTGCATTACATTTCATGTTGTTGGATACGGCCCATTGTTCAAGTCTATCAAGAGCTTTTTGGATCCTGAGCTTGTCTTCTGGGATGTTGGCTATTCCTGCCAGCTTAGTGTCATCTGCAAATCTGATGAGTTCCCCTTCTATTCCCACTTATGTCATTTTTGAAGATACTGAAGAGTCTAAGATAGAACCTTGTAGTACCTCACTGCGTACTTCCCTCCATGTAGATGTAGTACCTCTAAGGATTACTTGTTGAGTATGGTTTGTCAGCCAGTTACAAACCCATCTGGTGGCGATGCTGTTTATCCCACATTTTTCTAGCTTACCAAGAAGTATGTTGTGGTCTATTTTGTCAAATGCCTTGCTGAAGTCTAAATATACTTTGTCCACAGCATTTCACTGATCTACCGTGTAAAAGAATGAGATAAGATTGGTTTGGCATGATCTGTTTTTAACAAACCTATGTTGGCTATTAGTTATAACTTTATTTGTTTCTAGATGTGTTTTGATTATTTTTACCAGAATCTTCCTAGGTATTGATGTTAGACTGATTAGCCTATAATTTCCGGGGTGAGTTCTCCCCCTCCGTCTTTTTTTTAAAAAGATGGGAACCACATCAGCTCTTTTCCAATCTTCTGGTAGTTTAAGAGAATGTTCATAGGTATTATTTAAGAGAACGTTAAAGTAATCTTTCTGCTAAACTATCAAAACTATCAAAGTGAAAAGTACATTGTGCATGACATCAGAAGCATGTTGTATTAAAAAGGGAAAGTCAAATGTATCCAGGTTTAGATATATTCCTGAAAAAATCTGGTAATATTATGAAAAGATACAAGTATTAGGTACATACTGAATATAGAAAGATCAAATATAAGATCCAATAGGAATCAAAAGGGGAGAAGGTATAACTTAATCTATATTTAACACTCACTTCAGTTTCACAAACTGCTAATTTCTGATGCAGGCTTATCTGTACTACTAGGCTTGCTGTCTGTAAGATAAGTACCCAAAAGTTGTAAAGTGCCCACATTTTATAGTATTGTTTAAATTTGTTTTGCTATAAAAGACACTTCATAACAAAATGTATTTTAATGTGGCATGAACTTGTCTTTTGTGCTTCACAATAGTTGTTGGGAGAAACTAATAAAAGAAAGGACCTCTAGCTTGTGAAGTGTTCTCTAGTTCTTGCTTAAGATGGCATTTGCTACTTCTTTAACACACTGTGCTGTCAGATTTGGATTGCTTTTCTCCAGAGATAGAGTGAAAAAAGTACTATATTTCAAGTCCCCAAGCAGTAATGGATGGAAAGACTGAGTCAGCTAAAAATAAACCTCTGAAAGAAGAGGATGGAACTGAACATTTTTAACACTACAAGTGGAACAACAAAGACCACTGACATTTAGCAACATATAGTCTCAGCTTCCTAAAACTAAGGGCAGGTAAGAGTGCAGGATGTAATGGCTTTGAACGAAGATAAAGCATGTGCGACTTCATCAGAAAACAGTGCCACTAGAAAGGGGTTAAGTATAAACTTAAATATTTTTTCTCAGTTTATCTTTTGCATTACCAGTGTTATAGTCATCGCACGTTGTTCAATGTATCGTGTTCAGGCATGATAATGACGGAGCACAATTTGATCAAATTATTCTTGACAAACAGAGAACAAAGCAGCAGAACAAACATTTTAAAATAGAAATCAGTGCCAAATTCTGGTTAAAAGAAACTAATACCACACCTAATGGAAATGGTTAATACACCTGGTAAAATTATTGAGCTAGAGACAAAGCTTTCATTTTATTTCAAAATGTAGGAAAACTATCTAGCTCATAACAGCAAAGAATTAAAATGACCAAATAAGTAACTGTTAGATAATAAATTTCGTATTAAGAAAAAATTTGCTTTTACAGTTACATATTTTTTCCATAAAGCAAACGCATCCATCTGCTATATCTCCCCCCCTTCTTCTGGAGGACGGAATCTAGAACCAGGAATGTAACATGAATAGCTAGAGGGTAGAGTTTTTTCACATATTAAATATGTGCATATTAATTTATTTGTAAGCTGCTTTGAGAGCCAATTTTAGTTGTGGAATCGACTATAACTAAAATGAATGAATGGATGAATGTAAATGGATAAGAAATGAAATAGAAGCAGAATTTAATTAAAAACCTTAAAGTAAAATGTTATGTTAAATGATAATTTCATTAGTTCAAGAGTGAAAGATCAGAATAAGAACAATTATGAGTTGGCTACAGAACTAAGCCACACTTTATATAAAAGTAACATTTGCTTTGTAAAATGTTTTATTTTATCTGATGGGAATGTTTATAAACAAAACATTATCAAGATTTGAACTATAAACCATTTTTTCTTTACTACAAAGTTAAATAATTTTTTTGTTTCTGCTTTTCTGTTTCTGCTTTTATAAAGTCAATTTAAAGGTATAGGATAAAATAAACATTTTATTATGCAGATCTAGATGCCAACAAAAATATATGCTACCAGTATTGTAGTATTATTATTTTCTCTGAAGAAAGCAGAGAGTAGTTTGTGCCTGTGCCTGTGTGATAACAACATCTTGTGAACATCTTGTCATCTTGTGAAACTGATGGGAGATTCAAGCAGAAGAAAGGAATAGAAAACCTGTCCAGATGGCCAATAGTGCAAAACATACTTTTTAAAAAGATTATGCAATTCATGGAAAACAACCTATATCACTGTGAGTCATAATAGCTAAAAGCACTTTTGTAGATTTAGAAGCATTTTGACTCTACTTACCACTATCTAAGAAAGGAACAATAGGAAAAGGAATTCATTACTTTAATTGTGAACTTCTTTTAGGTGTTTGATACAACACTGTAGGAATACTGTTTGACGTGGCAGGGTTCTTCCTGTGTTCTTATTTGTATAATCCCATACAGGGAATATTTTCTGCCCAGCCCAAAGGCAACACTGCATAATCCAGCCAAAGTCCATTTCTTTATTTGCTCAAACCAATGGATAAAATTTTCTAGACTAAGATTTTACTACACTCACCCTAACAAATATATCTGGGGAATTCTAGGGAGTGGTTATCCTAACTGCCTTCCTCTGCTCCTATCCAGTTCCAGGCAATATTGCATCTTATCTTACTCCTGTCCTCAGAATGTGATCTGTCCTTCCGGGAAAACTATCACATCATTATAGTCCATTACACCACTGTAAAATGAAGACTGAATCTGACAAAGTATCTATCTTGTCCGAAGCTACTTAATAATACCATAAGAAATAAAGTAGTTCATCCACCCAAAATTAAATAACCTCTTTATTTATTTATTAGAACTTTTGATGCCACTGACTTCTTTATGACATGAAATCATTTCAGTTCATCAGGGAGTGCATTCTAAAATTTATTTTCCAACAGAAATCAGTGGGAACCAAAAACTGAACATAAGAAAATAATGAATCAGCCCAAACTAATTCATCTAGTCCAGTGCTTAACTTTGGTAGAATTGTGCTCCAACTCTAAAACCAGAGGTCTTTGAATGAACATCACTTTAAGGCAACATTGCCTCATTCTTTATACAGGATACACGAATGAGTATAAGGCTACAAACTATTGAACTCAAGAAAAGTTTCTTCTCAAAATTTTAATAGAATTGTATGAAATTGCAAGTTGGAATCATTTTAATAGACGTTCACTGAATTTAATACACTCGAATGTTAGATTAATGAGTACTTTTTTGAGGATATTATAAAAATGTCACTAATTTTGAAAATAAAATTCTTACTGTTAAGATAAGCAAAACAAATATCTGCAGATGTAGTATAGCTATTAATAGCAGTGAAGAACGTAGTAAATATGAAGGAAAGACGAATTAAGTGGAAAGGACATGATCAGAAATAAAAAAGCCAATAAAGATCCTATAAATCCATATTATTTTAAAAGCCCAACATTAATTCTGATTATGAGTCTATATAACCAGTTCTTAGGAACAAAATAAGAAATGAGTAATGAAGTTTAGAAAATATTTCAGATCAAGAATGATGTGGATCAATTTAAAGATTGCAACTTAAGAATTGAGCTCTACTAATCAAGAATGAAAAGCCTAATTTTGGATGAGCAGAGCTATGCTTGCCCTGAAGATTAGTTTGGAAATAAGCACTGATGTAATTAACTATATTTTAAATCAATTAAAAACAAACCATTAGTTAAAAATACTTACAAATATGTATCATATTTGTAATATCATGTCTCCTATCTTTATATCAGCCTTTTTCAACCTTTTTTACTCTGGAAGAATCCTTGAAATAATTTTCAGATGTTAGGGAACCTCTGTATAAAAAATCACAAAAAATACAAAAACTTCACAGTAGAATTCACTTTTAATCTACAGAGTCCACAGGTTGCAATGTTTACAACAGCTAACAATTGAATCACGGTGCTTAAAAGCCTACACAAGCCCGGATTAGCTAAAAAACAACATTCATCCCATCCAGTGGTGGATTCCTACCGGTTCAGACCTGGTTTGGCGACCGGGGTCACTGGAACTGTTAGCAACAAGGCTTGCCACGGCCCCAATCTGGCGGTGCCTATCAACGTTTTTGCTTCTGCACTTGCGCAGAGCAATTTTTATTGCATTTATGGTTCAATGCGCAGGCGCATGAGCGAAGTGAGCAAGCGCACACAAAATTGTACACATACCGAACCGGCAATAATGCCGGCAGCAACCCACTCCTGATCCCATCCCATCAGCCTGTTCCACCCTGTCAGGCAGGGAAGGCATGTTGCAGACCCCATCAGTTAAAGAATTCTGGTGGGGTCTAGAAATGGCATCTTCTGTGCCATTGCCCACACACTATGGAACATTCTTGCCCCACATGTGAGACAGCCCCCCACTTTCTTGGCTTTCTGAAAAAGAAGTTAAAACATGGCTGTGCGGCCTTGCATGAGGAGCCCAAAGGACAACACAGTTATGGAATTGATTGTGGCCATGAGAACCCTCCCTTTGCCTTTGTCAACAAATTATTAATGGGGTTTAATTATTCTTGCCTCCTTAAATTTTGTTATAACTTTTACATTTTTAAATTCCAAAAAATTAATTTTTAATTTTTATATACCTTTTAAATATTTTAATGCTTTATTATGCACTGCCCAGAATCCCTCTTTGAGGGAGATTAGCAGTTTATAAATATGAAATATAAAAAAATAAATATATGCAATGCACCAAGTTTTTTTTTAATTCCTCTTTTTAAAATCACAATCTGTCACAGAACTCCTCGCTGCAGTTGAGAAAGGCTGCATTAGACATTTATTTTGATAATTTAATTTTTCAAAATACCTCATTTTTTCCTTTTTATTTCAAGGATATCCACAGCAAGAATGTGCTAATATGGTATATTCAGGTTCAGAAAACAGATTAACAACAAAATAAAAATCACATAATAAAAGTAGGAATTTATCATGGTTATGTATTATAACTTGCTGGAAGAATAAAGAGATCTCAAGAAAAGAGAGCCCTGGTTAAAAATAAATAGAATTCATAATATATATACAGAATTATGATCATTTATTGGAACAGATTTATAAATTGCTATTGAAATATCACACAGAATTTGTGGAAATACTTGTTAGAAATGCCATACTAAAGAAGCAACTTTTTAATATGATGGTTATGCCCCCGGCGGGCAAGGGCATCGCGTGTGCCCGCTCTTTCCCCCCTCACTTTCTCTTGGCAGGGCGCAGCCATCCTCCGAAGTGGGAGGAAGGAACATTAAGTCCAACAGCTGTTTCTTGACCCCGGCTGTCAGTCTGCCCGAGCACACATTTTTAGAGAGTCCTATTTGGGGAAACAAAAGAGGGAGTTTTGGGGGGTGGGTGGGTGGAGGGATGTGAGAGAAGAGATAGCCGCGGAAGATGGCTTAGGCTCGGGGGTCTGCATTGCCTTTAGCACCCTGGGCAGCCTCTGTCTTGCCCCCAAAGGCTGCCTGATCCGCTTTTGCTACACGAAGGGCTAAAGTGAAGTAACTTGAAAGCTCCCTCGCCTGCCGCCTCCCCCTCTTTCCTTTCCCGACGCACGCGCTCGCTCCCTCACATACACACGCACACACAGAGAGAGCCAGCGCCAGTGTAAGAGCCGTAGCTAGACTACAGTAATTCCCTAGCATGGGCGGCTTGAAACTGCTCAGGCTGAATAGCATTTGCTGTTCCGTCCCCGCGGCCGCCTCCCGCCGCCCTTACAAGAGCAGCTCTCTCATTCTCCTGGAAGTTGTGCTGACACAGTCTCACTGCCACAAGAAGTTTGTCAACATCAAAACTTCTCCCGCGCGCTAAGAGCGTTCGCTTTCCACCTCGCTTTTGTGGCGAGGGGACGCAGCAGCGCTGCTCGCCAGAAACCCCCACTCCCCCGACCTCCGACATACGTTCATAAGTTCAAACACGTGCACACATGATCCATGCAGAAGGTGGTCTGCCGAATTGTGTGAACAAGCACATGTTCCCCCCTAATCTTTTGGCTGATCAGCACCGCGGGCACACGGCCTCGTCACGCACAGGAGAGAGATGAGGCAATACGTTACACTGGGTCAACTTCTGAACTCATCTAGGAATGAAGGCCAAAAAGAAGGTTCTATGATAAAAGTTACTAGCGATCCAAAATAAATGACTGTATTGCAAAATCTAAAAATCAAACATTTGTTTCCCTCAAAACAGTAAAAGTAACACCCGGTTGAACCTTTTGTGTAGTGTGCTTATGGAATAAATGAGAAGGGGGGGAAAAACCTTTGCAATTTGATTTGTTATTGTTAGAGAAAATTAGGTTAGCAATTCATTTTTTAAAAATTCAAACAGGTCTTGTTCATATTGCAGCTAAATATTTCCTCCATAGACTTTTTTTTTTTTGGAAACTAAGATTTAACATACTTGAAATTTCTCTAAGGCTTTTGAAGCTTAATGAAAAGTTAACCCATTGTGTTCCATAAGGAATTGGAAAGTATTATGTAATAGTCTAGAAAAATGTCATCATTTACAACCAACCTCAGAGTTCTGTGTAAGACTATGTAATAGATAGTCTTTTTGATGGGAACAAGAGCCACATACCTACAATCAGCCAAAACATTAGGCCACAGCAACTTTGACCTCTCCTTGGGACCTAATTTACAATAATACAATACAATACAATATAATTTATATGGCCTGTAATACAGATGTACCAACTATCATTCAGATGCCTCTCAGAATACACACAGAGAGAAAATTGATTATTATTATTTCCTTTGCTCTTATGCTTTACTCAAGTTCAATATAATGTTTGAAAGAAATGACATGTATTTAAACCTATTTACGTGTTTGAGACCCCACCATCAAAGTCCACTGTTTGCGCTAATTCTGTCATATATATCTGAGCTGTTTCATACAATGAGCTGGATTTCTGTAGAAAAGACCAGCCAGCACAGTTCTACCCATTTCTTTACATTATTCATTTAAACGGAATTATATAAATAGTAATGATTTCAATTAAGCATATTCAGTTTTGTTTGCCAGTACATTTGTGATTAAATTGGCATGAGTCTTTTTAAAAATGTAGTATAAAATACAGGAAATAAATAGAGATACAGGAAATAAAACAGAAGGGAAGCTTGTTGGGCACCACTGGAAATGCATTTAAAAATGAACATGAGTTAGAAGAAAACATGCCCAGATATATCTATTAAGATGGTGGGCTGCTGTGTTGTAGTTCAAGAAGTTTAGCATTTCTCAGAATTAACAAATTATGTCTTAACTTTGTGGAATAGTAAAAAAAATCTACAACAGTTAAGGAGGCAAATTTGGATAGAAGTGGATTTGTTATAATTAAAACCTAAAAAAAATAGACTGTGATGCAGAGCATCTCTGGAGCATCCTTTGTTCATAGTTGTGCCACTTCCTGGATTAGGAGGTCCTGGATTAGGAGATGGTTAGACAGTCACACATGTCCTAGTCATGAGCTTAGTTACTGCAACAAGTGCTACACGGATCTTGAAAACCACTCAGAAGTTTCAAGTGGTCCAGACTGGATATACCATGGGGATGCCCACATAATGGTATGCCCACATAATACTGGGTATGCCCACATAATTCCTCTGCTTTGTGTTCATAGGAATGATTCAAGATGCTGGTCCCACTTATAAAGCAATACACACCAAAGGACCGAGTTATTTGAAGGGTTGCCTACACCCATAGATCCGCCCAGCCTAAAAATGCAACTGAGCTAGCATGTTTTAGGTTCCTTCAATTAAACTATCCGAATCTGTGAAGCATGCCTTCACTATTGCAATCCAAAGCCTCTGGATGAGATTCCACATTGAAATCTGTATTGATTCCACACTGTTGGGTTCCATCAGGTCCTGAAGAACTCGTGGTTCTCCTTGACTATGGGTTGAGGCATACGAGGAAGTTTTTTTAGTCTAAGGTTTGTACTGAAAGAACAGATTCCATCTTCCTTTATTCTGCATTCTATTTGTATTGTTAATTATACTGTGAATTGCCCAAGTCTATTTGGAATCAGGCATGGAATGGAAATAAATAATATTTGAAATGTATTTTTTATACATGGAAAGCCTAGAACAAATCTCTACAATATTTATTTTATATCACTACAAAGGTCATATAAAATTAATAAATGTAATATGACTTACATTTTCAATTTTATCATTACAGAAATAGCTGGATTTTTTTTTGAATTGTCATATGTAAGAGTTCATAAATATAATTTTATTATAACTTTTAAAAGATAAGATAAAAACTAATACAATATAATATAAAGTGAGCAAAAAGAGAAAGCAAAGGGACAAGAACAGAAAAAGTTAAAGAAAAAATAGAAAAGAAAAAAATACAAAAAGTGGTTTCTAATGTTGTTCACAGCAGTTATAAGTACAATTGCATTTTAAGCTCTGTCTAAAGTTCCATGATACTGTTCTTTCTATAATTTGTCTTGTCTAATCATCAAAACATAAATTCTTTTTTTCATTTTATGCAAAAGGTTCATGAGTGGTTTTCAGTCACCAATAAAGGTAGGTAGTGTCTTTTCTTGAATCAAAGAAATTAGTTTATCCATCTCAGCAAGATCTGTCAATTTCACCATCCATTCCTCTATAATGGATACTACAGTATCAAATATTTCCATCTCTCGGACTCTAATAACCTTGCCACAGTAATCATACATTGAAATAATTTTCTATGGCTGTACTATAATCATGATAGTATTGAAAGTTTTGCTGCTATTCTAAATTCATTGGGTTTCTGTGTATTCCAAAAGAACTTGACATGTCTCAGTGTTGGTTGAAAATAGTTTTCTGTGTCCCTAATTATTTCCTAACGTATGACCAGGTTGTGTGTCTTGTCTGCTCTAGCCCAACTTATCCAGAAACCCCAGATAGAAAGCAAGAGGGACTTACAAGATCCCTTTGCCTCAATAGGCTATGTGTGATTAATGACCATTTGCTGAACCTGGATGGGCGTATAACAAGCATAGGTTTGAGACTAAATCTTTTCTTCAAGAATCTTCTGACCTGAAAACAGGTCTGCCACTCATAAATAAGGAAACATGATTGGGCTAGGCAAAACTAATTGCAAATGTCATAGCCTCATGGTGCCTACTAACTAATGTGCCGTGCAGAAGCAAAATCTACTAGGAAAATACATGTGCACCTTCAACTGAAAAGTTGAAGCTGTCACCTGTTAGCTTGCCTGTTGGTCCAAGAAAAATCATGAGTAGCTGCAATTAGTCCTTAGAGTGGCTTTATGAGACCACAAAACATGGATGTGAACATAGAAAAATAATATACTCTTTGGAAATTGTGTATCCTACATGATTTTTTAAGAATAGTTTTAGAGAATATATGTTGGATAATGCAGTATACTTTTCTGATAAGACAGGAATATAAAAAATGAAGTTTCTCAACTGCATTCCATAATGATGCTTGTGTTCCACAACAACAGTAAAATCATAAAACTCAGTAATTAGAATAAAATGTCAAATTAATAATAATACCTCTTAGCCAGCTCTGTTGTACTTATCAAATCACTGATATATTCTCAAATAATATAATTTTCATAGCTTTGTTGAACAAACACAAATGGGTATTTGCTGAACTTATGAGGGAAATTTCAGAGAGAAGCTCCTCAGAGAAATGCTGCTTTCATGTTCCCAACTGCTTTCATCTTCCCTACCACAAAATTTATGAATAGCGGGACCTTGAGCATCCCTTTGTTTGATGAGCATGCTGGACAGGCAGTTCTACTTGAACAAAGCAATCCTAGAGATAAATGGAGCCAAGCCATGTATGGCTTCATAGGTTATTTGAATTTGGCTTTAAAGCCTATTGAAGACAGCACATTGCTTGCAAAACCAGTGTTACGTGGCTTTAGAGACTTTCATCCACCAATAACTACATTCTGTATCAAATGCAGCTTTTGAGTTGTCTTCAGCTGCCATATAAAGTACACTGCAGCCATCTATCTTCACGCCAATAAGACTGTGGTTATTATCATCAGGTCCTCCTATTCTAAATAATGCTACAACTAATTCCAAACTGAATTTGCCTCTCTGGGGCATGATCCGGTCTTCATGTACAAATACAGTAATAGCTGTGAGTCTAGAACTCCACATCATCTCCTCTAGAGAGAGCACCATACTTTCTAGAAACAAAATAGGAGATGACAAAAAGGTAAATGGTTTTACAGAAATTGCATCACTTAGGGTTCAGTTTCATTTTATTTAATCCTATTTATTTATTTGTTAGGTTTCTAGATCACCCAATTCCAAAATTGCTTCATAAAGTTTAAAGAAATAACAGTATGTAGATAAAAAACAAAAATCATCTGAGCAACCAATATATTTCCACATTACCTCCCCAAAACATCCAGATATGTGGATAATAAAGAGCTAGGATGAAAATGCCAAATTCTGCAACATTGGAAAATGGAACAGCCATTGGGCCAACTCCCCTCACAACTAACCTTGAATACAACCAAGAGCCTAAAAAGACAGGCACCACTCACCGAAATCAGGATAAACATTTAGTGTGGAAGTAGTCATTGTGCTTCAGCTGTTAGCTAAGATGTGGAATGGAATGAAAGAAGTTTAATTAATTGTAATTAGCCCTCAATTTATGACTAAGTCTGGCAATTATGGTCATAGGTCATGACAATCATAAAGTACTTCATGTGACCTATCTGATTTTACAACCTTCCTTTGCAGTGGTCATTAAGTGAATGCTGTGATCATTACGTACATAATCCAGGGGTATTTTTTTCCAGAAAGTGGAAGTAAATGCTGGTTTCCAGCAAAAAATGTCATGAATTCTGGTCACATGTATATAGGACACTGCAAATGGCTGTAAATTCAGAGCAGGGAGGGGCCAGTCAGAACTTCGGATATGGGATTTAAGTAGCTCTTGGGGGTCTAGTCGTAAATCAAGCACTACCTGTAATTCAAAGAGGGCTTTCAGATCAATTTTGGGATCAACTCCTATGTCAGTGTTAATCTAGGTATGCTTGGGAATAATGGAAGATTTGATAAATTGTGACAAAGTATGGGTTGGAAAGACAGTTGTCACTCCCCCCACCCCCCACATTTGTTTATATTCCCTGCAACACTTACATATTAGACTTGGAAAGTAAACCCATGCGTTTATGAGACTACTGCTATCTGTCCAAGGAAAGTTGTGCATATCCACATAAGGAACATTATGAACAAGCTGGCTATTTGTGCTTGACTGTATTGTTAGAATGCTCCAAAAGTCTTCTAAACATCCAGAGAGTATCGTGCTTCTGAGGAAGGAAGGCATTTTGTAAGCAAATGGCTCAAATGCTTCAGATTTAGCTCATCCAGAAAAAAGGAAAGTCCCAACCACAAAGGCTCAGAGACTCAGGATCAATCAGAAATTAAGTACCAAACATGTCAAGTTATGCATCAACATCAAGTCATTTCTGCTACCCTGTAGTAAAGTAGTAAAGTGTAAAGGAGAATTAGAACAATTTAGACTGCCCCAGGAGCTGTTGATACAATTCTATGGAGGAATTATTAAGTATGTCATTTGTACTTCTATAACTTCTGGTTTGGTACAGCAACCTAAGAGGAAAAGTATAGACTTCAATGAATAGTTAGGACTGCAGAAAAAACAGTGGCAGCCGACTTACCTTCCATTGAGTATCTGTATATTGCACGGGTCAGAAAGAAGACTGAGAAAACTCCTCACATCCTAGACATAAACTGTTTGAACTCCTCCTCAGGATGCCTCTACAGGGCATTGCATGCCAAAAAAACTAGACACAGAGACAGTATTTCCCCTCTTACCATCACTCTGCTTAATACCTAATTCCCACAGTCTTTATGTTTTGTGTCTAAATATATTTATCCATTTAGTATGGCTATGTCGTTATTATCTTCATCTTTTGTATTACCTTCTCTTATTGGTATTATTATTATGATTGTATTACTTTGTTGTTTATATGTATACTGAGAGCTTATGCGCTGGAGACAAATTCCTTGTGTGTCCAATCACATCTGGCTGAAAAAGTATTCTAGATTCCGAATGATATTTTCTAGAAGTTGTTAGGAAATTTTTATTGTTCATCTATATGATTTGCTGGCTGAGAATTCTGCCCAGATTGGTCAGGCTTGAGCAGGTTTTAAGTGCCTTCATGAGCATAATCTCTATTGCAAAATAGAAGAATGCAGCTCAAGCAGGCATTCACTTCTCAATCCATTTGCTATCTTTTGAGTCCCACTTGTCTCTGTTTGTACCAGCTGATACTTTTGATTTCACCTTGGGAGCTGCACCTTTACAATCCAGTCCAGAGTTTGAGAGCAGCCTCGCCTTCTATGCATATTTTCCAAGCAGTTCCTCCCAGCCAAAATAAGCTATTATGTTTTTAATAAAGGGTTTTTGCCATTAAAGAAATTTATCAGCAGTGGTATCATCTTCTTGAAAGTGCAGAATAGTATTTCAAAATGGTAACAAGAGTGTGGAACATGTACTAATTTTTCATAGGTGGACTTAAGGACAGGTCAGGTGATTTCCCCCCCTCCAGCCCCAATTTTATCTTTTACATCTCTCACACCTCTAGCTTTGCAGAACAAAAGGGCGATACTTTAGCAAGTAAGCCAGAGTATTTGCTGTCTTTGAATCTCCCCCAACTTCCTTTTGAGTTTCCCACTAACTTCTGTCCTGTCCTGAGCGTCTCTGGATTTTAATGGTGAGTCTTCTTCTCCATTTTATCAAATCACGCTCATGTACATGGGACTGGAGGACCTTTTTTTTGTCTTTTTTCTTAGTGATGGGGACCATAACCCTATAATGACCAGCGATATATCCCTCCTTCCTTGATAACAGTTTTGCAGCTATACCATGTCATTTATTTATACTGGAGTATTTAAAGCTATTCATGTTCTTCTCCATGACTTCTGGTTCCTTTGTGTTACAGTAGATATGAAACCTTCTGTTTCTTCTTATATTTGTCACCATGCTAAATATCTGACCAGAAAACCATCTGTATTATTGCATCTTCTTCCTTCCTTACCTGGCTCTTGGCATGTAGTTTCCTGGGATTTCTAATTGACCCACATGTCAAAAGCCTGACTGCCCTTCTAATGATAATTTAGCTGTTTTTGACAAATGGCCAAATTCATTTCTGATCATGGCCTTCAATCTGACATTATTTCAACAGGTTTTCTTGAAACTTACCTAAGGATCTGTTCCCTCATCCATAGTCATATGGAGAAATGAAATGCCACCTTAGAACAATGCCACAATTGGCCTGATATTATATTTATGATTGGGTTTGCTTCAAGTGACTCTGTTCATAGTTCTTTTCAGATATATTATCATTTCAGGTCACTTATGGCTGTTATCTAATCTTGCTGCTTCTTAATGTTTCCCACATTCCAGATGATTGTTTTTCCTACGGAGTTCAAGCTGCTAAGGACTTCCTTAAGGATTAACTGGATCATGCCATTACATTCTCGAAGTGCTCTGCAGATCTTATTGCTGCTGAAGATCGCATATGGCTTTTTATAAAAATTTATCTCCACACAAATGTGCAAGAAACTGGACTACTCTATTATACACAAATTAGTTTCCTGATCTTTCACCTACCGTGAATCTTAACAGAAAAACTGAAAAGAGTTTTCCATCATTTTCTCATGGTCCTGCAAACCCCTTTGTCCTTTCATTAAGAACTTCTTTGTTACTGAAAAGAATAAAAAATAAAATGTATTTTGGATTCCCGGTGTAGTAGAAACAAACTGGAACATTTAATTTGTTAGATGAATGGGGCTGGGTAGATGTCTATTTGTAGGATATAGCAGATAATGTTCATGAACTAGTCTTTTTTTGACAGTTACATTTGCAATGTAAGATCAATTGTCTAGTTGGGTATATAATCAGGCTTTGGCAGATCCCAACACAGAGAGAAAGAGAAGGTCATTTTTATAACAATTGGAATTTACAGCACAATTACATTTTTATGTCACCAGACCTGGGGGTCTTAGGGAACCTGGAACATTTTTAGATAGCTCCATTGTAGGTGATCATTTACTCTGTATGGTTTGTAGATTTTAAAATGTTTGCACTATTTTTCATTTTTAAACACGATTTTATGTTTTTATAATGACTTTTTATATATTTGTGTTTTATTGATTGTTGTACGCCACCTAGAGTCGCTTCTGTGAGATGGGTGGCCATATAAATGTGATAAATGAATAATTAACAAGATCTGTACCATCCAAGGATGAGGAGAAGAGTTCTGGAATGGTGGAATTTTGGACTAAAAAGAAATAATTCTACTTTCCTAATGTTTGATGTTAGGAGGAGGGAGTCCAAAAGGAAGGTGATAACATCAACTTTAACCAAAAAAAATTGAATACATATTTCCTTTTGGCCCATCATCAATCAGGAGAAAAAAAGTGAAGGAAAAGCCAAAAAGCGGGGGAAACTCCAGCTGAGAAAGAAATAGAATTGAAAGGAAGGACATAATGTTATCCACTGTTAGAAAGACAACACGAGAGAACCACATGATATCTCCAGATGCAGAGCAGCAAAGGAAGGAAGAAATAGGGAAGGAAGAGATTTAACAAATTAACAGAATTGGAAGGGACATTGGAGGTCATCTAGTCCAAACCCCTGACCCAAGCAGGAAACCCTACACCATTTCTGACTGATGGCAGTCCAGTCTCTTCTTGAAAGCTTCTAGTGATGAAGCTCCCACAACTTCTGAAGGCAAGCTGTTCCATTCATTGATTGCTCTCACTGTCAGAAAATTTATCCTTATTTTTAGCTTGAATCATTCCTGGATAGGTTTCCACCCATTATTCCTTGCCTGGCCTCCAGGTGCATTGGAAAATAGCTTGACACCCCCCCTTCCTATGGCAGCCCCTCAAATATTGGAACACTGCTATCATGTCTCCCCTAGCCCTTCTCTTCACTAGATTAGCCAAGTCCAGTGCAACAGTTCATAGTATGTTTTAGCCTCCGGTTCCCTAATCATCTTGGTTGCTCTTCTTTGTACTCTTTCTAGAGTCTCAACATCTTTTTTTTTGTATGTATAGGTTGTATAACAAATGAAGCTGGTGAGACAAGAACCTGTAGTTCCCAGTGAACTGTTATGTCTGCTTTACAGTGCCATACAGAGAATAGCCAAATATATGCACTGAATCAGAAAGGGAGGAGGAAATGCCTAGAAATAAACCCTGGAGCACGTATCTATATAAGGCCTTGGTTTCTTCATACTGCATTCTTATATGTATAATGGATTCATTTTATATCCAATAAAGGTCTTTTTTGGAGTCTCTTTTCATTTTCATTTTTCATTTTCAGTCAGAAATATGTAATTGATTTAAGGATGGAGATAGTTATTCCATATAGGTATACTTCTTCTTTTACTGGTAGATATTTGCCTTCTTTGTCTTTTAGTGTGTTGAACTTTGCTTAAAATGTTCACTCAATATTTGTACCTTTCTTAATAACATGGAAAGAACAGGAGATTTATTTGTCCCTTGAGGAGCCAAGATGACGATACACTAGCAGCTTCTGAAATAAACTCCCAGCTTGCAACAGGCCTTACCATTTTTAGCTTAACCCAATGGCTGCAAAATGCCACCCAAGGGCAAGAAAAGAATCCGAACCAGCCCCACCAACTTTACTGGGCCCCATAAATCTAACAAGGCAGAAAAACAGACAAGGATAAATTCTTACCTTCCCACTGCAGAGGAAATTTAAAATGTGTCTCTTATTTAGTTTAAACTCTTCATATCATTGTACTTTTCTCGAAACGTAATGTTTAATTGGCAAATGTATTCTGTCTCTTTTGGTCTACAGTGCCATATTTCATATTTAGAATCCTGGATTGTGTAAAGGAATTCTGAAGTTTGAAGAATCAGCTACATTTTAAAAAATTAAGAACATATTTTTTTTTTTAAATATGTTGAAATATGATTACACTCAGCTTATATGATCCTAAACCTATTGGCAACAAAACATACCTTCTATGTCTGCTATGGACTGAAAATTGAATAAAACATGCACTTTTTAAACTATTTGTTTGAATTAATCAAGAAATCAACTCAGAAAGGTATTGGCCTATTCTAGCAAAACATGTATTTTGCTTTAGAAGTTTGTGTAAATGTTATGTATATAGTTTCTAAGTTAATTATTTTTCTGTGGGAAAAGAGTAGACTGAATGTTCATAGTTACTACTAGTAAGATCCATCATTTTCCAAGGTAACTTTATATAGGTATTCTGGAAATATGTTTGGTAGTACTAGGGAAATTTTATCTTTTTTTTAAAAAAGGTAGTATTTTACTAATTTTATGAAAGAGTGCAAATAAAATACATTAAAAACAGAAACCCCAACTTATACATTTGCATTATTCAAACAATGAAATCTACATTATATATTAAAAAAAACAAAACGTAATTCAAACTAACAACTAGCATAGCTACAAAAAAAAAGAATAAAAATGAAAAAACAATATGTACAGTAATAATGAAATGTGCTTTTCTACAGTGCAGAACCACTTCAAACAAATTTCAGAAATACACAATCACCTTTTTTTTTTTTTTTTTGCTACAATCCATCATATCCAAAGTTCTGGTCAATATGCATTTTGATACAGTTTAACGCTGGTCTAACACAAAATTAGTGTCTAACAAAAAGAACTGCTAAAGGACAAGACAAAATCATGTACCTTAAAATATATTTTATCTCCAACGTAAGGATGATTGCCAATCTTTTTAAAATTTCTGTTGAGACGTCCATAAACTATGCAACCAGCTGTTCATTTCTAATAAACAGGCTATCATAATAAGAATTTTCTCAGACTAAAAAATTCCTACTTTTATACACTACTATAGAAACCTTATTAAGGTAAAGGTTCCCCTTTCACATATGTTCTAGTCATTCCTGACTCTAGGGGGCGGTAATCATCTCTGTTTCAAAGCCGAAGAACCAGCGCTGTCCGAAGATGCCTCCATGGTTATGTGGCCGGCATGACTAAGCACCGAAGGTACACGGAACGCTGTTACCTTCCCACCTAGGGGGTCCCTATTTTTCTACTTGCATTTTTACATGTTTTCAAACTGCTAGGATGGCAGAAGCTGGGACAAACAATGGGAGCTCACTCCGTTATGCAGCACTAGGGATTCAAAGCACTGAACTGCTGACCTTTCTGATCGACGAGCTCAGCATCTTAGCCACTGAGCCACCCTTTAGAAACCTTATTACCAATTGGCAAAATATTTGATTTATTCCACTTTATTTTATACCATAGTATTCACTTTTGCAAATTGTAGTTAGCTTTAAAAGGCTCATGCATATGATTCCCTATGGGAATCCATAGGGAAAGGATTACAAAAGTCAAGTTTGCAAAGGGCTTTGATCATGTGACCATCTTTGACCCCCCCCCACGTCTATTAGAAGTATATAAAACAAGTTATATTACTATCTGAACCCCTTGAATGTCACCAGGTATTCCAAGTTAAAAATTAAAAGAGAGGGAACATCTTTCTTGAGATCCACATTTCATTTTAAGAAATAATCTCACTGGTAATTATTTAAGTAGAAGAATTTATGCAGTTTATTGGATATCTGTTTTTATCATAGTTTGGCGATAGGTGCAAATAATAGCTGCATATAATGAAGCCATTACAGTCGATTTTTTGTTATCAGAACTTGATGCTTAAATATTTGCCAATAATTTAATACAATTTAATCTATTTTTCATTATTATATCATAAAATACCCATGACACACTTTCAAATATCCAGATAGCAATGGGTGAATTATTGATGGTAATACCACTATCATCTGTAATCTTCATGCCAGAGTATGGCATCTATAGTTAGGAAGGACATCAGGTGATAACTCATACAATGTGTAGGAACCTTTCCCATTTTCAAAATAATCATTATATAAAGCTGATAAAATGATAAGAGATGGACTCCTTCCTCTCTCTGTTCACCCAGTACACTGAACTACAAGAAGTCAATCGTACTTTAGTGTTGTATTTTGTGCAAAGCATGTGCTCTGTTTATGCTTCAATGTGGCAGGTGAACCTATGAAATTGATTTTATTTATTGTAATGTCCTTATTTAAAACACAACTTGGCCCCTTATTTCATCAGCAACAAGCTTTTACTCTTCTGCTTTATTGTTTTTATTCAATATCTTTGTAGTACATTTCTGAAACAATCATACTTATCTCTCTAAGTGAATATATTTAGTTTAGCATGTAAGTCTCCAAATTATGGGAATAAATTCACTGATTGGTTACTCTTCTGTATGAATAGATGCTTTTCCACAATTTTATAGCCACATATATGTGCATTTATACATATTTTGAATTTTAATGAGATCAGAATAATTTCCCAGCACTTAGGAATGTGATTGATTGTTGGAGCTAATGATTTTCCTTATTTGAAGGAATCATTTTTAAAATGTGAAGGTAGTGAAACATCAACACATAAAGCTCTATTGTGCATGATACACCTCTATAAAAGGGTCCAGTTCCAGTCATTACAACAAGCTATCCACTTATTATATTTTAGTACTCTATATACATAGATAATGCAATGCTTCAAAGACATGTGTTCTATATGAATAAATTCACAGCTTACAATGATGCACATTTATCCTTTACAAATTGTACATTTTCCATATAAAATATACAGTATGAGAATGTATTGAATCACATGGAAAACCTAGGGCATATATTAGCATTAATTGCAGTAAATTTGTCATAAAACTGAAAAGTGTATGAAACTCAAAAAGGAACGTTTTGATACAAAATGTGTTGAAAGAAAAATGCATATAGAGTGCAATATATTCCTATATTGTTAAATCTACAAAGACCCACGGAAGTTTATAACTATCTATTAAAGCATTTGGAATAAAAATAATTGAAATGTCAATAATAAATAAGTTAATTAAAACAAGAAAACATAAACTTAATTACATTCAATGATAAAACATTAACCAGCCAAAAAGTATAACAATAAAATGACAAGAGTGGAAAAGTCAATCCTTAAATTCGTTCTGGAAATGCTCTGCCTTTATGATGAAAAAAAGCCTCTCTTCTTTGTAAGAAAAGCCCGTTCCTAAGATGATTGTATATAGGATGGGCTATTCAGATAGAAGATGATCCTGCAGGCACTTTCAGGCCAAAATGTTTAGGCCAAAATCAGCACTTTGAATTGAATCCCAAACTTTGTTGGTAACCAAGGCAAGGTACACAACATTGATGCTTCAAGATGATCAGTACCTGCCAGAAAATGGGTACTGCATTTTATGCCAGGTGTAGTTTCTGCATGATCTTTAGAGACAGCTATATAGAGAACTCATTGTCTAAATACAAGACAATAAGGGTATGAATCACTCAGAGGTGGGTTGCTCCCGGTTCAGCCCAGTTTGGACAAACTGGTAGTGGTGGTGGGGAGAGGCTCCGCCCACCAGCCTGAATACTTCTGTGCATGTGCAGAAGCGTTGCGCGCATGCAAGCGTGCACACAAGCAAACCGGTAGCCCCGGGATTTGCAACCCACCTCTGGAATCACTGTTGCAAGATCTTCTCTATCTAGGTAGATCTGCAACTGGCATACCAACCACAACTGGGCAAAAGACTTGGCCATTATTTATACTGCCCCAGCCTTTTCCAAAATGGTTCCCTTGGCCATTTTACCAAACTGAAACAAGACTGAGATTATCTTGAATTTCTTTCTCATACTCTCTTTCTTCTCAGGCTAATTTGACATTTACTTAATGATTCTTGCCTTCCTCCTCCTAAAGCACGGGTCAAATTCACCACCTCACATTGCCATCACGAGATGTTTTGCAACATTTTACCAGAACTGGGGTGGGTGTGGCCTGCACATGATACATCCGGACCGCAGGCTGCCAGTTTGACGTCTCTGCTCTACAAGTATTATCTGAATTATACAAATCTGATGATCTATTGTAAATAGTATTTTTCTTTGCGCCCTAGTTTGAACTGTCAACCTTTTATGTGGGATGCAAGCATTTTCACCACTAGACCACTACGCTGTTCAAAAATATCGGCTGTGAACTCGGTATGGCATCAGGATGGGCATCCTGCCAGTAAACACTCAGCTTTATCCAGTCCTCATAACTCTATCCCAAATTAGGGGATTACAGGGAGTTTATTATATTGTAAATAGCCATGGTGGCAAATCTATGGCATGAGTGCCACAGGCGGCACGCAGAGCTCTCTCTGCGGGCATGTGAGCCATCGCCCCAGCTCAGCTCCACCATGCATGTGCAGGCGCCTCCCACCAGCCAGCTGGTTTTGGGGTCTCTGCCCCATATGCATGGAGGGCAGGGTGCATGCTGGAGACATGCATGGGATGGGGTGCATGTGGGGGTCATGCATGCATGCCCAGGGGGGGAACATGGGGTTGTGCATGCATGCATGGGGGTCAGGTGCACACAGAGGGGTTACATGCACATGTGAGGGGGGTTGAGTTGCTGGGGCCACACCTGCATTGCATTATGGGTATGTATGCACGCACGCTTTTGGCACACAACGACAAAAAGGTTAGCCATCACTGGTATATAGCCTAGGCATCAAACTTGCGGCTCATGGGCCAGATGCATCACACACAGACCACACCCACCCAAGCTCCATGAAGAGAAAAAAGTAATGTGATTTGCAACATGATGCCATGAGTTTGACGCTTATGGCCTAGATCAGGGGTAGTCAACTTTTTTATACCTACCTACCGCCCACTTTTGTATCTCTGTTAGTAGTAAAATGTTCTAACTGCCCACCGGTTCCACAATAATGGTAATTTATAAAGTGGGGAAGTAACTTTACTTTATAAAATTTATAAAGCAGAGTTACAGCAAAACCCTACTGCCCACCATGAAAGCTGGAACGCCCACTAGTGGGCGGTAGGGACCAGGTTGACTATCACCGGCCTAGATGATGCAATATCTAAATCCTCAGTGAATTTATAGTAGTATAATTTTGTAGCATGAAGTTTGCCGTCTTCTTTTATTCCACCACAATTTCTGTGGGTGAGAAACCTCAGTAATACTTCCCATGTGCTGTACCTATAGGAGCATGGAGATCATAATTCTTCATAGCAACACTACCAATGTTTTATTTTAGAACTTTTATAATCTATAAAAGCTCCTCTAGATATGGTACATTTGAAAAAATAAAAATAAATAAGAACTTCTTTCATTAGGTACTTTCATTACCATGCCAAAAATAAAGAAACAAAAATATAGTTATTGACCTTGGTTGTTCTTAAGAAATCTAAACTAGATCACAGGTAATAGGTAGCAAAACACAGGAAATCCCAGTATTGTAGATTATACTGAGAAATTGGACAAAAAAAAGTATCCTGGAAGAAGGCAGTAACAATAATCTCTCATAGTACTGCCAAAAGTTCCATGGATTTGTCTGGATTTACCAGTTTTCTCTGAAGTGATATGTTTTCATCAGAGAAATATATTTAAGTAATTTGACTAGTTATATTAATTACTTTTATTTCAAATTATAGTTAATGTGTACCATTCTGTAGGACTGTGAAGCATTCAAAATTTGCAATAGATGAGAATATGTACAAAAGCATCCTTTTAAACTGTTAAAGCAGCTATAGCATTTGTGAGAATGATGCAGCTGTTCTGGAAGCTACCCAGAGTGTCTTTGCAAACTCTGATTTTTAAAAAATCCTAGGTTAGCATTATGTATAAAAACCATTCCTGTGTTTTACCTGAAATATTTTACATACAACCTGTAATGGTTATTAAGTAAAACAGCAATAATCCCTCCAAACGTTTTGGATTATAATCATATAATTTTAATGGTCCATGTTGATTGTCTTGGTCCTAGAGTGTATGAAATTCTTCATGGAAGAGGCATTAAGATAAAATGTCCCTTTAGTCAAACACAGATTTTGGTGACTTAATGACGATATCCGCATAATTTTCTTGGCATCAGTTCAGAAATAGTCTGTTTTATCTACCTCTAAAGTTTGACTTGCCTTCTAAATGTCCAGTTGGGAACTATAAATTTAATCAGGGTATTTATATTATAATATAATAATACATATGAAGGTCAGTCTAAGAGAACTTTGATTTGGAAACTCACAGGTATAGTATTCTTAAGTAAAATCTGGTGTCTGACCTTCACAATTAATTTGTATATGAAAAGACTCATTTCAGGAAGAAGACTCTATTATTGTCTGACTTCTACAACTCCCTGATTTTGTTTTAAATTTATTTGCCATCCAGGTGTCTACTGACATTGGTTGTTAAATGAGCTCAGTGAGGTTTTTTGAGCTGATTCTGATGTGTCTTACTGTACTATATACCCCAACCCCTGATCCTTGGACCAGCACTGATCTGCGGAATGCCAGATACCAGGCCATGCAAACAAGTGAAGCTCCATCCACGGGATACAGGCAATACATGAAACCATGCCTCCTCCGATCCATGGAAAAACCTCTCTCCATGGAACTGGTCCCTGGTGCCCAAAAGGTTGAGGGCTGCTGCTTTCTACTATAGTCTCTATTATTTCATACAAAGAGGAATTTCTATGAAACTATACCTCCACATTAAAATGATGATGGCAAGAATGCTATTTGATTACAGGTTCCTGTAATATGTTAAAAGAGATGTTAATATATTTGTGCTATATTTCTTCTTTTGCCATTGCTATTTCTCATGTAAGAACAACAGTTAATGAAATGATTATACCAGGTCTAATTTGAAAACGGCCTTTCTTGAAGTTGAAGTCTGTGTTGTGTTGTAACTTGGAACATGTTTTCACATGTTTGTAGACTTATGGGAATATATCTTGTCTTTAGAATGTGACAGAACCAGATGTGCATGGTATGAGTCTAAAATCTCTCTATAATTCAAATAAAAGAAGGAAAAAATTATCAGTCATTGCTATCAACAATAACTATTTTGTTAGTGATAAACTGACTACTGTTCAATATTATTCATTAAAGTACTTTTCATGCAATGAAATATATATATTCCAGAAATCTGTTGTGGTCTGGGACATGTAGACTATGTCAGAATATTCCTGGAAAAAGGTAGGCATTCTTGTAGTTTTCATTGTGTAATACATAGTTTTCAAACCTAAGCTACCTGAGGCAGCATGAGAATGGTTCATAGGTAGCAAGGCAAAGGATTACCAGAAGCCAAAAATCTAAAATTACTATATTTATAAATCTTTTTCTACAGAGTATCCTTCTACTCTTGCAGGTAAGCAGTTCAGGACCAGTCTCTTTAATTAATTTAAGCCACCCTCAGTTAAGCACTAGGTGTTCTGTGGCAACAGAAAGATATATGAGGTGTGAATTCTTTCCTTCATGTGAATTCCATCTATGTCCATTGAAATCCACTTTCTTGTAACTTGAACCCAATGTATCCCATCCATATGACAGTGGTACACATACCTATCATATTGCCTCAAAGACTTCTCTTTTCTAGACGACATATATCCAATCATTTTAACAATGCTTCACAGATTTTCCCCCTTCTTCCCCACAACCTCTGAATCTAAATGTGGTCAGAACAATGCAGAATAAAGGAAAACTGCTTTTTAAAAATCTTAATACTATAATATTTGCATTTGTCCTTTTTAAAGTTATAATACCTTGTTGGCTTATGTTTAGCTTTTATTCCACCAAAGCACCAAAATCTTTTTACATGGATTGCTAGTAAGTATAGTATCTCCCAACTTATATCCATGCCTTTGATTTTTCTTCCAAAATCAAGACTTTGCCTATGTTCCAGGTTGAATTCATTTTGTTGATTGATTTATTTCATTTATTTATTTTGTCAAACATGTACGAGATAACAGGTATAAGTATAAACATGGACATGAGCACATGAAATGAGTACAAATAAATAGGGAAAGTAGGGCAGGGATGGTAGGCACACTGGTATGCTTATGCACATACCCTTATAGACCTCTTAGGAATGATGTGAAGTCCACAGTAGACAGTTTAAGGTTAAAGCTATGGGAGTTAGAGCAGTGGTGAAATCTAACTTTTTTTTGCCACCAGTTCTGTGGGCGTGGCTTGGTGGTGGTGGGTCATGTGACTGGGTGGGCATGGCCAACTTTTTTCCACTTTTTAAACTATTTTTTTTCTGCTGGTTCAGGCGAATAGTAGTAAAAATGCTTTAAAAAGTGAAAAAAATGGTTCCGATTATCGTGCAGATCAGCTATGAACTGTGCGATCATTGGACCCTCTTTATTTCACTTTTTAAAGCATTTTTTCCTACCTATTCACCGGCAGGAAAAAAATGCTTTAAAAAGTGAAATAAAGAGGGTCTGGTGATCGCGTGGCTCACAGCTGATTCATGCGATCATCAGAACCTTTCCCCCCCACTTTTTAAAGCTTTATTTTTTACTACCAGTTCTAGCAAATAGGTAGTAAAAAAAAGCTTTAAAAAGAGTGGGGGGGGGAAAGGTTCCATGACAACTGTGCCGCGCAATCGTTGGAATCTTTTTGCCCCCCACTTTTTAAAGCATTTTTTTACTACCTATTCGCCAAAACCGGTAGTAAATAAAAAGCTTTAAAAAGTGAAAAAAAGGTTCCAATGATCGCGTGGCCCAGCTGTGTCACAGAACCTTCCCCCCCCCTTTTAAAGCTTTTTATTACTACCGGTTTGGGCGAAACTTAGCATTTTTTGCTACTGGTTCTACTGGTAGCATTTCACCCCTGGGTTAGAGGAAGTAACAACAGAGTCAGGTGGAGCATTCTAGGCATTGACCACTCTATTGCTGAAGTCGTATTTTCCATATAAAATATACAGTATGAGAATGTATTGAATCACATGGTTTGGAGTGGTTTACCTTGAGTTTCTATCTATTGTTTGCCCATATATTATTGCGGTTGAAGCTGAAGTAGTCATTGACAGGTAGGACTTGTTCCAGCTTATCAAGATTCTCATTGATTTTATAAGTCTATAAAGCATTGTGTGCATAGTATTTGTATTATTTGCACATTTGAAGATCCTGTATATTAATTCCTCATCCAATTAATTCATTAAAAAAAAACAGAGTCTAAAACAGAATCTTATAGTAAACCACTCAACATCCTCAAGATTGATGTGGAGCTACTGGGGAACATTCATTGGGTATGGTTGCTCAACCAGCCTTGTATCATCTCATGGCAGAACAATCTAGCTTTCCTGAAATCTAAGCACATTATGTTCACTGCATTCCTATTATCATATAAACTGGTCACTCTGTCAACAAGATTCATTTGGCATGATTTGTTCCTTATAAACACATGCTGACTCATGCGAAGTAATGCATTTTTTCTAAATACTTCCATATTAACTACTTAGTAATCTGTTCTAGAATTTTGCCTACCATCAATATTAAAACAGTCAGTGTGTAGTTACCCAGGTCCTGTGTTGTGCCTTTTTTCTATTCCATCCTCCAGGCCATACAAAGTGCCTTCCCTTTCATAACTACTTTGGGGTACAAACCATAATACCCTGTGTTCCCAAAAATAAGATAGGGTCTTATTTTCTTTTGAAACACCCCCCCCCCCCCGAAATAAGCACCTGGTCTTATTTTGGGGGAGGTCTTATTATTTTTGAGGTGCAGGAGGCAGCGAGCGTGGTCACCTCATGGCTACTGCTGTGTTGCAATATTTTTGGGGAGGGCTTATTTTCGGGGAAGGCTTATTTTAGTGCATGCGCTCAAAAGCCCAATTGGGCTTATTATCCGGGGAGGTCTTATTTTGGGGGAAATAGGTTAGCTGAGTTCTCACAATATACTAACAATACAAAAGAAACTGCACTGTAGGTTAAGTGACAGATGAATTTAGTTACCATTTTTCACCCTAATCTAACTCAGACAGTTAATAAATTGTATATTCTTCCCTTGATTGTTATTTGTAAATATGATAAATGAAATTAAGAGTATTTTTGTATTAGAAAGAAGAATTTATTTTATTTTGATGTTATGGAATAAGGATTGTGGAGCATGGATTATGGAAGATGATGTCATTGTGTATTTATTTGACACTTCAAAATAGCAATTGTAGAAAAAGCATGAAGGTGAGGAAGTGATGGAGACAAGAACCCAAGAATAGAGCAGGCTGGTGCTAAATCATTGCATAGAAAATTATCTGTGGAGAAAAAAGAATAGTAAAATGCATTCATATGAGGTCATAGCTGAAGGACAATAAATTTAACTTTTAAAATATAATAATAATAATAATTTAAATTTATTAGCCGCTCCCTTTCCGAAAAGGACTCGGGGCGGCGTACAATGGAGTGAAAAACATATAACATTTACATAAATCCATGACATACATAAGTACAAAGACACACATGTTCGGAGGAGGTTAACAGATACAATACATAGACAATTAAAAACCATTAAAATACCCTAATTACAAAACCCCATGTACAATCCAAATTCAAAATGTTAAAAAACAGACAGTCAGGAGGAGTACGAGAAAATTACGGTTGAGCCAGGCCAGATAGTTGGAAGAGGTGGGTTTTCAGTTGTACACGGAAGGAGCGGAGATCGGAAGTAATCCTGATGTCCCGGGGGAGGTCATTCCACAGGGCTGGGCCCATCACAGAGAAGGCTCTGCTCCTGGGTGTCGCCCCCCGACACTGTTTGGCGGTCGGCACCCGGAGAAGTCCCTCTCTGTGAGAGCGGATTGGTCGTAGGGATATAATCTAGATTCATTCTTTATCATTTAATAAACAACTGTACCTTGGTCAAGTTAATAAAAACAAATCATTCCAGTCAAATGTCTATGTTCTTCTAAGTTCAAAAATCAGCTGGAATTGAATGGACATTTCGTAATGGATCTCAGTTTTCCTCTTAAACTGTTCATCTTAAGCATACACACTTCATAATATTTAATATATATATATAGAAAAAAGTGTTGTTGGGTATTGTTAGATTCGGGCAACGAGAGAAGACTTAGTGGAGACTTACAGCGATATATGCTAATATCTAACAGGTATCTTCTCATGGAAATAATATGGCTGATCAAGTGGATCAGTCTTTCATACTTAAATGGGAAATGTAGTCTGAAACCATAGGGTCAAATTGTTTGAGCATATTAGAATCTAGTTCCAAAATTCCACTAATATTTTCAGCTAAATATTTCAGAAAGCAAGTGAAGATAATAGAGAAAACAGATTTGTAGGCTTGATATACGAAGAAGATAGTTTCAAAGGGTTATTGCATAAACGAGTGGGGAACAGATACTGTATATCAATGGCCATTAATTTTGAAATTCAATGTTATACCTGAATTGGAGGCAATGTGTCTGCAATGCTAGTTTTAAAAAAAATAAAGTCAGAAAAAGAAAATATATTGACCTCCTGCTGTTTGTGAACATTAAGAGGCATCTGGCTGCCCATTTTGATAAACAAAATACTGGATTGAAATGCCCTTTATTCATATATTTATAAAATAAAGAGAAAGGAAACCAGGAGGTCTGTTTTTCAGTCACTGATCTGGCATTATGAAATAACTTTCATTTGGAATTAAGGCTCATATCATCCCTCTTAACCTTTTGGAAGCAGTTTACAATGTACCTCTTCTGTAGAATATTGGATCAGTAATTAATAGTTTTTAAATTTTCAGTTTAACTATCATGTTACACCTTTATCTTGTATTTTGGTTGAGTTATTCATTTTTTCCATCATTATTATTATTATTTTGTATTATTCTATATGGTCTAACATTTTGATTTTAATGATAGCTACTTGGATGTTGGTAGGTCTGAATTCCACATTTTAATTATATACTGTGGAAAGAAGTGGTTTTTGTATTTTTTTTATCTGTTCCAAATGTTCTTTCAATAAATGGCTCTTCGTGTCCTCTGGTCCTCCTCATGTTTGAAAGGGGAGAAAAAGCTTTCCCTGTCTACTTTCTCTGAGTATTGCAAGGTTTTACACAGCATAGTTTAAAAAATATGTGATCCCTTAATGTTGTAATATTAATATTTAATCATTTTTTAATATTTCTGCAGAGGACTTGACATAAAATTTGATCTGTTCTCTATACAAATCCTAAAACTAGATAAACAGAATCCAGTTAAACAAATGAGTCAAACACATTATAATTGTTTACTTATTGAAGAAAACTATCCAAAGCTGTATATCTGTGTGTGGCAAAAGTAAATGAACCTCTAGGATTATTAGTTAGTCTGAAGGGAAAATTATTCAGATATTTCAGTCAATGAGATGGTAATCAGGAGGAATGTGGGATGTCCTACCTTATTTAAAAACCAGAATTCTTGGTATTCACTACCAAAACCTGAACTTCGTAATACAGGCGTGTGGAAATGTGTAAAGGCTTCGAATGAGGGGGATTTCTTGGTCGGGATGGTTTACTATCATTGATTGAATTCTGAATTGTACCAATAGATTTTAAAGTAAAACATCAAGGCATCTGTTCATGAACTGAAGGTCAAGAGAAAGCATGTCATGGAAAAGATAATTCAAAATACACAAGTCATATGGTGCTTGTTTGCTCAAACAAGAAATAATGTTCTGGAATAGGCCAAATCCTGACCTTAATCTTATAAACATATTGTGGAAGGACCCAAAACATGCAGTTCATGCAAGAACTCCACTAACACCCCTGAGTTGAAGGGGTATTGTAAAGAGAAATGGGCTAAAATTCACTTAAACAATTTAAGGACTGACCAATGGTTATTGAAACATTTAGTTGCAACTATTGCTGCCCAAGGAGGCACACTTGTTCGCAAGCTTTTAAGCACCACTGTAGACCTCAATCATGTTTCCTCACTATGGGTAGTCCTTACTTACCAACTGCTTAAAGCTGCGACAATACTTATGACTGATCCTTGAAGTTCTGACCATTGTGGACTTCTAGGGAAGAAATGGTGAAGTGAAGATGGCACTGCAAAAAGCAGAGCCGACTGCTGCAGTGGAATGAAAAGTTAGCAACTAGACTGGCTCTTCGTAATCCAGACAAGGAGAAATTTGAGATTGCTCATAAGTGCCCTCCAAAAATTGCTCTTTGGTCTCTGATGGCTTTAGAACTCTTCTCAAGCTATGGTCAGTACCATTAAAAGGACATATACTTTCCATATACTGGGTTCATATACTTCCCTTTTTAATCACTTTTGGCAATTGCTTGGCAATTGCTTTTTAGTTACTTGAGATAAACAAGTTTTGCAGCACCTGGTGAATTTCCTCCATCCTGAGTGAAAGAAGTTTTAAAAACAAGTTTAAGTATTCAGATTTTGTGCGCAGAGATAAAAATGAAAAAGAAATCATATTCTATGATATTATTTGAAAGGACTCAATGCTGCAAACCAGAAAAGGTCAGTGGTGGGTTTCAATTTTTTTTAGAACCTCTTCTATAGGTGTGGCCTGCTTTGTGGGAGTGGCTTGCTGGCCATGTGACTGGGTGGGAGCGGCTTGCTGGCCATGTGACCGGGTGGGAGTGGCTTCCCAGCCATGTGACTGGGTGGGCGTGGCCAATTTGTAAAATGTGGTGAAACTCACTTAACAACGCTCTTGCTTAGCAACCAAAATGTTGGCTCAGAAACTCTGGCATTTGAAGCATGCAAGTCTTAAAGCTGTCAGGTTACAAGACTCTGGCATCCCTAACCCTTTAGGAAAAAAACTCAGGGGTGTTCAAACTTGACAGCTTTAAAACTTGTGGACTTCAACTCCAGAATTCCTCCTCCAGTCATGTTGACTCAGGAACTCTAGCATTGAAGTGTGCAAGTCTTAAAGCTTTCAAGTTACAAGACCCTTGCACCCCTAACCCTTTAGATAAAAAACCCCAGGGGCGTTCAAACCTTAAGACTTTTGGACTTCAACTCCCAGAATTCCTCCTCTCGCTCTTCATCTTGATGATGTGTGGACGGACGTGGGGAGGGAGCTTGAACTGGTTCTGTTAGATACCAGAAACCTTTCGTAATGGTTTACACCAAGGTCCTCTGATCCGGCGGGAACAGAGATTCAATCTGATTGGTCGAAGGGTCTGACAGTTCCCTATAAAAGGGCTGCTATCAGACTGAACCTTCGCTGGATTGTACATAGTTGACTTGTGCTAATAAAGAGCTGTTTGTTACTCTAACACTGGCGACGAAGGTGGGATTGGAAGGCAACTAGGCAGACAAAAAGAGCATGACAATCCAGCAAGTCAGCCAGCCTGGAGCACGGCGCGGCATCAAGCAGCCATCTTTGAGCAGCAAATTAAAACGTGCTCAGAAACAAAGATGACAACGCACGCCCCACCAACTCCGTACAACCCAGCCACCGAACACTGGGAATCCTACATGATGAGGTTCTCATGGGCCTTTCTGAAGGCCGAAAAAAGCATATATTCCTGAGCTACTGCGGACCAGAGGTGTTCGAGACGGCGAAGAATTTGTCTGAGCCAACAGCACTCCAATTGGTCGCTTGGTTGGTTCTACAACACTGAGGACACACTACGCTCCCAGACCATCTAAATATGTCCGGAGGCACGAATTCAACATCCGTAACCAAAAAGAAAGGGAATCCATCAATGAATACGTTGCGGCGCTCAGAAAGGCCACAGCGTACTGCGAGTTTAGAGATCTTGATGAACTATTACTTGACCGCATCATATACGGTGTTAGGGACATTGGCCTGCAGAGGAGGTTATAAGCAAATACTAATCTCACTCTCCAAATTGCCCTAGACGAAGCCAGGGCTACTGAGTCTTCAATTAGCTGTTCGTTACTCTGAAGCCTGAGTGTGCCTTCCTTTACCCGATCTAACAGGTTCTAAATGGCACTGTAGATTTGTGGAACCTCTTCTATAAAAGATGTTAGGACTGGTAAGAACCCACCCCTGGAAAATGTGTACATTCAAAACTGCAATCAGGTGATTCCAGTAAAGTTTTTGTCTCTGTCCAGTTATTTACTGATTAAATTTATATGCTATCCATTTTACTCTGAAAAGTGACCAGTTTTCCACCTATTAACAATGTAAGTTTATTATTACCAAAGTTGCAAAAATGTGCAGATTTTCATCACCCTATTTCAATAATCACTATACTATTCAGTCTAATAATGTATTCAGTGATTGCAACCACACTGTTATGCTATTTCAGCAGAAAAGTGGTATGCAGTAAAACCAGTATGCTTGCTTCTTGGAATCAGGCCAGATAAAAGTAATAAGATTTCCTTGTATCATGTATTTGCAATGACTCCCTGGTCTATAGGTTGTATTTAAAAAGAAAATTGATGCTGGCAGGGCAGAAAAAATGGGTGGTCTGAAAACCCACTTAGCTCCAGAATGAAATAAGAAGCTGCAAAATTTTGCTTCCTAAATTGCTGTTATATCTACCTGGCAGAGTAACGTGGAACCATGGAGAAACTCCACAATACACCTTCCAGCAATCCAGAAGAGCAAACTGTTGCACTGACTTTGAGACACAAACTGCAATTTATATGTAGGCAAACAAGAAATTCAATAGTTTTTTGGGAAGCAAACTTTCCCTCCTCAGTTTGAGCTAAACTTGTCACTTTTCAGAGTAAGGTGGATAGCATATAAATTTAATAAATAAATAACTGGACATAGACCAAAACTTTACTGGAATCATCTGATTACAGTTTTGAATGTACACTTTTCCTGGTTAACAGTGTTGAGTCCTTTCAAATAATATCCTAGAATATGACTTCTTTTTCATTTTTATCTCTGCTCATATAATTTAAATACTTAAACTTGTTTTTAAAACTTCTTTGGTTCAGGATGGAGGAAATTCACCATGTGCTGCAAAACTTTTCTATAAAATGGAAATTAAATTAAATTAAAATGACTACCTTAGTGCTGATGAAAATATTTAAGTATAACTAATAATCTACATTTTACTTCTTTAACCTCATTTAGTTACTATTTATCATCATATAAATGCACAACCCTTTCTATGTTATACATACTAGTCAGTCAACTTAACACTCTGTCCATTTGATGGTGATAAGCCAAGCTATGAAAGTTTATGCCATAATAAATCTGTTAGTCTTTAAAGTGTTACAAGACTCTGTATTACTTAAATGAACATACTTTATCTTGATTGAGCAACCTACATAATTTATTATTTGGAAGGGTCATTGGGCAGCAATTCAGTTAAGTCCAAACAGCTGGATTTAGGCCAGGTAACTTTCATTGATACAAATTAGGAAAACTGAGTGCATAATCAGTAGGATTGCTGAAAGCAAGCCACCTACGTCTAGTTTTATTCTATGATAGTTATTCTGTCTGCATTCTTAAAAAGAAAAATTGCAATTTGCTTAACATGTGTATTCATAGAGCAGGGAATGTATATGTTATAAAAAGATCTAGTATTAATGTTGTACAAAATATTGTTAACTTTTTTAAAATTGTACCCAGATGTATGTAATTTATTTAAAAGTCTGTCCAAATGTTTATATTTTAAGTAGTGAATCAGTTCTGAAACAGTGATCATGATTTGGTCAAATGTATGAAATTCTTTTAAATTAAACTGGGGAAACTCATCCTTCCAGTTTCCATTTCAAGATGACTATGTACAATGCTCTCTGGCTGGCTTCCTCTGACCTTATGAGACTACCCACTCTTACTGTTCCAGAGCATTTTTACTTTTTTTTTTTTAATCGGTGAGCTTCAAATCATGTGCAATGTATTTCACATATCACCAGGAAATAACTGATTTCCGCTTCCATGCTTATTAATGCCAAATGTAAGGTAGATTGTGCATTTTGTTAACATGATTCTGCATAATCATAAGGAGATAATTTTGCATGGGCTGCAGAGTCAACTAAAGTTCTTTAGAAGTGAAAAAAACCAAAAATCATTTCTATCTTTTGTATTTGATTGCCAGCTACAAGGCTGAATTAAAAGCCAGTGGCTAAGCATTGCAAAAGCCATGCTGTTGACAGATAGATGGTGATATACAGAATGCAAAGGATCACACAAGGACATGTCTTAACAAGTTAATCTGTTATGTAGGAAGATGCTTTAGTAATGAACCAGTGCCTACTATATGTGAGATTATCCTATCGCCGTGATGGCGAACTTATGGCACCAGTGCCAGAGGTGGCATGCTGATGGCACACGACAATGTTCCCTCTAATTTTTTTTCAATGTGAACAGAAAAGTATAGTGTTTGAGCGGCACATTTTCATGCCTGAGCACCTGAATTTTTTTCACAGATGTCACCTAAGACAACAACGAAATCAGTATTATTTGAAACTCAAAGTTATGTTTCTTCAAGGTACCTGCTTAATTAAAAGTGTTATATAATATCAGTATCACTTAACAACGCTCCTGCTTAGCAACCAAAATGTTGGCTCAGAACTCTGTCACTTGAAGTACGCAAGACCCTTGCACCCCTAACCCTTTAGAAAAAAACCCTAGGGGTCTTCAAACCTGACAGCTTTAAGACTTGTGGACTTCAACTCCCAGAACTCCTCCTCCAGTCATGTTGGCTCAGAAATTCTGGCATTTGAAGTGTGCAAGTCTTAAAGCTGTCAAGTTACAAGATCCTTGCACCCCTAACCCTTTAGGGAAAAAAACCGTAGGGGTCTTCAAACCTGACAGCTTTAAGACTTGTGGACTTCAACTCCCAGAATTCCTCCTCCAATCATGTTGGCTCAGAAACTCTGGCATTTGAAGTGTGCAAGTCTTAAAGCTGTCAAGTTACAAGACCCTTGCACCCCTAACCCTTTAGAAAAAAAATGCAGAGGTCTTCAAACCTGACAGCTTTAAGACTTGTGGACTTCAACTCCTCCAGTCATGTTGCAGCGACATCATCTGCGTGGATCTGCTCCATCTTTGGTTTCTTCATCGTGGGCAGGGCTGCTGCTGAAGATGCCGACGAGCTGCCACCAGAATAACTGCTGCTACCTCCTCCTCCTCCAACAGCACCACCACATTTCCACCTGAGCTCAGCGCCGCGTTACCCCTGCCCCCTCCTCCTCCTCCGCCGTGCTTTTGAGGAGCCATGAGGATTATTTTTCCCCTGCTCCCCCCCGCCTTCCTACTGCCTCCCGCAGCCTCATGGCTCCTCAAAAGCACGGCGGCGGAGGAGGGGGCAGGGGTAACGCAGCGCTGAGCTCAGGTGCTCCAAGCGGAGGGGTGGCACTGCTGCCACGCGCGGGGATGCTGGCTGGAGCTTTGGCGGCTTCACCTCAGCCGCAGCGTCGGGCAGCAAATCCGACAGTGCTGTTAGAGGAGGAGGAGGTGGCAGCAGTTATTCTGGTGGCGGCGGGGGCTTTGGGGCTTCACAACTACCCTCAGTCGCCCCGTACTCATCAAAGCAAGTCCGGGGAAGTCCTTTGCAGGCGGCCCGTTCTAGCTACCTGCAAAGGATCTCCCCAGCTTCTGGAGCCTGTGGCAATAGAAATCACTGCGCGGCAGTTGAAAACTGCTGCACGGTGTTTTCTTGCCACGTTCGCGCCCACGCAGCCGCACACCTTAGAGGGAACATTGGCACATGAGCCATCGCCCCAGTTCAGCTTCTCTATGCATGTGTGTGTGCCTCCTGTCGGCCAGCTGGTCTTTGGGGCTCTGCCATGCATGCATGGGGGCTGGGGCAGGATGGGGCGCATTTGCTTTGGGCTCTCAGTCTGGCAAAGGTTAGCCATCACTGTCCTATCGGGTTGTCTGACTAGTGTGGCAACTTTACATTTATTTGCACTTAACTGGAATTCTAAATTTCAGATATAGCAATGGGTTAGTTTTCGTTCACAGGGTTACAAGTTTCATCAAAATCTGGCAGGAGTTGCAGCTATTTTTTTGTGTGTGTGTGGTTAAAAATACTCATTTGAAAGCTTCATATAAAAATAAATGTTGAAAGAATGTTGGGGGGAATGTTGTTCCTCCCACTCGAAGTGGGAAAATTTACATTCTAAAAATCTTGTACCATTCAGTGGTATTCTCTGGGGGGCGTTCCACCAGGTTTGCCTGGTGCGCCAATTGCGCCCCCTTCTGGACCGGGATGCCCTACGCACGGTCACTCATGCACTGGTGACGTCTCGCCTGGACTACTGTAATGCTCTCTACATGGGGCTTCCCTTGGGACGCGCACGAAGACTGCAGCTAGTCCAGAACGCAGCCGCGCGGGCAGTCATGGGGAGTACTAGGTACTCCCACGTAACACCGCTCCTGCGCGAGCTGCACTGGCTACCTGTGGTCTTTCGGGTGCGTTTCAAGGTTTTGACCACCATCTTTAAAGCGCTCCATGGCATAGGGCCTAGTTACCTGCGGGATCGCATCCTCCCACATACATCCCTGCGGCCAATTCGCTCTCACAGGGAGGGGCTTCTCCTGGTGCTGTCCACTAGGCAATGCCAACGGGCGACACCAAGGAGTAGGGCCTTCTCTGTGATGGGCCCAACCCTCTGGAATGACCTCCCCCCCAACATTAGAACCACCACTGACTTCCGCTCCTTCCGGCAGAAACTGAAGACTCACCTGTTCCGACTGGCTGGTCTGGCATAATTCTTAACGTCTACCTCCTGGCATATATATTTCCTACTGGTTTTTTAGGGGACTTAATTTTATAAGACACTGGGGTTTTAAACTTTGTATATTTTAAATTATTTATTTAGCAATTGCAGTTCTGTCTATTTTATCCTCCTCTTATTTATGTATTTATCCATTTAATAATTTTTAATTGTTATTATGTATGATGTTTTTGATATGGACTGTACACCGCCCCGAGTCCCTTTTGGGAGAGGGGGCGGTCTAGAAGTGCTAATTAAATTAAATTAAAATTAAAAATTAAATTAAATTAAATTAAATTCTCAAAAGTTGAGGAGACCTGGATAAAATGGACCTGGCTCTTTTTACATTCTCTAGTGCTGCATTCTCTCCTGAGTGTCAACTTGTCCTTTCTCCCCATTCCATTAGTCTCTTCTAATATTTTGTCCTCTACCCTCAAGTCACTCTCCACCATGCATCCTTCTATCTCTTTCTCCACCCACTTAGGATGCATTGTGCTTCTAGTTTCTATTGGAAACCCAGTAGATCTTCCCTGCAACTACTCTATGGTTTTTCTTATCACCATGGTCTTCTTTTACTTCCTGTATTCTATATGAGAAGGAAAATTGGGAATTAAAATAGATGTAATTCTTTATGGGCTCTGTATTGCACTGTGCTGATAAGCTCAGCTTACGATAGCCTCCTGCCCACATAGTTTGTATTTTGTATTCCAGTTGTCTGATAAAGGCTGCGGAGACAAGCAACTTTTTCTTGCTATATCATTTATCCTTGCAGCATTTCTCAGCTCAGCATACTGTACATGCAAAATGGCAATTGGTTGTATATTAAACCATCAGGTTTAAAACTATCAGTACAATAGGTATGATGAAATGGGATAAAAGCAGATAATTTAGTTGCTTGTTAAGCTTTTTAGTAATGTGGTTAAACGTAAATATTTGCAGCTCTCTTTCCACTCATACTGTTATTTAATTGTTTCTATCAGGCTACAGGACAAAAAATTTTTTGACATTGATTAATTGAGATAGCTTACTGATTAATTATTACATTTAGACAAAATAACTGCATTCCTTTAAGAAGATAAATACAACAAAAAATGAGGTGCCCTTCATCAAATAATCCTTAAGTTGTATTAACATAATTAGACTCTCATCAACAGACCCAATAAATTATATAAATGTTTATAGTACTGTGATTTTAAAGTGAAATTTATGTTATGGTTGTAGGAAAACACAAATACAGATGTGGAAGGACTATCCAGACATTGCAAAAGTTTTCGCCACAGAGACTTACTTCTATTAACAAATAAATACTCTGAATCTTTGACATTGTATCTCTGAGGTTTGACTAGTTCTCATTACTTAGCTAAAAGGATTGGTACTGGCAAATCAGTTATATTAAAAATAATATGCTTTCTTAAGCCCTTTTTAAGTAGGGATGAAATATTTAAATAAAACTGCCAAAATTTGGTCTTTGAGTGGCAGCTTGGTGATAGCCCCTCAAAAGATAGGCAAGACCCAGGGTGGTTTTCAAGGTGGATCAAAAAGGACAATATGATAGTAGTGATCATATCATCAGATCCTGACCCTTTTGATTGCCTTCTAGTTGTGAATGGGCTGAAGTTTGATTACATAGTTGCAGCTTTCATCTTGACGTTTTGGAATCCCCTCCTTCCTGCAGAGAATCCAGGCAAGGCTTAAATTTGAACTCATTTCATTTATATGCCATTATTGCTGATGTGCTGATATAATTATCTTCTATATTTTTATATTTGGGACTCTAGCTTGCTTTAAAGGTGTTCCAGTGACATTTCATTTCAATATGGCACGCTTAACAAAATGATTTTGAAAATCCATATTAAACTTAACTTTGTTATAGCGTAAGTAGCCATGCCATTCACTATTATAAACATTCTCATTTCATGGACAAAGGGTATAAAGTGGGATACACTTAACCTGTTACAAATGTTTGTGAGCACAAGGCTGGTAGCATTGTGAGGAACTTGTTCACATGAGTACTTGTTCATAAAATTATGAGGAACATACATAGAACAACATATAAAACTTTCCACCTTGTCATTAGAGTTGTGACATTACTTAGTTCTAACATAAAAGGACTCTGCTAAAATTAGTCTGATTTATGTCTACGTCGGAATATCGTCTTCTGCACAATAGCATCGTTTTATGAAAGGAATGAGATTTTGGAGCTCATTGATATGAATTTTAAATGACACTTTTTGGCAGAATCTGGTACTTCTGGCTTTGAATTGTCAATTGCTGTTAATGATCTAAAGGTAACATTTTGTCTGATCTACAACTGTAGCTCCTAAGCGCTTTCCATCTTACTTTTTTGCAGTTTGAAAATTGGTCCTTTAGTATAGTCTTTGATCATATACTGACATTATTTATAGCAAAACTGTATGGTTCTGTTAGCTCAGATCCCATTAATATTACAGCATAAATTTACAGATGTCATGTAATTTTGTATAAGTTTCTAAACAATATGTTGTTGTTAATTGCAAGTCTTGTCTGACCCATCGTGACCCCATGGACAACGTTCCTCCAGGCCTTCCTGTCCTCTACCATCCTCTGGAATCCATTTAAGCTCACACCCGCTGCTTCAGGGACTCCATCCAGCCACCTCATTCTCTCTCCCTTTTGCCCTTAATCTTTCCCAGCATTATGCTCTTCTCCAGTGAGTCCTTCCTTCTCATTAGGTGGCTTAAGTATTTAAGTTTCATCTTCAGGATCTGGGCTTCTAAAGAGCAGTCAGGGTTGATCTGCTCTATGACTGACCGGTTTGATCACCTTGCAGTACAAGGGACTTGCAGGAATCTTCTCCACCACCACAGTTCATAGGCCTCAATTCTTTGGAACTCACACTTTCTTATGGTCCAACTTTCACAGCCATACATTGCAACTGGGAAAACCATAGCCCTGACTATACACACTTTTTTTGGCAGGGTGATGTCTCTCCTTTTTAGTATACTGTCCAGATTTGCCATAGCTTTCCTCCCTAGGAGCAAGTGTTTTGCAGTCCCTATCTGCGGTGATCGTGGAGCCCAATAAAATAAAATAAGCCACTACCTCCATTTCTTCCCCATCTATTTGCCAGGAATTGAAAGGGCCAGATGCCATGATCGTAGTTTTCTTAATGTTGAGTTTCAAGTCAACTTTTTCACTGTCCTTCTTCAAGAGGCTCTTTAATATAGACAATATAGAATGCACTAATTGAAAGCAATGATTTTAGCTTTCTCCCTGATTCACAACTAAACCTTTGATGGCACATTCTAATGCTTCAAATTTCCCATCCATTGGCTTGTGAATAATATGTCAGAGATGGAGAAATATGCTTCGCCAGATGTTTTTGAACTACAACTCTCAATCAGAATGGACAGTCATCATGATAATGATAATTATTGTTCAGCAAGTAGTTGGGAAATAGTTTTTCTAGTATTAGAGATGTGGCATCACTGTTATGGTTTTGCTCTTATTTATCAAGCAAATCAAGGCACTTCTCTGAATACAGAAATCTATTTACATGACATCTGTAAATTTATGCTATAATAATGGTATCTGAGGAAAAAAATGGGCCACGCATATTAGTTCTTGCCCTCCTATGTTCAGCCTGAAGATTTAAAAAAGACTATGTGAAGTCCTAGGTTTTCTCTGAGTTTGGTTGTTTTCTTGCAGATATTTCATTACCCAACTAGGTAACAACATCAGTGCTATGTTTACCTGGTTGGGAGATGAAATGTCTGCAAAACAACCAAGCTCACAGAAAATCAAGAACTCTACATTTGAATCCAGAGCTAGTAAGCTACTAAGCCACTTCTTTTCTAAAGCTTTGTGAGTGGGATCAACTGAATGCATTTACAGGACCCTTGTTATTGGAAATCCTGCTAAATTAAGGTACTTTGAATACATGAAGGTTTAATAGGTGCTATATGTTATGAGCCAAGGTGGCACAGTTGTTAGAGTGCAGCACTTCAGGCTTATTTCAGCTGACTGCTAGCTGCATTTCAGCAGTTCAAATCTCACCGCTCAAGGTTGACTCAGCCTTCCATCCTTCTGAGGTGGGTAATATGAGGACCCAGATTGTTGGGGACAATATGCTGACTCTGTAAACTGCTGACAGAGGACTGTAAAAGCGCTATGAAGCGGCGTATAAGGCTAAGTGCTATAGTGCTATTGCTATTGACAGTCTGCATCCATCAACTCAACAATATTGCAGCCATGCCAGTTTAATGCCTGAATAGCTATCAGTTCATTATGTGCTTTAGCAAGCCATATATTGTTTTTTAATATTTATTTCAAAACAGCTATAAAAACCATTTTTCCTAGTGATTTCCGCTACACACACACACACACACACACACACACACACACACACACACATTTGATGTCGTACATGTGATTTTGCTGATCAATTCATTCAGTGCAACTGAATGAATTAGATAAATAAAGCTGACAGGTTTGGTAACCTAGCCTTCTTTTCCTTTCTATTTTTGTCCTATTCCCCTTTAATTTGGAAGATAGTGTTTTAATGACCACTAGAATATTTTGATAGGACCAAGGTAGTTTTCTTCAAAATTCACTCCTTTTCTCCTTAGCATGCACTCCATTCTCCCTCCAAAGCCCTAGAGAAATGTTGACTGCCTTGGAGCACTTTAGCTTGTAGATGATTAGAAACTCTATCTCAGGCTATTACTTTGTTAAGCAGTACAATTTTAGTGATAGAATTTTAAAGATAAGGAGTGAAATGAATGGTTGGTTGGCTTTTTCATCATTGACTTAAATAGCAAAACATTTAATAAAACCAAAAAAGCAGTAGAAAAACATGTATATAACATGTTGCAAATATATGCAATCGGTAATGTATTATAGTTGATGAGTTCCTCAGTCAACTGCATTAATATTTTTTAATGGTTTCTGACCAGTGTAGGTGCAGCTTGATAATTATTGTAATTAAAAGTCCTACAAGCCTAATCAATTTAACCCCTTTCTTTCTTGAGACTTTTGCTAAGTGATGTTTGCATTTGATTATATTTCTTGCTCACACCAAAGTTTTTAGATTGTTGTTCAGACTTCTCAGACAAAGCACTAGAAAAGGTAAGGGAATCCTGTAATTAAATTGCATAGTGATCCACAGTGCATTTCTTCTAAAAGAACAAATCTAAAATTTGCTCAGGTTCTGCGACTGTACTTCTTGTAATCTGCAATTTTGTAAGGTCCATCAGGATCTCAAGTGGAAATGTTAGAATCTCACGTAATGCAAAACATTAAAAGGTCACAAGATTTATGATTTTGCAAAATTTAATACACCTCACTGTTTTTGCTTTTTGGGGGGTGAGGGGAATCTGCAAATATCATTTACAAGTGCCAAGGACAATTTAAAAGTGTTATGAGTGCCCTGGCAACCAAGGTAGCCTTTTGCTACCCTCTGCTCCTCAGAGAAATCTTCTCATATTTAACAGTACCTTTTAATATTGTTTCATATATTTTTCAGCTGTAATACAGCATTTTTACAGTTATTATGAGTAACAGACATGCAGTGCCTAATTTACATGTGTCTTAACTATTCAGTCCCCAACTTTCCCCTGTTGACAGAGGAAACCTGAACCACAGTTTCTATTTAAATAAAAGAAGCCCTGTCCCAAATGTATCATCATAGATTTTGCATCTACGCTATTGCTCATTCACAGCTTTGAAAGTATGATCCTCTGAAATCATCAAACTATACAGATAAATATTCTTGCTTTTTTCCCCTGAGAATTGCCTTATTAATACTGTCTGATGGATATTAAAACAATACAAATAAAAAAAATTGTATTTACAAATTCATGTTCCTAGTTCAGAAAATGCAAGGTTTTAAAAGATTGCTGCTTCATATTATTCAGAATCATTGGATTTCTGAATTCTGCCAGGAGTTTTTACTTCTCCTCCAAAAAGACCCCAGATTACAGCTCTGGGCAGGCTTAACTACAGGGGAAAGTTTCTGGGTCCACAGCACAAAAGGCTGTTTTACTTAGAGTCAGAGGTGGTATTCAGCAGATTCTGACCAGTTCTGGAGAACCAATAGTGGAAATTTTGAGTAGTTCGGAGAACCGATAAATGCCACCGCTGACTGGCCCCGCCCCATCTATTCGCTGCCTCCCGAGTCCCAGCTGATCGGGAGGGAATAGGGATTTTGCAGTATCTTTGCCCTGGAGTGGAAAGGGAATGGGGATTTTACAGTATCCTTCCCCTGTCATGTCCACCAAGCCATGCCCACAGAACTGGTAGTAAAAAATTTTGAATCCCACCACTGCCTAGAGCAGTGATGGTGAACCTTTTTTGGCTCGCGTGCCACAAGGGGGGGAGCACAGGGGGGTCGTGTGCGGGTATGCCGCACCCATAATGCAATGCGCGACCCCCCAGTGCACACGTGGCACAACGCGCGACCCCCCCCCCCATTTTTACATGCTTTTTTCGCCCTCCCCGGGCTCCAGAGGCTTTATAGGAGCCTGGGGAGGGTGAAAAGAGCCTCCCCCGCCCCACCCGGAGGCCCTCCGGAGGCTTCAGGGACCATCCGGAGGCTTCCCTGAAGCCTTCGGAACGCTTAAAACGACCTTCCGAGCAAACCAGAAGTGACGTCCGGTTTGCTCGGAGGGTCGTTTTAAGCGCTCTGAAGGCATCAGGGAAGCCTCCGGATGGCCCCTGAAGCCTCCAGAGGGCCTCCGGGGGGGCTCTTTTCACCCTCCCCAGGCTCCTATAAAGCCTCTGGAGCCTGGGGAGGGCAAAAAATGGCTTTTAAAAAGGTGAATTCAGCTGGCCAGCGCGCGCAACTTTTACAGAGAGAAAAACAAAAGATAAAAGATAAGCAGAAACAGCATCTCGTTATACATTGTATCAACCATATGTTCAATCATCTCTTTTGCCACTTTCTAATATATCAACAATTACAATGATATTTCAAATACATTTATTTTTGTGACCTAAGTCTTTTCAATATTGCTCCTTCCCCGCTGTCCTCTGGTGGAGCCACAGCCCCTCCCTCCCTCATATCTTGTGTATTGACACCTTTTTCACTACCTCTTATGATTTCGTCCTCTAGGAGGGCACTATGTTTTTTCATGAAGGCCTCTGCCTCCACAACTGTATTTATTCTAATTCTGTTTCCCTCCCAGAAGATCAACATTCCTTCTGGCAATAACCATCTAAACCAAACTCCTTTGTTATATAATTTCTTTGATAAGGAGGAATACTTCCTCCTCTTATCTCTTATTTTTTTCAGAATTTGTTTAAGAATGGCAATTTCTTTATCTTTATATTTTAGTGGTCCCCCCCTTTGGGCCCCCCAAACCTCATCCCTCGTGGTCTTCCTAAGAAATTTAACATGTACCTCCCTTGGAAATTTATGTGTTCTGGCATATTCTGAATTGATTCTATAAACCAGGTCCATATCCCACCGCAACTGTTCTTTATCTCTCTTAATATATTCTGCTAAGATTGTACACATAGTATCCTTAAGATCTTCATCTTCTGTCTCCGGTAGGTTCAGGAATCTGAGAAAAAGGGACATTCTTTCAAGTTCCATCTTTACCATGAGATTTTCCAATTCTCTATTCCCCTTCTGAGTTGTCTTCACCTCCTCCCTCAGCCCAACCACGCCCTCCTCCAGCACACCAACTCTCTGTTTATTTTCTGTTGTTTGCTGCTGTACATCTCTGAGCTGATCTTTAAAGTCTGCCACCTCTTTTTTCAATTCATGTTGTCCTTTCATAAGAGCCTGGAACATTTGGTAACAGATAAGTCCTTTGAACTCTCTCCAGTCCCTTCTTATTGTAAGAATGATGAAATTTTTGTCTGTTGGGTCATTGGGCTGGATGTGGAGGAAGTGGGCGCCAAGGCTGCCTTGCCAGGAGGTGATTTTCTGGGCCCCATTTGTTAAGTTCAGAGATAAGTGTAAGTCTTATACAAAAGAAATGGTGTCTGTGGAATGCGCAGCTGGGTGATGCCGTGGAAGCAGACAAACCCAGAAGTGAAAGTTAATCCTTAATCACAGTTCCAAGCCAAAAGAAAAAAAATCAAATAATCCAAATCCAGAAAGACCACAAAGCAGGAGGGCTCCAGGAGACCTTTGGGAGGTAATAATAATATAAAGCCAGAAATTTCTTCAAAGGTAGTTTCAAAAGGCTAGTTTCATTTATAAGAGCAAAGAAGAAGACGGAAGTGGGCCATCTTGGCTCCCCCTTTCACAGGGAACCAGGGAGCAAAGCATCCAAAGTTTCCATAAAGCTTTTAAAATAGCTCAGGAATCACCTCTTGCAATTGTGATGTAAATCTTTCTCACATAGTTAGTATAAGTGGGTAATTCAACGTTTTACTCTCTCACTCCATTCCGAGATCGAGAGATAGTCCAAATGCCGCTTTACCCGAGGGGAGTGAAAAAAACCCCCTCCAATCTTGCAATTTCAAATAGATTGAATCCACAACTTGCAAAAAGCTGTTGCTCATCAATTAAATGGTGTTAAAAGAGATTAGAGCAAACTTCTCACCTCCGGCACTTCTACTGCAACTGCTAATTGACTATTTCCTTCTGGACTCCATTCGGCGAAAGCACACAGCTGTGCTATGCGCCTCCCAGGTCCCCTGGCTCCTGAGGCAAAGCTGGAAACCCCCCGTGGCTGCCGCCGATTCTGGGGGTTCCAGCAAGCCGCCCTACGGCAGGTGGCTCCTCCAAGACTGCCTATGCTCCATAAAAGGAGCCCACCGGGGAGACGAGCAGTGGACGGCAACGTCTGTCGCTTTCGGGGATCGGAAGTGATCTGCCTGTGGCACGTTTTGTTGGAGCTGCAAGGTCTCCGTTGACTTGTCTGCTGACTCGGATGCTCTGGCTTTGTCGAGTGCGATCTGCAGAGACAGATTTGATCTGGCAAGCAATCTTCTCTGCAGATTAATGTCCCGCACACCACAGATAATGTGGTCCAATATTCAGTTGTCCAGGTCACGGAACTTGCAATAAGTGGCTGCCTTTCGAAGTGCTGCCACATAGTCATTGATCGATTCGCCCTCTCTCTGGTTCCTAATATTGAATTTGTGGCGGCGAACGTGCCTCGATGGTTTGGGCGCATAGTGGGTTTTCAAAGTCTGTTGTAATGCCGCCCAGGGAACTGTTTGGAGTGGGGTTGGCTCTGACAGGTTCTTTGCTGTTTCAAAAACCTCTCGGCCACAGTATCCCAGAAACAGGTTCTTCTTTCGGGTTTCAGGGACGCCCATGAGGTCGTTTGCCTCGAGGAAGCATTTGAATCGTAACATGTACAATTCCCAGTGTTCAGCCACCTGGTCATACGGAGTTGGTGGGGCGTACATGGCTATTTTTGTACAGAGGGCGATTCAAATTTGCCGCTCAAAATGGCCGCTCGATGCCGCGCCAAGAGCTGTGGGCTGGATCTACTTGCTGGATTCGCTGTTCTCCTTCTTTTGCCTATTTGCCTTCCAATCCCACCTTCATCGCCAGTGTTAGATTGGGTATTGAGAAAGCAGAGACAGGATTATAGTAACAACAGCTCTTTATTAACAGTAGAACAGTATGTTCAATCCAGCAACTGCTTGGTCTGACAGCAGCCCTTTTATAGGGAGCTGTCAGACCTCTCAACCAATAGGATTGAACCTCTGTTCCCGCAGAGGACCTTGGTGGAAACCATGGTAGTTAGAGTGAATATCTAGCACTCGTTATAGAAACAGACTTTTAGAAAGTGATTTGTTCTGCTAAAAATGTATTGCTGGTGGTTCAGGTTTCTATCGGTTTGATAACCAAAAGGACAACAGAAATTTGGATTACATGGGGGCATATATCTCCAAAATGGTAATGGGTACATCTGCCTAGAATACATTGGTGTAGCTGAATTTTATTGTGGCGTATAAGAATAACATATGAGAGAAAGAAAAAAAACTGGTTTGATGACATAACATAAATCCCACAACTGCTTCAAGAAAGTTGGAAGCAAATGACTTTATCTTCTATATTAAAGACTAAGTGTACATTAATCAATATCAGGGAAATAGTTGGACACCTTGGCAGAGCAAATAGTCATTTAACAGAAGCACCTGAAATGGCTGATAAAGATGCTTTATGACAGCGATGGCAAACCTTTTTTGGCTCGCGTGCCACAAGTGGGGGGAGCGCGGGGGAGTCATGTGCGGGCGTGCCACACCCATAATGCAATGCGCATGCGCGCACAACGCCCCTCCCCATTTTTACATGCTTTTTTCATCCTCCCCAGGCTCCAGAGGCTTTATAGGAGCCTGGGGAGGGCGAAAAGAGCCTCCCCCCCCGAGGCCCTCCGGAGGCTTCAGGGACCGTCCGGACGGTCCCTGAAGCCTTCAGTTTTGTACCAGATGTTTTGAATCCCCTTCTGGAATGCCACCACGGCAATAGGTACAAATGAAGATGGCATCACAAGATGAACATTAAGCTAAACTAAACGGTGTTTTCATAGATGGAATGGGAATCAAAGAACTGTTAAGGTACAAATGGAACCTGAGATATACCTTACTACAAGAGCAATGGAGTTCTCACTTGTGCTTACCAGCAGCCTAAGAAGAATTATTGCAGATTTCAATAAGATTACATGGCTTGTAGGCCAGAAAAAAGACTATTGGTACTAATAATGCAATATTAATAATGTTTTTTAAGAACCTAAGGTGATCAACATAAAGGTTGTAGTAAAAATATGAAAGTATCTTTATGTTCTCTGATTAGGAAAAAGCAGGAAATACTGCTTTGCTTCTCAAAAGCAAACTTCCATATAGATTTATATGAACTGTAATAATATTTCTGTAATTCTAAGTTTATTTTAAAAAACAGCTGGATTTTGGCTTAAGAAATTTGTTGTTAAATACCAGTTTTTTTAAAAAAAATCTGGGGATATAATTAAAGTTGATGCAAAAAGTCATTTCAGACTGTCATAGACTTGGCAAGAATTTAAAAACTGAAACAGTTATTGTTTAGGGATAAATCTTATATCTGGAAAGACCAGTATTGCAAAGGAATTTAGCCAACTCTACATCATTTATTTGACAGAGCCACATGGCAAGCCATGGCAAGGCTGGCTTTAAAAGCTAAAGACAGATTGTTTCTTTAGTTTGTGCTTTGGATGAAGAATCACTGCGGCACATTAAAGCACCAAAGAGATAAAACATTTTGAGTATAATGATATAGTCAGCAACTTCTGACATTCACTGTAATGCATGCTGATATGAGATAGGTCACCAGGAATACTTATAATAAATGTTAGAAAGCCTGATGATTAACTGTTTAGTACACTTAGTAAATGTCCGTGTTTGGATTTGTCACTTCATTTGGCTGAGTTGGGCAGTTTTTGTTAAAGAAAATCTTTGGATAACAAATTGATTGATTGGCCTTCTTGCATTTTGCTCCAAACCCTTCTAGAGAGCAAAGAGGTATAGGCATTTTCATAAGAGCAAGTGACTGGGGGGGGGGGGGGGATCATTTTATTCCACTGCTCAAGACCATATTGGAATTAAAAAGTAATTTGTGAGAAAGAGGAAGCTGATTCTTTTTGGAAATCTGGACCCTGCTGCTAACTTTCAACTATTCAAGCAGTGGTTCCCAATATGGCCCTTTATTGTTGAAACAATCCCAAGTTATCTAGAGGCATATGTGATGTAGTGGCTTTATAATGACTACTCAAAAGCTATAATACACATTCATTCATGCATTAATTTTCCCTAAGTACTCTGCCTAGTTTTAATTATTTCAAAACAAAAGAACACACCTAAAGAAGAGCTTTGTCTGGTTTGGCATCTAATTCTCTGAAGCGGCGGGCTGGCGTGGGCCGTGTGGACGGTGGGCAGCTAGCTTCGCCCAGGAAAGGCCTCTGGGCCTTTCCGGGATGAAGTGCCGGGGTCGCGTGGAACGCGCGGCCGGCGGGAAGCTAGCTTCGCCCAGGAAAGGCTGCTGGGCCTTTCCGGGACAAAGCGCCGGCGTCGCGTGGAACGCGCGGCCACCGGGAAGCTAGCTTCGCCCGGGAAAGGCCGCTGGGCCTTTCCGGGACGAAGCGCCGGCGTCGCATGGAACGCGCGGCCGCCGGGAAGCTAGCTTCGCCGAGGAAAGGCTCCTGGGCCTTTCCTCGATGAAGCACCGGGCTGGCGTGGGCGGCAAGCCTCTGCGAGGCTAGGCCAAAAGCCCCCCACCCTCCCTCTCCAGCCTCGCCTGGCTGGCTAAGCCCTAAGCAGTCTTAAACAGTCTTACCTGTCCTCCTGCCTCTCTGCCTGTCTGCTGCCTGTTGCAGCATCGGAGAGCTGCTGATTCTGCCTGCTGGTAAGTAACCTGGTTTTTTTTCTTTTATTTTTTTAATGTATTTTAAAATAATATTTTATTTATTGTGCATAGAATTTTTAAAAATAATTTTACTTAAAAGTATTGAGTATAGAATATTTTAAAATGGTTTACTTCAATTTATTGTGTATGGATTCTTTTTTTAAATTGTCTCAGACTATTTTAAAAAAGATTCTATCCAAAATAAATTAAAATAAACCATTTTAAAATATTCTATACTCAATACTTTAAAATGTATTGTGTATAGAATTGTTTTAAATTGTTTTATTGTAATTTATTGTGTATTGAATGTTTTTAATGCTTTCATTTTAAATTATTGTGTGTGGAATAGTTTGAAATGGTTACAGTATAAATTATTGCTGGTGGAATAATGGTTACAGTTGGTACAATACCTTAAAATAGTTATAGTATAAATTATTGCTGGTGGAATACTTAACAATGGTTTTTAAGGATTTTTTTTATTTATAGAATATCTTTTTTAAATTATTGTTTGGGAATTTTTATGTTTTAATTGTTTATAAAATATATTTACTACAAGAAATGTTATTCCTTTTTGCAAATGTTTTCTTTGTGGTGCAATATGTTGCTTAAAAGTGTTCAGACCAGGTTTATATATCTCAAAGTGGGTGCTTTTCTATGGGCAGGCCAGGTTTGCCACATTTAATGTGTTTCACCCTGGTTGTTTAGGTAATTCTGAGGTGGTTGCTGGTTCTGTGAGCTTCCTGGCACTGTCCTTTATAATTTTCCACAATGCCTTGATGGTTTTTATTCCAGTGGCTTTGTCTTTCCTGTCCTTAGGGTTAGGGGGGAAAAACACTGGTTTCATTTGCAGTCTTTCGGGGGGGGGACAAAAAGGAGAAAGAGGGAGGAGGTGGGGGAAAGTGGGATCCTTGCTGCTTTCTGAGCTTGGTGGTTTTTTTTACAGACATTTCACTACCAAACTAGGTAACATCATCAGTGCTAGATGGGGTTGTGGGGAAAGGAGGAGGAGGAGAAGTCGAAGGACAAAAAGGAAAAAGATAAGGAGGGAGAGGACTGTGGGGTCCTTTGGTGTTCTCTGAACCTGGTGGTTTTTAATTATTTTTAGGGAATTTTTATTTATTTATTGTTTATAGAATGTTTATTACAAGAAATGTTATTCCTTTTTGCAAATGTTTTATTTGTGATGCAATATGTTGCTTTTAAGTGTACAGGTTGGTGTATGGTATGTGTCTCAAGGTGGCTTCTTTTCTATGGGCAGGCCAGATTGGTGCAAGGCAGCTTTGCCAGATTTTGTGTGTTTCTGTGTGATACCTGGTTGTTTAGGTAATTGTGAGGTGGTTGCTGGTTCTGTGAGCTTCCTGGCACTGTCCTTTATAATTTCCCACAATGCCTTGATGGTTTTTATTCCTGTGGCTTTGTCTTTCCTGTTCTTAGGGTTAGGGAAAAAAACTGGTTTCATCTGCAGTCTTTTGGGGGGGAATTGTTTGTGTGTGTGTGTGTGTGTATGTGTGTGTGTGTGTGTGTTTTCCTGGCACTGTCATAGTTTGTGTTTGTGGGTATGTAATGTCCTGCAGTTATCTACACATTAATAATGATCAAGTACTAATAATATTTCCTTATACATTTTAATGACCTTTCCTTTAATAATTGGTGTTTTCTTTCATACTTTTAGATTTCTAATTGCTGTTTCTGTTAGTTAGCAATTGATAAAACAAATTCCACGTGAAAAAGTATTCAAAGCCTTCTTGGTTTTAATTGTCAATTTATTCATTCTTGCACATTCTAATATTTATTCATTTTCATATCTTTGTTTTTTCCACTGTTGTGCAAACACAATTCCAACAGCTGTTAACATGTGTAAAATTAAATATGTATTTATTCCCTTTGAAATACAAGTAGTAAGTAGTAAGCTACTTACCTTCTGTAAGTAGCTCTTTTATTGTTTTGTGTACTTATTTTAATCTTATTTAAGTAGTAAGTGCACAAAATAATAAATTTCCTTTTTTATATTTTCTTTTTGTAGATCATTCATTGGGGCAAAAAATTCAGTGACATTGTCTTGGCCACTCCCATCCGGTCACATGACTGCCAAGCCACTCCTACCCGGTCACATGGCCGGCAAGCCACTCCCACCCGGTCACATGGCTGGCAAGCCACTCCCACCAGGTCACATGGCTGGCAAGCCACTCCCACAAAGGAGGCCACACCCACAGAGTAGGTTCCAAAAATTTTTGAAACCCACCACTGATAATGTCCTACCTGTTAGTGACTACTTTAACTTCAACTACAATAACACAAGGGCTATCAATAGATACAAACTAAATGTAATCCACTCTAATCTTGATAGCAGAAAATACAACTTCAGCAATAGAGTAGTAAATGTCTGGAACACTCTACCGGATCCTGTTGTTAGTTCCTCTAACCCCCATACTTTTTACTTTAAATTGTCTACCATGGACCTTACACATTTCTTAATTTTCCTAAGGGGGCATGCATAAGCGCACCAGGGTGCCTACCATCCCTGTCCTACTGTCCCCATTTATATGTACTCATTTTATGTGTTTATGGCTATGATTTGCTTAGTTACATTCATTTATTTGTGCCATTTTTCATGTGTACATATCTATGTATATACTGATACTTATTTCTTTGTACTTGTTGACAAATAAATACATACAATAAATAAATAAATTCAATTTTATATTCCTTCCCTTTTTGTTTGTGTTCTATTTCTTTCTTTTGGTTAATATATTTTAATTTTTAAAAAACCTAGTGATCAGCTCTCACCTGTGGCTCCAAGTACCTGTAATAAATGGGAAAATCCCATTGCCAATGAAAATGAAACTGGGTTTACGGTTAGGATTAGGGTTAGGTCTGTTTGGAGTCTTGGTTGAAACTAATGCTAGGGAAATACTCTTAAAGGTACTGTAAAGGGAGCAAAGCAGCTTTTCTTTTGGATTTGTTTGAGGATCACAGTAGGAAAATCCCACTACCCATAAAAATTAAAATAGGGCTAGGACTCCTTGGAGTCATGGACAAAAACTGATGTCAGGGATAGATTCTTATAGGTACTGTAATAGAAGCAACATTGACAGCTTTACAATACCTCTAAGAATTTAGCGCTAGCATTAGTTTTCAGCCATGATTCCAAATAGACATAACCCTATCCTAATTTCATTTTCATTAGCAATGAGTTTTTAATCATGTACTTTACTATGGACCAGTGAGTAGATTAATCAATGTCCCAATGGTCAAGAAGGCAGTTATGGCTGCCGTTGTGGAGGTGTAAGGGGTTGTCCGTACCCCTGGATTAAGATACCTTGTTCCAAAAGTAGGACTGCCTCTATGCAATGGCTGCTGCACTTACAAATCCATCACACACAGGCTTCTTTGTACAATTCAACTTCATCTACAACCCATTTGGAATTCACATATACTACAAATTACTAAAGCGTATGCCAATAATTTGGTTCATAACCGCCCCGAGTCCTGCCTAGGAAAGGGTGCGGTCTAGAAATAAAAGTTGTTGTTGTTGTTGTTGTTGTTGTTGTTGTTGTTGTTGTTATTATTATTATTATTATTATTATTATTATTATTATTATTATTAGTGGAATTTTATTACAAAGAAGCCAGGAATACAAAGCATGAGACTCTCTTCCTGTTGCTGAAATCTCAGGTGGCCTGAACAATACTCATGAATGCTGAGAGTTGTAGTTTCGCAACATGTGGACCAGAGAGGGTATTCATTAGGTTCTGACCAATTCTGGAGAATTGGTAGTGGACATTTTGAGTAGTTCGAAGAATTGGTAAATACCACCTCTTACTGGCCCCACCCTCAACTATTCTCTGCCTCCTGAGGCTCAACTGATCAGGAGGAAATGGGGATTTTGCCGTATCCTCCCCTGGAGTGGGGTGGGAATGGAGAGTTTACAGTATCCTTTCCCTGCCACACCACCAAGCCATGCCCACAGAACTGGTAGTAATTTTTTTTGAATCCCACCACTGATGTGAATATGTAACAGTGCCTTGCCCCTACCATGCATTATGCACATCAGGATTTTTTAACAATCTATTTGGTGTTTAGAACTGTGTTACATTTCTAGAGTAGTCTTTTAGGTCTGAATTAGAGAACCAGATGTTTGTCCTGGCCACTGGTGAAATCATTATGAAAATACAGGTAGTTCTCAACTTACAATTGAGCCTGAAATTTCTGTTGCTAAGTGAGACAGATGTTGAGTTTTGCTCCATCCGTTGTTAAGGATGCTGCAATGGTCTTAAGTGTGAAAAACTTAAGTCATAAGTCACTTTTTTCAGTGTCATTGTAACTTTGAATAGTCACTAAATGAACTGTTGTAAGTCAAGGGCTATCTATAATGGTTTAATGCTTGGCTATACTGGAAAATTTCATATAAAAATAGGTATTTTTCTGGTAATTTTTCACATAAAAATGAATCTATTTTTACTAGCAAAAGTGTACTACAAGGCTGTATCCTTGCCCACAACTATACAATTTTTAAAATTAATAATATTGGTGAAGTGCTCACTAACTAGAATTCCTTCCTCCCTTCCTTCCTGGGCCGTTGCCTGATGGGAACTGGGCCGCATAAGTGGCAGGTGATTGCGCAAGCATGTGAAGGTGCTTTTGTACAAGCGGTGCAGAAAACCATCCCCTTTCTCCCACTGCTGGTGGTCTGCATAGTGGAAAGGTTGGGGACCATTGCCCTAGGGGACACCTCAAACCTAATCATCCAAAGCAAACATATTGATATTCTCTAGAATATCTTTAAAGCCCCACCTTGATGAACAATTAATGGCGAACCCATTGAACAGGCAAATATCTAATGTAAATATTTAAGTCCCGTAGTAAATTTTTCAGAAATTTTAATTGCATTTTTTCTAAATTAGAAGGCTCCTTATAAATATTCAAGTGAGCATCATATAGCATCAAACACAAAACTTTGAATAGCTTAATGGTTACAGGAAGAGAATTGATGCCAAATGAATCAGCAGATTTAGTTATTACAAAGGATGCTTTTGGGGCTTCTACTAAAATCTTCCCTATATGAGAAGTCTGTCTGCGTATATTTCTGTAGCATCTTATACATTCCATATAGAAGGCTATTTACTTTGTCCTGAATTTGAGGGCTACCTATCAGGTCAACAACTGACAGTGTCCCATTTGAAGCCAAACTGATTTCTGTTCAGATTTGGAAGTAGAATCTGTCTCACTTGTGCTATTTTTACTTAATTATTTTATTGCTTTTAAAATAATGTCAAAAAGCGAAAAGACACTCAAAGATAATTATGATATAAATATATACATTGTCAAAGGGGAGGAAAAGACAGTATTCCATGCTGTGGAATTCTGGGAATTAAAGTCCACAAGTCTTAAAAGTTGTCAAGTTTGGAGACCCTTGCTATATTTATTTATTTAAAACAAATTTTATTCAAATATGTATATACTTTTAATACACTTAGATAATTATCATGCTTTTCCAACCTCAATACAAAGTCTACATCTATGGACAATCCACTCAAATGTGGCAAGTGCAATCAGGTCTTCAACCACTGAGTGAAAGCAGCCATACGCTGATTTTTCTAATGATGCAATAACAGTCTTTCAGCCATAGTAATGATAGGAAAAATCCATTTATGTTGACTGGTTGTCAGACTCCATGTTCTTAGTTATGTATTTCAGGAGAGTAATATCCTCTGAAAATTTTATCCCATGTCACACAATTATATTTAAATAATCCATTACTTTCTCCTAAAACGTAGTAACTGTAGGACATTGCAAAACATAGTTTTAGAAAGCATTATGTTTATTAAATATCCAGCAAAATGTTGTTTTAAAAGACCTTTTCTATAAAATGTATTGGAGTCCAATAAATTCTAAATATTATTTTTTGTGGTGGATATGAGGTACATTGACACTATTGCTATAGATGTTAAGTCACTTTCTCATTGTCTAGGCAACATAAGAAACCTCTAATTCTTTATTTCACTCATTTGCTAGCATCACATATTAAACTGATTTATTGATAACAAATGCCATATTTTTTGGAGTACAAGATGCACTTTTTTCCCTCAAAAAAGAGGGTGAAAATCTGGGTGCATCTTATACACTGAATACAGCATTTTTGGCCTCCCGAAATCCTACCCCCTTTGCAAAAATGGTTGTGCAAAACCTTTAGGAGGCTTCCAGAGTGCTCCTGAGGGCTAGGGAGGGATTTTTTTTCCTCATTTTTGAGGAAAGCTGGCTGAGGAATTCTGGGAGTTGAAGTCCACAAGTCTTAAAGTTCCCAAGTTTGGACACCCCTGCTTAAGAGCCTCCCAAAGCCCCTTTTCTTTGCAAAAAAACCCCAGCCAATATTTGTGAAAAATGGGCCATATTTTGCTCTTTTTTGCCCCCCCAGCCCCCAAGAACACTCTTAAGAGCCTCCCAAAGCTCTGCATGCCCCTTTTCTTTGCAAAAAACAGCCGATTTTTGTGAAAAATTGGTCTTTTTTGCTCATTTTTGGCCTCTCCCCCCAGTTCCCAGGAGCACTCTTCAAACCTCCAAAGCTATTCATGCCCCCCCCTTTTTTTTTGCAAAAAATGAGGCGTGCAGAAGGTATGGGAGGCCTGCAGAGTGCAAAAACTTTTTAAAAAATTTACCCCGAGTCCCTTCGGGGAGAAGGGGCGGTCTAGAAATCTAATAAAAATAAAAATAAATAAAATAAACTTTTAGGTATATCTAAAAGTTAATAGGTTTTTTTTTAGTTTTAAAGCATTTAACAAGTTGTTCTATTAACGTAATGGCAAACGTATGGTATGGAACCATTTGTTAGGGCACGTGAGGCGTTGTCCTGTCAGTTCCAGTGCCTTCGGCCTTCTTTTGAGGCTGTTTTTCAGCCTCCAGAGGCTCGGAGCAAGAAAAATAGGCCCTATGGACAAACCGGAAGTTCAGGAACGGAGTTCTGGTTTGCTCATAGGGCCGTTTTTTGCCCTCCGGAGCCTTCAGAAGTCTGTTCCTGATTTTGGCCCTCCCCAGGCTCCTAGAAAGCCTCTGGAATCTGGGGAGGGCAAAAAAATCGCACCAAAAGCAGGGGGGAATGCTGGTCGCAGGTGGGGGGGGGGAAGTGTGCGCATGCATGCTCGGTCGCACGCATAGCATTATAGGCGTGGCATGCCCATGCAAACCCCCCCTCCACTACCCCGCTTTTGGAACGCGAGCCAAAAAAGGTTTGCCATCCTTGTTCTAGTATCTCAGCCAAATCAGAAGCTGAAAATGCTGCTGGTACAATGTTAGTAACAAATGTAGCTGTAAAATATTGCTGTCTGATATATGATATTTATCTGTTAATGCAGTTTTGTTAAAAATTCATCTTCATTGTCTGTCAGTTGGTCTAGAGTCAGTATTTCTGCTTCCACCCATTTAAAAAAAATATTATCATCTTTTTTCCAATTTTTAAAGTGGGGTTTTCCCATAAAGTCAATTTAGCATGGGAAAAAGGGTTAAATATTTTCATTGGACATCACATGGCATAACTTTCTGATGTTCCCTGAGATGCTAGAGTTTTAATATATTTAGATCCCAATATTGGCTATCCATTCCAAAATTGCTAATACTAATTGTTGCTACTAATTGTTGACTTCCAATATTTAATAATTGAAATAGGTAAGCATTGTGATATACAGTAGATCCACATTCAGATGTGCTATTACAATGTTCAATTAGTCAGTGGAATTGCTTGCCTTCAAAAGCTGTGGGTGCTCCATCAATGGAGGCTTTTAAGAAGAAATTGGATAGCCATTTACTAGAATGATATACATATGGTCCCCTGCTTGGGAAAGGGGTTGGACTACCCTGTTTCCCTGAAAATAAGACCTCCCCAGATAATAAGCCCAATCGGGCTTTTGAGTGCATGCGCTAATAAGCCTTCCCCCCAAAATAAGTCCTCCCCTAAAATATTGCAACACAGCAGCAGCCATGAGGTGACCATGCTTGCAGCCTCTTGCACCTCAAAAATAATAAGACCTCTTTGAAAATAAGGCCAAGTGCTAATTTCAGGGGTCAAAAGAAAATAAGACACTGTCTTATTTTGGGGGAAACACGGTAAAAGAGCTTCAAGGTTCCTTCCAACTGTATTATTATTCTTTATTCTGTATTCTTAGATCACACAGCTCAGTAAGGGATGCTGCCATTCAGCTGGGAGGATGATACAACATCTTCAGCTTTTGCCCCAACATTACAAGCAAGGGCTTTAGATCTAGTTACTTGCAAAATAGAATTATTTATTCGCATCCGCAGTCAAGTCTTCTTTATTCTCTGACATCAGCTGTCAGTCACACAGTTTAACTCAAAATCAATCCCTCTTTTCAATCCCAGCCATACAAAAGTCTGCAATAAGATCAACAATGATAATTATGACAGAACAACTTTATTTAACTTGATTTGCAAAATGTTTTTTTTTCTTGGTACAGTTGACCCTTTTTGAGAAAGACGGAGACATTTTAAAATAATGCTTAAAGTTTTATACTTTTTAATGAAAACCTTGTTCAAATTGTTGTGATAGTGGATGTTGTGAACAATTTTAATGAAGCTGTTTTTTTTATACTGTTGTATATGAAGATGTGAATGGCAGGAGATACTTAACTTCTGCTTCTTATCATACATTTTTAATATTAATAGTTGTAGGAAAAAAATTAAAGCTGTTTGGACAATAACCAAGAAAAGCTTATAAAATACTTTGTTCAGTCAAAGTTTCAATTCTTTTGTTATTGTTTTTGTTAAACCTTGTTCATGTATTTAAGTATTAATACATGAACTACAGAACAATTAAATTTCCCATTGCCCATTTACTTATCATCTTCCATTATTTTGCTATTGTTCTCTCAATATATGATGAGTAGATAGTTTACTGAATGTTTCTAAAAATAATAGAAAGAAACAAATTATAAACAACACACAAGGCGAAAAAATGTTTCATTTCTCAGCCATTCTGCAGTTCAAATAGTTCTGTATCTTCATATTTGCTGTAAACACAGCTATTTGAGAGTAAACTCCATTAAACACACTAATATTTGCACATAAAGAAATATTCATAGAACCATATTTATTTATACATTATCACTGATACTGATGTTTAATATTAACCAAAGATTAAAAAAATGAAAGAATTTGTAATAAAAAATAGTTATTTCTTGATTTATAGAACAAAATAATCTGCCCCTTTAGAACATCATTTTACGGAAAAATAATAAAAACCATGTTCTGACTAGAGTGAAAGATTTCAGAATATAATGAAATGAACTATTACATTCATCTATGACGATACTTTATAAAACAAACAAGCAAGGGCTTAGCATCTAGTAAAGTGGAATTACAAGAGCAATGACGTTATTTAGTTGTGCTAACTACTGTCACACTCACCAAAATTAGAAATAGCACACTTGGAAAATTTCACACATGACAGCACAACATCATTAGCAAACGCAGCTATAGAATGTTAAAAACAACAACATACTGACATATGTATATTGGATGAAAGACACTTCAGAATGTTGTAGCAAATTGATTATTTAGCTAAACCTACCATATAATTCCAGATGACTAGCCATTTCAATCTGTAGCAGCAACTATATAAAAACTACTCTGGCATCTCTAGTCACTAACGGGTTTATGTTGCATGAACATTTGTGCTTCGCTGCATTCCTATTCATGAACAGAGAGTATAATGTATTTGGGAGGGACAATAGCTCAGTGCTAGAGTGCACATCTTGTATTCAAAATTAACTCCTTGTATGTCTAGGTAAAAAGAAATCACAGATAAAAACAATGAAAAATCTCTAGAGACCGAAGACATCTGCTGCTTGTCTGAGTAAGTAGTCCTGGTTCACTGAATCAGTATAAAATTGTTTTATATGTTATGTGTGTTATGGCTTGTATATTTCAAAGTAAAAATTGCATTTCTAACTAACTGGTTTATGCATAATAATGCACATACTCATTTTCATGGGTATGCACAATACTACAAAATAGTTTGTACATGTTGTATCTTTTGTCTCATCCTACGGTATATTATATATCAGTAGTTCTGTTAAATTCTGAAGAGAAAATAATTATAGTCAGGAAAGGAATTGTATTTTTTACTTGCATGATATGTCAATGACACAACAGCCAGGATTATATATGCAATAAAAATGGCTTACAAATCAGAATCAGAAAGTTTACCCTTTGTTCTAAGCCCAAACTAAATGAACTACATCACTGCTGGTTTCGTATTGAGTTCATATTATGTTATATTAAGATTTGTGGTAAAAACATTTTCTCGATAATCTTCGATTTTCTTAAATCAACATAAGCGAAACCTAAATAAACTGTAATATGGGTTTATGTGATAGGTGAAACCTGACTGTGAACTAAAACTGCGCATAACCACACAGGCAGAAGTCTGTACAATACTGCTGTCTGAAATTTTATCATCCTCCTAAATCGCCACTGTTAATTTGAGATTTTGTAGAACATGGAAAATGCAGAACCAAAAAGCAATTGCTTACAAATAAAGAACATTCCAAGCCTGCAAAAAGACACTGAATGCTTTGTAATTTACCCACAGCAAAATCCCCTTTGAATTAAGCATCTCTTGATGACTTTGTAGATATGTCAATGCAGTTTTATTCCATTACTAGTACTATTTTATAACTGTTTTATACAGGGAATTCATTTGAGGGTTTTCAATCTAACCTCCAGCACCTTAAAGGCAGAACAAGGCACACAATGCAAATATTGGACCCCAAGCTGATGCAAAGTCTGTACCCAATGTTGGAGGTTGTGTATATTTGGATGGGGAGGACCAGATTTAGGCTCAATCCAGGCAAGACTGAGAGGCTTTGTTATAGTTTGGCCCTTCTGGTTCCAGGAAACTTTCATCTGTAGTAGTCCTTAATGGAGTTTCAGTACCACATGTAGGACAGTTGTACACTCTGGGGGCCTTCTTGGATTCTTAGTTCCTGCTCAAAGCAAGCCAAGTGGCATTGCTCAGGTTCAACTTGTGTGCCTCTTCTGCCCATTCCCATTCTGGAGGGTCTTCAGCAGTCATTCAGACTTTGATCACCTCTTCCTTGGATTACTTTAATACATTCTGCAAGGGGCTGCCTTTGAAGACCACTTGGAAGCTACAAAATACAACTGTATGGGCAGTACATTGTAGTATGGACACATGCCCCTGCTGCTTTGTGAGCTGCACTGTTGCCAATTGGCTTCCAGGTGCAATTAAAAGCACTCATTATCAGCTATAAAGTTCCTGCATGGCGCAGAGCCTAGTTATTTGAAGAACTGCCTGTCTCCATATACTCTGTCTGGTCATGTCAACTGGAGTGGGCACATTCCAGGTCCTTTATATTAAGTAGTCACACACACACACACACACACACATGCACACACTTACTTCAGGTGTATTCTTTTTCTTCTTGATAGACTTTGTTTTCTTTTAATTTTTATCTGTAGGCTGCCCAGAGTTGTTATATAATTAGGTGGCCTCAAACGTTAAATAATAAAATAAAAATATGAGAATATAGAAAAAACGGCTGTCATGGACTCATCGTAACAGGAAGTTTTTATGTAATAAGCGTATTGATTGACAGTAGACCTTTGCTTCAGCTTTGGGAACATGTGATCTGATTGTAGATTCTTGTCTAAAATTCATGCACATTTTGAAGAGTTTTAATTCTACTAGATACTGTACCTTTACCTAAACACATCTAATTTTGGATGAGATGAGTCAGACCAATGAGCTACAAAGATCTGGCAGTGTTCCAACCATCAGAGTTTTATTTCCTCTCATCACAACAGCAGTTAGCAAATGCTGAAGGAAATTCAGATTAACTCAGCCACGTTGCCACAGTAATTTCAATACTACATTTTTGAATACTTGGTGGCAGCCTTTGTTCAACATTATCTGAAGGATAACATGATTACCCCAATAGCCTTGCTTTGCCCAAAACACTGAATCCTAAATTGACCATACTGCTTTGATCCACCCTGGAGTATATATGCTGGGTTACTTTATAGTTCACTAGATTTGCTCACAATATTCGGTAAGCAATCATATTTAGTCCAGGAGCTCCTACCTAAATGGTGACATGACAATTGGTGTATCCTGTTAAGTTGAGAAAACATGGAAGTGAATTTAACCTTGGTCAATTGTCCCTTGAGTATCATGTAGAAACTAGGAGGGAAATCTGAATTACAGTGCTGCAGAAATTATGTGGGATAAGCCATATTACAGCTCTTCCAACATACATAACCAAAATTTGTATTTCTAAAGGTGGAACTGGGACTGAGCAAAGTGAAACACTACAATAAATGAATTATGCACCGTGTTTCCACTCGACCCAGAGGGTACGTAGGTGTCTGGCTGCATACATATGCTTCCAGTGCTTAGCAGCTTTCAAAAAGGAAAAGATAGGTAGGAAAGCACGACAAGGCTTCTACACTTGGTCCATTTTCTTCCCCTCCCTCCCCATCTGAGCTCCTCCCATAACGCAAAAGGAGAAACTGTGCTGTGTCTCACTTTGAAATTGGTGCAAGGCTAAGAAGGGGGAGAAAGGAATCTAGGGAGGAAAAAAGGCCCATTAACTCTTCAGGGACCTCAGCAGTGAGGGACGTAGGATCTAGTCTGACAGTTCGTGTTTGAGTGCCCCTGCAAGTCTCTGAAGATTGTTTCAAGGCCTTGTCTCTTTGTCCTCGGCAGGCCCTTGCAAATGTGAGCCCCTTGCTAAGGGAGCAGCTCTCATCACTCCTGTCACTGAGAGCGCTTTGTAGTTTCCTGACTGGGCTGGATTTCGTGGTTGGTGTAGCTTTGTACAAGTGCGCCTGTAGTGCCCTGCACCCTCACAGTTATCACCGGCTTCTCAGCTGAAATGGAAGAGCCTATCCCCCCCCCCCCCACTGATCAGCCCAGCCGGGCTTCCATTCAAGGGCAAATCACCCACTGCTGTCTACAAGACCATCATCTCTGTTAGGTGAGATATTTTGTCTTCCATATGGGTGAGCCAGGCATTGTCACATCCTGTGTTCCTCATTCCCACCCTTGGAGGCCATTCTGGTGACAAATCAGCTGTGGCCTCTTTGGCTTCCTCCACTTCTGTTGCCCTTTACACTCTTTATGAGCTCATGATAACCCAGGAGTCAGAGTGGAGAATAAAGCATCCCATGAATGCTATTCTATCTCCACTAAGTTGCCTGGGTCATCTGGACTTTGCTGTCTTATCATTCCAGCTAGTTCCTTGTGCAGTCAGCAGGCAGGTCACACAATGGGGTGGTGATCAGTCCCCTCCCAACAGGTGGATCACGCAGTGGGATGGTGGTCAGGCAGTTGGTCTCTCCCTCCCTCCCTTTCTCTCTCTCTCTCTGCCCCTCCCTCTCTCTCCCCCTCCTCACTCCCTCTCTCTTTGCTGATCTCTACTTCCACAGCTTCTGCTCATTCATTCTTGCTTCCCTTTCTCTCGGTCTCTGTTTTCCCTTCCTCCTCCTCCTTTCTCTACCTTCCCTCTCAATTCTTTCTCTACCTTTCCTTCAGACTTGCCCCATAGAAACCTCCCTTATTCCTCATTGCCTTTTCTCTCTTTCTATTCCTCGCTTTCCTTTTTCCTTCCCGCCTAAACCTCTCCCTTTTCAAACCTTCTCTTCGTCTCCCCGCCTCTTCCTCTTTTCTTCCGGGCGCGCCGCCTTCTGGGGCTCTGGCAGAGCTCCAGCGTCGGTCGCTGCCCCAAGTCTCACCACCCGCAGCTCAGGTGCCCTTCGCCAGCAGCGCCGATCAGCTGGAGCCGTGCGCGTAGATCCCGGGGCTTCAGCAGAGTTCCGGCAGCGCCCCAATTCCAGCTGATTCCTCCTCCTCCTCCCAAGGCCCCGTGTGCCGCTGCCGGCGACGGCGGAGGCCGGCGGAGCTCCAGCTGAGTTTCACAGCCAGCGCCGATCAGCTGGAACCGTGCGAGCCGGTCCCGTTTCAGTTCATCACTCAGCAACTTGTATATTTTGACTTCAACTCCCAACAGCTGGTGAGTACTTGGTATTACGGAAATTGAAGCCCCACAAATCTGGAAGACAGATTGAGAAAGAGTTACTATGGAGGTAGTAGAAATCAACATCTGGGATACCCTGTATACCTTTGGATGGGTGGGGATAGGCTCGCTAGAATCTATAATGCTGTACTAATTGCAGAAACTTAAATATTTATTATTAGCTTTATGCCCATAAATACTATGGAATGTGTGGCATTTTGCTATAGTTTCATATACTTTAATTATTCAAGGGCAACTCCTGTGCTTCTTGGTTCCAATAAAGGATTAAGAGAGTCTTTTAACGCTGGTCTCATGTTTCTGGATTTGTAATCCAGTGATGGTTTACCTATCCCCATTACTGTAAAAGTGTAACTGCAGATTAAAAACTTACTATAAACTTCATTTTTGTGTAAGTTTATTTTGTGCTGCTTTATTGATTGAATGTTGCATTTATCATTTCCACTGCCTTTTTAATGTTTCTAATATTTTATTGTTGTAATGTATTTATATAAGAGGACTTAATGAGGACTTGATCTTAAAAGGCAATCTTAAATATTTTAATTAATTGAATCATTATAATGGGAACAATTGAATATTCTGAAAATAAATTGGCTATGATAGTAAAGACAAAAAAGTCTGGTTAGTGCCCAGGGCAGTACCTGGAGAAGGTACTGCAAATAAAAGTAGGACTATGGCAAAACAAAGCAAAGATAGTATCAACAAAAATAGGTGCTTGGGTGCAATTCCAAAACATCTGGAGCAGACTAGAGAACACCAGCATTGACAAAATCTCCATTAATTGCAAAAGACAGCTATACTTGGAATAGCTCACCTCCTGTGATAACTTTAATAACATCAAACAATGCCTCCCTATCCCTGATCCTTGGGAAGGATTCATTCAGTAGGTGGATAAAAATGCCAAATGCAGACTAATCATCTGGCTGACTACAACAAGCCATAATATTGATATAAGCATGGTCTGACATGAAGAAAAACCCAATAACCCTTGCTGAAGAAGTCAGTCAAGGAAAGCTTTTGAAATCAGCAAAGGTGAAGGTTAAATATAGAAAAGAAATGAAAGCCAATTTGTTAATTGGAAGAACAAGGCAATATATGAGGAGGAGGAAAAGCTGATATAATATCCACATGGAGTATTAAATAAAGAAACTTGAGTCATTATTTTGGCAGTTCAACAAGAAGCTTTGTGAATTAGTTGTATGAAGGTCAAAATTCAACATGTGACAAACAACAGCAAATGTCACCTTTGTAGTAAAAAGGATGGAACAATTGACTGATCAGTGGCTGCAGCAAAATTTCACAAACTGACTGCAAGCAGTGTCTTGATTAAGTTGACAGAATTGTTCGTTGAAAACTTTGCCAGAGGTTTGGAATTGGATATAGTAAAAACTAGTGTGAACCTCAATTTAAGAAATTTTTTGAAAATGATCCAGTTAAGATCTAATGGGACTTTAAGATCCAAACAGAGAGGCATTTTGTTCATAACATGTCTGATATAACAGACTGAAAAGAAATGAATCTAATTTATTGATGTTTCTATTTTGGGTGATGCTAAGATTAAGGGAAAACAATTGGAAAAAATTACAAAATATCGGAAATTTGTGGATTGAAGTTGACACTTACGTAAAAAGAAATTTATTGTTACACATTGCTTTGCACCCATGGGGCAATTCCTAAAAGATTTCCTCAATATTTGGAAATTCCGAATTCATCAGACCTGAACATTGTAATGTGAAAAATAAATCCCACCATATTCTTAGATGCTATTTAATAATTCTTAGTTCCTTGGTTAGGTTTCCAGTAGTCTTCGACTGTGAATCTAGCTTTAAATTACCCACATGTAATATACAGGTGAAACTCTAAAAGTTAGAATATCGTGCAAATGTTCATTTATTTCAGTAATGCAACTTAAAAGGTGAAACTAATATATGAGATAAGACTCATTACATGCAGAGCAAGATAGTTCAAGCTGTGATTTGTCATAATTGTGATGATTATGGCGTACAGCTCATGAAAACCCCAAATCCACCATCTCAGAAAATTAGAATATTACATGCAATCAATAAAACTTTGGTGGGATGATAACAGTGCTCTGTGCGCCTTCGGCGTTTAGTCATGCATGCCACATGACTACGGAAACGTCTTCGAACAGCGCTGGCTCTTTGGCTTTGAAACGGAGATGAGCACTGCCTTCTAGAGTTGGGAACAGCTAGCACACATGTACAAGGAGAACCTTTACCTTACCTATACATTTTATAAGTAATAAAATTCTTAATTTTTTCAAAGATTTCAGCATATGAAAATGGAGTTGATTATAGGTTTGAGGTTTATAGGTTTCCAGGTTTATAGGTTGATCTGTTGTAACTATTGCATATGCTTATTTGCTAAAAACAATCTTCCTTTTAGGTATCTGAGAATTATATCATCTGTTCTCCAGCAATGTTAATTAATGCTTTGCATCTGCCATAGTAGTGAGAGACCTAGTAATTATTGATAAAGTCCAAATTCTGGAATATGGAATTCTCAGTTCACAATAATCTGGGATAATATTAATCAATAATTCTCTTTAAAAATAATGTAGTTGGATTTTGCTGTCAAGTTTACTCAAATCAGCACGCTAGTCCTTAAGGTCCCTTGCTTATTCAATCTGTTTTCATCTTGGTAAAGCAAATGGTTAAGTTAAATGCTTCCCAGGTTGGAGTACTAAGAAAAATACACATTTTATTGCAAAGTAAAGAACACCAAAATACATTTTTTCTGATTGGTAAGAAAGTAATATCCTATGTTTAACTAGCACAAAAGCTAAAAATTGAAAAGTTTCTTCTTTTTAAATAGTTTTTCCATGCACAGAAATGTATTACTTCAAAAGTGTTTCCTAACTTGGTATCCTTCAGATGCCCTTCTGTAGCAAAGTGATTAGGCATGAGTCCAATCCCTACTGTATGTTGAATTTTCCATTTTTCTCTCTTTCCTTTCCTTTGGGAGATAGGTAATATGTACAGAGTTCACAGTTTCTGCCAATGTTAACACTTCAATTTCTTGACAGATGTCACTCAACTTGGTTGATGCAGATTTCTATTTGGAAGAGAATAAATTCAAGCAATATTGTACAGAATTTCTTCAATATTCACAAAGAATTGGGGATGATTGGCAATGGAGAAGCATAAAGGTATGGGCAAATTTCAAGTCTTAAGCCATTTATGACAAAGACTTCCCAAGAGCAGTTGTAACCAAGTTATGATTTATTGTACTTTGATAATTATACTGTTAAAAGATCCAAATTTATGTAATTTGATTTCTGAAAGCTTTTCTTCCAAGAATTTTAACAATAAGATGTTTTATCTAAGTTTAGTTCTTACTTGGCCTATGGTTCTTTTTTAAAGCACTGTATTTTTCTTAAAAATTTAATGTGGTATTTAATTTCAATTATTAAATACAAGTATTAGGATACTTTCAACAAAATATAACAGAACAAAATAAAATAGACATTGAGAATTGGCTATTCTTTTCCTTTATAAATATTTTAAACCTGCTTTTTAAAAAAAAAAAACCTGAAAATTACAAAAATAACCAGTGTAAACACTTTCCTCTCCTTTTTTCTTTAAAACAAACAAAAATCTACAGTGATGAGCCAACAATTAAATTATCATAGGACACCTAAAAATCTAAATAAAAGCAAAAAAAAAAAGTAAAAGTATTTAAGTATATACTTTGAAACTGCTTGCGTGGGGAAGAATATTTTGTCTTTACAAATCACTAAAGACAGGGCTTTTTTCTTTTTAAGAGAGATGGATTTCTTTGAACACTGTAAGTTTTCCTTTTGTGAAATGTTTTGATGATGTTTACTTATAACTAGACAAGCCTTGTTGACAACCATTTTCTGAATAGATGGGCTTTTGTTGTAGCCATATTGCTTGCATATAGAACAAACGACCCAAAGATTGGGCAGCACTTTAATTATTGCTTTAATCCTATCTGATTTTCTGTGATTTTCTATCGGTGCTCCACTCTGCTGATACTGACATTTCTTTATCATAAATGTAATACACATATGAAATACGATAAGTACATGTTTTGCATAGAGAAGCTTCTAGATTGAATTTCTAGCATCTGAAGATAGAATAAGAAAAAAATACTCTTTGGAATTCATGGAGAGCTGCAGCCAGTCAGTGAGCTGTAAATCACAGTGAATTAGATGCACCAGTGGTGTGACTTTACAGAGGATACTCATGTATGTTTTTGTAGTTGTATTTCAGTTCTAGGACTTTGGGCATAAGTACTATTGGAAGAGGGATAGGAACTTTTAGATACATAAGGACTCCTACTGTGTTCTTCTCTAAATGCAGTGATAAATAAATTATTTGTAATACTATATATGCAATGGCCTTAACAAACTATAGAGACATTTCTGTAATAATTTTTGTAAAGTTTATTTTTTTAAAGTTCTGCTTCATCATTGATTCATACGAGATTGTTTATCACACAACTTTGATATTCTTGCTATTAGCTAATTTCAGTGCTTTCACTTTTTGAATATCCTTCTACTCTAGAGCAGGGCTGTCAAACTTCCGGCCCATGGGCTGGATGTGTCATGTGCTGGCCACATCCATGCCTGGTTTAGGGAAGGGGGAAAAAGTCCCAATACATCACGTGATGCCGTCTTTTTTTTTTTTTAATTGTTCAAATTTTTATTGGTTTTAAAAAAACATTTCAAGGAAAAAAGGGTTATAGGGTTATAAAACATTTTGACAGCTACATCGTGCAGGGGGGAGAAGCCCCCCCAGGTCTTGCAACTTTTACAAACAATGATAGAAAAATATCAACATTTACCTAAGTATTAGCAGTTTTAAATTTAACACAAAATCATCAGTATGTTTCAATCATTTGTTTTGTATCACTTCCATAAAAGTACATTGTAGCAACAATTGCAATAGTGTTCCAAATCACTTTTGTGATCTGAGTCTTCTAGCTGTTGCATCCTCTCTCCCATCCACCGGCTGAGCCTCAGCCCCTCCCTCCTTTGTTTCTTGTGTAACATCCCCCATTTCACCTAAAAGAGCACTGTGTTTTTTAGTGAAAGCCTCTGCTTCCACTGGTGTGTGAATTCTAATTCTGCTGCCCTCCCAAAAAATCAGCATGCCTTCTGGAAATAGCCATCTAAACCAGACCCCATTATTATATAATTTTTTTGCTAAGTAGGAATATTTCCTTCTATTATCTCTTACTTTCTTTGGGATCTGTTTAAGAATGGCTATTTCTTTATCTTTATATTTTAGTGGTCCTCCCCTTTGAGTTCCTAGAACCTCATCTCTTGTAGTTTTTCTAAGAAATTTGATATGAACTTCCCTTGGAACGTTGTGTGTTCTTGCATAGGCTGAGTTAACCCTATAGATCAAATCAATGTCCCGCCAAAGCTGTTGTTTATCTCTATTAATATACTCTGCTAGTATTGTGATGCCGTCTTGACGACATGAGTTTGATACCCTTGAACTAGAGAAAATAAAGAAAAAGATGGAAAAAGAACTTTTTCCCCAAGTTCTTTGAAATTCCAAAAGTTTTGTCAAGCTACCCTTGCTGCTTTATCCAAAAGTCGTATTTTTTCCCAACAGCCACCCTTTCCACAGATATTTTGTTCAGATTGTACTTGCTTCTATTGGCTTTTCAGCTACAGATTCCTCTTGACATGTGTCTGGATTCCCTCAATCTCAAGTCCATCCATTCATTACAGAAGTTCCAGCAATCCTCAATGTTGAGGTTTCTACCATAGCCTTTATTGTCATTGTACAAAATAAATACAACGGAATTGGTTACTTCTGCCTGTTACATATTTTTTTCCAAACATATGGGCCTGCTCTCTGGTATTTTAATTGGGTATGAAGCTGCTAGATGTCTAATCTAACAGTTGAGTGGGTACTGACAAGATAAAAATTTTTTTTACACTTAGACCATTTTATATTATGCCCCCTCCATCAGGACATCTCATCCTGCCACAAATGTATATTAAAGTAAATTTACATGTACCGTATTTTTAGGAGTATAAGATGCACCCTTTTTCCTCAAAAAAGAGGCTGAAAATCTGGGTGCATCTTATACACTGAATACAGCATTTTTTGCCTCCCGAAGCCCCACCCCCCTTCACCAAAATGGCCGTGCATAGCCTTATGGAGGTTTTCAGAGAGCTCCTGGGGGCTGGAGAGGGCAGAAATGAGCAAAAAGTGGCTCATTTTTTTGCTCAATTTCCCACCCCCCCCCAGCCCCCAAGAGCACTCTACAAGCTTCCATAAGGCTATGCATGCAATTTTTTTGAGAAAAAACTGGCCCGATTTAGCAAAAACAGGCCATTTTTTGCTCATTTTGGGGGGTTAGGGTGCTCCCAGGAGCACTCTGCAAGACACCCCCAAGGCTATTCATGCCTTTAAAAAAAAAACTGGGCCTGTTTTCGCGAAAAATGGGCCGTTTTTTGGAGGTTTGCAGAGTGCAAAAACTCCCCCCCCTTTGGAAAGCTCTTTAACTGATTGATGAGAATTACATTGATCAAGTGCTGTGCCAGAAGAAACAAAATCTTAGGTGCTGCAGATTGTCAGCGATTTTCTTCTCTAGCACATGGATAAATACACCTGGAAACATCTACCTACCTACCTACTGTATTTCTCTCTCTCCCTCCCTTCCTCTCTCTACCTACCTACCTACTCTCTCTTTCTCCCTACCTATCTACTGTATTTTTCTCTATTTCTCTCTCTCTCTCTACCTACCTACCTACCTACCTACCTACCTACCTACCTACCTACCTACACACTCTCTCTTCCAACCTACCTACTGTATTTCTCTCTCTCTTTCTCTCTCTCTCTATCCCTTTATCTATCTACCTACCTAAGCTACTCTCTCCCTCTCCCTACCTACTGTATTTCTCTCTCTCTCTCTCTCTCTCTCTCTCTCTCTCTCTCTCTCTCTCTCTCTCTCTCTCTCTCTCTTTCTCTATCCCTTTATTTACCTACCTAACTACTCTCTCTCTCTCCCTATCTATCTACTGTATTTCTTTCTCTTTCTCTTTCTCTCCCTCTCTATCCCTTTATCTACCTACCTACTTTTTAAAAATTTGCCTCTTCAAAACCTCTGAAAAATATGGTATTTATGCTTAGCACAAAATTCAAATGAGATTTATTTCATACAGTGTGATTTTGCTTCTAATTTTAAATATATAAATCCACGATTTGCCAATTTGTGAGATTGAATGCAATGTTTAGTAGGGGACTTTATAGCACGATATTGAATATGTACTGTAGTATGTTTTTCCTACTCAATAAGCCTATGTTTTTGTTCTACTTAGATTTGGTTTGCAACTATAGTCTTTACGGCATGTACAGTCATAGTTCGTTCCAGCAAAAGTACATTCTGAATTTGGCTCATTAGGTTTTAATGGGAACATAAATATAAGATGCCAGTAAAAGCAACTAAGGACAAAGTAATTTTCTTGAAAAGAATTAGTTTTGTGTTCAAATGTACACTGACAAAAGTACATATATTTATTTTAGGTGAAATTTTGATGAAAGAAATGCTAAAACAGCCTATGGCACTACGATAGATAGATGGATGGATGGATGGATGGATGGAGGGAGGGAGGGAGGGAGGGAGGGAGGGAGGGACGGACAGGACAGGACAGGACAGGACAGGACAGGTAGACAGACATGGATAATGTGGCTTAGAGGAGAGAATATGCTGAAAAGAGAGATATATTGATTTAAAATTAAAGCAAATGAAATAAACTTGTCAGAAATGATATATTATCCAAAGAGTTAAATTTATAGTTACATTTGCAGACTTATCAAGTAATTTAATGGTGCATTAATGGAGTTTGAACAGAGATTGTTTTGAATAGAATCCTTTTATATCAGCTGTTGCACATACGCTTTTTGTGTGTGTTTCTCTAAAATAAAACATAATGAAACAGCTAATAAAAACCCCAATTTGTTTGTGCTTTCTTTGAGAAATGAGCTGTTAATATGCAGCTACTGTTTATTACATACCATGCATTTTAGTTGTCTTTTAGTAGATATTGTTACCAGGAATCCATGCTGTGTTACACATTTTAATCCCATAACGCCTTTTTAAAAAATACCCATGTCAAAAACATGTTTAATTTTCTTAAATGAGCTAACATGTAAGAAATGTATAACTAGGTTTGGTTAATAGTACCTGGAACAGTTTTTTGCAGGATAATTTTTGTTTTGTGGTATAGTGGTAGATGATAAATCATGTTTTCCGAAGGTTTTGTGCAAGCAGAAACCTGGCGTAGAAGCAGTTTCTTGGATCTATACCTTAATAAGAGAAATGTGATTCTTGTGAGTTATCCGTATTTTTTGGATATAAGACACACCGGACTATAAGACGCACCTTAATTTACAGGAAGAGAACAAGAAAGAAATAGCTTTTGGCCTCCGCATGTTGCATTTTTGTCCTCCTCGGGCCCCAGAAGCACTCTGCAGTGCTCTGCATGGCCCATTTTTGCAAAAACTCTACTAGTTATTGGCCTGCAGAGTGCTTCTGGGGGGCTGGGAGAGCAAGAACACGACACATGGAGGGCTTGGAAGCCCAAAACAGGCCGATTTATTGCAAAAATGAGATGTGGGAGCACTGCAGAGTGCTTCTGGGGGCTTGGGAGGGCAAAAACACCCGTATTTGGTCTATAAGACGGACCTAAATTTCCACTTTTAGGAAAACTGCAGTAAGCAGATTTTTTCCCCATCTCTATTTCGCACTACAGTTGAATTGGTATAATGCAGGAATTATTGGATCCCAATACCCAGAATCTCCTATCAGTATGGACAGTGATGATGAATGCTGGGATTTATAATTCACTAACATCTGGGGATTGTTCATCCTTGAATGCTCACTAATGAGAACATTATTGTACAGTCTTTGGAATTGATGATTGCATATGGATTTTGAGAAATGTTATCAGGAACATATTGGGAGGTATAGAGGAGAGTGATTAAAATAGCAAGTAAATGTATCTAGAGCAGAAATTTGTGAGTCTCATCAATCTTTAAAAATATTTCTCCCCTGTTACAGGCGAAGTTTTTCCATTTTAGCCAGGGTTAAAATCCATTTTTTAAATATCAAAATTAATGGCAACTCAAAACTCTAGTGAAGAACAATAGTGCGTATCTCTGATACAAAGCAGAAATGGACAACCCAGGATATCCCCAGATTGTAGAACTAAATTCTACAACCTTCTGTTGTTTAATTCTCAGTAATATGTTTTCAGCCATGGTATGTTTTCACTCCCCAAAATGGAATCTGGACATATTTATTGTGGTCCTTGGAGAACAAACAAAATATAATGTGGTTTCTAATTGTTGGAAGCAATTAGAAGCAATTGTTGGAACCCTTTCTACCTTTATACAAAGCTACACAGCAGTAATATAAACAGCAATAGATAGGTAGATTATGTGCCTGAGATTTTCAATTACTACCAATCTTCTCCACAATGAACTATCCCTATTCCAGTGGTGGATTACTACTGGTTCGGTGAGCGCACACCAGATGTGCGCATGCACTATTGAACAAAAAATAATGGCAAAAAAAGGAAAACAGAGCGGCAATTCAAGCTGCTGCCCCAGATTAGCTGGGCTTCAGAAACTGAAATAAAGGTAAGTATAACCCAGGGGCGGGTGGGTGAGCCCACTTTCAAGGGAATAGAGAACCAGTTTGCTCTCTGTTTGAAGGCAGCACTACTGGTTCGAGAGAACCAGTCCGAACCAGTAGGAACCCACCACTGCCCTAATCTGTTTTGTGAAATTGCCCAACAGTGTACTTATCAGTGTAATTGAGTCCATGTACCTTCCTGCTTTCAGCCTCCATTTATTTCTGTTCTGGCTGGGAGAACGCGGGCGGACAAACGAAGGCGAGCCAGGACTTTATAAAGGCTAACAGTTTTAATGCTAACAGGTTGCCAAACGCGGCACTTCACAATCCACGCGTCTCAGCTAACTGACAACAGTTGAGCCCCGTTTGACAGCTCTTTATATATACCGGCTGTCAAACAGGTAACCAATCAGGAGCGAGAACAGTGCCCCCTAGTCAATGGACCAGAGGGAAAACAATAGAACATAGCCATTTCTTTCCATCTTTCTCTGAATTAGAGCCTTTTTCAGAGACCTGATTTGTTGCATAATATGTTTGAAGTAGAATATTTTGATAGGTAGATAGGTATAGACATATCACATCATTTGAATATTTTTTTCAAGGCCTTCATGGATGCTCTATCAGGTGCTAGTTTTCCTGGCTGCTTGTTTCTTTATAGTTGATAGTTGCTCCTAAAAGGCAGAAACTATTCACCATTTTGATACCTTCATTGTCAAATCTAGGGTTGGTTGTTGCAATTGCTATCATTAGATTGGTTATCTTTATATTTAATTTTAGTCCTACTTATTCACTGTGCTCTTTGACTTTTGGTACCAAGGCTTGCGGATCCTTTGCGTTTTTGACTGTTGGTAGTATCATCAGCATAGTGCAGGTTATTTATATATTTTTTCATTCAGTTTTACAACCTTAGCTTCTTCCAGTCCAGCTTTCCTTAATATAATGCTAATATATTCAGCATATAGATTGAATAAATAAGGGGAGAGTATGCAGCCTTGTCGTATTTTTTTTTAACCAACCTGGAATGAGTCTATTTTTCTGTGATTTCCCAACTTCTTTATACATTTCCCAGGAAGATAATGGGAAATCAGGGATTCCCATTTTTCTTGGCCCTTTCCACAGCTTGATTTGATCAAAACAATGAAGCACATACTTACTTCTTTTTTCTATTCTTTAGCTCTCTCAGATATCCAGCATCAGCTATGATATCTCGTGTTCCCTGGCTTTTCTAAAGCTAATCTGAACATCTGGCATCTATTTTCCCATGTAGGGCTATAATCTGCATGGGATGATCCTTATTTTGCTAGCATGTGAAATTAAAGGTATTAAGGATACTAACTTCCTTCCAGAGGGACACGGTGGCTCAGTGGCTAAGATGCTGAGCTTGTCAATCAGAAAGGTCGGCAGTTCAGTGGTTCGAATCCCTAGTGCCGCGTAACGGAATGAGCTCCCGTTACTTGTCCCAGCTTCTGCCAACCTAGCAGTTTGAAACCATGTAAAAATGCAAGTAGAAAAATAGGGACCACCTTGGGAAGGTAACAGTGTTCCGTGTGCCTTTGATGTTCCATCATACCAGCCACATGACCATGGAGACGTCTTCGGGCAGCACTGGCTTTTGGCTTTGAAATGGAGATGAGCATCGCCTCCTAGAGTCGTGAATGACTAGCACATATGTGCCAGGGGAACCTTTTACCTTTAACTTCCTATAGCCTTCTGACTTGGTAAGGCTTGAAGTTTACCTAACTTCATCTTCTGTTACATGTAAGTAGAGAATATCTTCTAATATCTAATATTGGATATCTAATATCTAATAATCTTCTATTGAATACCTTGACACCTCTACTATATACAGTTTCCCTTTTTTCTCCATGAATTGGCTGCTATCTATCCATTGGCATTCTTTAATGCAGGAGTGTCCAAACTTGGGAACTTTAAGACTTGTGGACTTCAACTCCCAGAATTCCCCAGCCAGCATAGCTGGCTGGGGAATTCTGGGAGTTGAAGTCCACAAGTCTTAAAGTTCCCAAGTTTGGACACCCCTGCTTTAATGTACCAATTTGAGATTAGAACATTCTTCTGACGTATAGGATCGCTTGAAAGACTTTCCTTGCTTTCCATGTTTGTTTCCATCTTCAGTGTCTTTACAGATATTATTACAATACTGCTTTCTGTCTCTTCTAACAGGTCTCTGAAACTCCTTCTGATATGTTTGTCTTTTTTGGCTTTTTGACTTTGGCTTTCTTCTTTATTTTGCCATTTCCACTGTTTGTTCTGCCATCTAGTTTGCTTTTCTCACTTGCTTCATTTTTGGCAGTCTTAGCAACTTCTTTAAGTTCATTACATAATTCCCCCAGCTTTCTATTAATGAGAAACAGAAATTCAAGTGGATCCTGATATACTCCTTGAAAATAGTGGCTACATTAATAAGGTAAAGGTAAAGGTTCCCCTTGCACATATGTGCTAATCGTTCCCAAATCAAGGGGGCGATGCTCATCTCCATTTCAAAGCCGAAGAGCCAGCACTGTCCGAAGACATCTCCGTGGTCATTTGGCCAGCATGACTAAATGGCGAAGGCACACAGAATGCTGTTACCTTCCCAGCAAAGGTGGTCCCTATTTTTCTACTTGCATTTTTACATGCTTTCGAACTGCTAGGTTGGCAGAAGCTGGGGCAAGTAACAGGATCTCACTCTGTTATGTGGCGCTAGGCATTCGAACCACCAAACTGCCGAACTTTCTGATCAACAAGCTCAGCATCTTAGCCGCTGAGACACCGCGTCCCTAAAAAATGGCTACATTGATAGCTTACAGCTTACGCCCACAGTTGTGGCTAGAATTTCAATTGCTGCAATGTGGTTGTAAAATGAGAAATCATGAGATTACATCACTTTGTGACTGCAATCTTGGCAATCCAGGTTGCTGTCATTAAGTGAAATTTACCAGTTGTTAGCCAAATACCCAACCTGATCTAAACCATTTTGGTTTTAGACCCTTCTAGGTCCAAGCTTCAATTCCCCCTACCTGCCTATCTCCCCTCCATCTTTGCCCTTTTGGCTATCTTAGACCCTGCCCTGCAGCAAGCAGCCTCGGAACCAAGCAGATCTGGGGGCTGCTTGCCATTCTCTGCAAGCCCGAGCTGAATCCCAGTTACCCTCACTATCCAGCACCCTGTTACCTCAGCTGACCTTTGTTGTCTTCTTGATTCAGCTGCTGCTGAGGCATGCCTGGCCTGGCTGCTAATCATACAGGGCTGACATTATGGGGTAAAAAAAAGCAGATGGAGCTTAAAGGGGCCTCAGCATTCCATCGGGATACTTTCGTTCTAAGAAAAGGGGGGGGGGAGAGGCATGAAAAATCCCTTCCTTGAGCTGGAATGTGCCAATGTTCTTGGGATTACTTGTATAATATGACATATTCAGATTTTATGAATTTCTTTGATTTATAAAAGTTTAATCCATGTTTCAGTAGTAAATAACCAATTCCAATGTGAGGATAATTAAATACAATACAATACAATACAATAGCAGAGTTGGAAGGGACCTTGGAGGTCTTCTAGTCCAACCCCCTGCCTAGGCAGGAAACCCTACACCATTCCAGACAAATGGCTATCCAATATCTTCTTAAAGACTTCCAGTGTTGGGGCATTCACAACTTCTGAGGCAAGCTGTTCCACTGATTAATTGTTCTAACTGTCAGGAAGTTTCTCCCCAGTTCTAAGTTGCTTCTCTCCTTGATTAGTTTCTACCCATTGCTTCTTGTTCTACCTTCAAGTGCCTTGGAGAATAGTTTGACTCCCTCTTCTTTGTGGCAACCCCCACAAAACCATTTACAGTACCTTTTAAGCAGCTGAAACTTCTAAAAATAAAATATTTAAAACCAGCTTAAAAACAAGCTACTTGACAATAATTAATAAGACCAGAAGGCACAATAGCCCAAAGTTGAACTATACCCAGGTAAACATTATGACCCTGGGTACTTCTGGGGAAATTCCACTACTAGGGTACTTATTTCAAGAATGCCTTTTCTAGGGTCACAACACACGGTAGCAAATTGCTGGAAAATATGGCATTCCCAGTAGGTCTTAACAGACAGTTACATAAGGACAACCTATAGGTATCCAGGTTAATATCTTATAAGGCTACTGTGAATTTGGCTTGATAGCAAATTGGGAACAAGCATTAACACTAACAAATAAACACTAACACTTTTAAAATAGATTTTAAAAAAACATCTTAGTGGTACTCCCCTTCAACAAACATGTAAAAGTTAACCAGCATTCGGGATGAAATAGATTGTTATGGAATCTTTCACCTTAACTGGCTTGGAATTATCCAGTTTTGTTCCTGAATATTACCCCATAGATACAAGTGGGGTAGTACAGTGTCTCTAACTTCCAATATACAGATTCATTTCACAGGGATATTATGGTCAAAAGCTGCCAGCAAATCAACGAGAATAAAAAGCTGTAATCTCTCTTCTTTTTTGTAAAAATCAACCACCACCAAACCAAGGGTGATTTGGTCTTTTAACAGGTTTCACCCTGTAAACTGGGCGAGTCACCTAAACTGAGATATATCTAGATACATTCTAGCTGATAAAGAGTATTTCAAGCTACTAAGCACCATATTAAGACATTTATAATACTTAAAGTCCAAAAAACCTTCACATTTTAAAAATTAAGTTAGCAGTTTTAATTATACTTTTTCATTCTTACAGAACTCTTTAGTACATTTCTGGGTCTATGTACTTTAATGTTTAATTTTAGAAAGTGCTATTTCACATTCTCCTGTTTTACAGATGGTAAATTTTTTGTCCCATTTTCAGTGGCATATGGGAAGAATCCTTCATGCTTCTTGTCAAGTGCTTTTACTGAATGTCTGTTGAATGCTTGTGCCTTTTTTTGTCACAATTTATAGGTTTACCATCTGCACTTAACTGAAAAATGGGTCAGCATATATGATTTAATAACAATACTGCCTTGTTTTGTTTTGACTGTTTTGAAATTCTTATTCAATATGGTATTAACTAGATATTTTTATTTATGAATATTTACCCTTGTGTTTTAGTTTCATTTTCTCTGTGCCACATATAATAGGATATATTTTGTAAGGCGAAAGACAAAATCATTTCATGATACACTTTGTAAGGCAACTATTGTTTTTTAAAAGGAACAAATCCTCTTTAAGTAATGCTTTAAATTGTAATGCTTTACAAATAATTATGCCCTCATCCTGGAGGATCACACTCAAAATATGTTCTTAGAAACTTCCAATGCTTTTTCAAAACGTTTCATCTGAAAATTTTGTTTCTAGTTAGCTAACTAATAATTGTTTTAAATAGTGAAATTTAGTATTTTTATTCTTCTATTGAAAGACCAGATTCTACGGCATATTATGAAAATATCTGCATTAGTGGTGGGTTCCGGATCCCGTTCCAACCGGTACAGTTGGAACGAGCCCGGCGTGGCCCATGTGGTGCGCACATGTGTCGTACCTGTCATTGACAAGCCTCCGCAATGCTCCAGCTGCTCGGCAGAGCGTCGTGCAAGTGCTGTAGGCGCCATGTGTGTGTGCGGAAGCGCCAAAGGCTTTAAAGGACAAGTAGGGAGCTCAGACGGGCTGGTGGGCCCTCAAGAGCACCAAACCGGAACGGTAGCCGGTGCTCCGGGCAGGTTCTGGTACGCCCGTACCGGGGCGTACCGCCTGCAACCCACCACTGATCTGTATGCAGAACACTGAATTTTTCTTAGATTCAATCCTCATGTATTACGTACTCATTTTTTAAATGTATTTTCTATTGTAATATCACTACGGTTGGCTGTATTTGATGAACTGGTTTTAAAATGACACTGAATTAATATTTGATTGTAATACGATATTACTAAGATCACTTAGGAAAAAAGTGAAAAGATTCATCCAATAAGAAAATTGAGGAAAAAAAGATCAGCTTTAAGATTATCAATTAACTGAAGTAGTACCAAGAAAAAAAAAAGCTAAAGTAAAGATTAGAAGAATAATGGATTGATTTTTCTATTATTATGAAAATAAGTGGATAGAATCAATAGAACAGGGGTAGCAATCCTATGCATACATTGAGACTGAATGTCATTAAATTAAAGGTGCCTTATATATGAATAAACTCAAATAGGAAATGTGGGTAGGAGTAGGTCTAGTAATTCTGAATTTTTATATACTGTGTTAAGAATATTGAGCAATAACACTTGACAAAACGCCCTGGAAAAAGCCAATGGCAAACCATTTATGCATTGTTGACAAGAAAATGACATATATGTATCCATGTAATATCCGGGAGACAAGCTCAACTTCATAGAATTTTGATTACTCAAGGACTTAAGTATTTAATTATGGGATGCTTTTCTATCAGTTTGCTTAATGTATTTATTATCCTTAATAAATAATTTATTTAAAATCCTTTAAAATGATTTTAAGTTGTATAATTCTTTCTTCAAAAAAAAAATCAATGTTGCTTTTCTTTAAACTCTAAACATAGGACTCTAATGATGGCTACATGATTAAAACACATTTTCAGCTGAAAAACAGAAGTATCTCTTCAGGCAATGTGGACATAGTAAATGATGAACCAACATTTCTGTGTGTTGAGGTATGTAACATTTTTGCTTTTGATCAAACCAAGGTATTTTAATACTATAATTTAAATCAGTAAATTTAGAAATGTGAGAATTCATCAAATGGGTTACCAAGTAGATTGTAATTGGAAGATTGGAATAATTACAGAATAGTTTAGGTTGTTGTTCATATATAATGTCAAGCTTGCTTGTTAATCATGTTTTGATTGTAAGTTAAAATGTTTCATTATGTATCAAACATATAGAATGGAACGGAATAGAATAGAATTCTTTATTGGCCAAGTGTGATTGGACAAACAAGGAATTTGTCTCCGGTGCATAAGTTCTCAGTGTACATATAAGCATCGTGATAAATCTTTATCATTATCATAAAATACAATCATCATAAATTATAAGATACAGCACTCAGAGATAGTCATAGGATATTAAATGATCAATCAACCTAAATCACAATAGGATATTAAATAAAAGCAATCAATATAAATCATGAGATATAAACAACAAAGTTGTAGTCATAGGAAGCTAAGGAAACAGGTAATAGGAAAGATGAACAGATGAGATGAAATGAAACACTTTGTCTCATGCTTTTCACTCTTTTAAAACAGGCTGTATTCTTCATCTTTAGCAAAAATGTCCAGAGCAGGAGACGGAGATGCTGACAAAGTAGTTACAACCAGATGTTTAGTGGCCATTTGAAGTTATGATGGACTTTCCCAGGGGTACTTACGATTCAGTTCTAAAGTTCCTATTGTCACTTCCCTAGTCTTATACAGATTACACAGATTAATAGAGTTGGAAGGGATCTTGTAGGTCATCTAGTCCAACCTCCCGCCCAATCAGGAGACTCTACACCATTTCTGACAGAAGTTGAAACAGTTTATGTCCAGGATGTGGGGGAGTCTATAGATATTTTCACAGCGCTCTTTCTGGCTCATGTAGTATCCAGGTCCTCTGAGGAAGGCAGGCTACTGGCAATTATTTTTTCTGTAATCCTAACTATCTGTTGAAGTCTGTGTCTATCTTATTTGGTGGTTGTGCCAAACCAGACAGTTATAGAGGTGCAAATGATAGACTCAGTAATTCCTTTGTAGAATTGTATCAGCAATTCCTTGAGCAGTTGGAGCTTTTTGAGTTGGTGCAGAAAGAACATACTTTGTGGTGCTTTTTTGAAGACATTTTTAAAGTCCTGAGATATTGTAGAACCTAGAAGTGTGAAGGTTTCTACTGTTGATACTGTGTTGTCTATTATTATAAGAGGTGGTAGAATAGCAGGGCTTCTCCTAAAATCTACTGTTATCTCTGGATTTGAATGTGTTCAGTTCAAGATTATACAGGTGCACCACTGAATTTTTCTTAGATTCAGTCCTCATGTATTACGTACTCATTTTTAAAATGTATTTTCTATTGTAATATCACTACATTTATAATGGTTTGATTTGATATAATGCACCACCAGTTGTTCTGTATGGAGATTCATCATGGTCTCGAATGAGACCAATCTCGTTTATATCATCTGCAAACTTCAGTACTTTAACAAAGGGATCCTTTGAGATGCAGTTGTTGGTCTATATAGAGAAGAGTAATGGACAGAGCACACAGCCCTGGGGTGCACCTGTGCTATTGTACAGGTATCTGATGTGATTTTTCCCTATCTTCACCTACTGCTTCCTATCTGTTATGATCCACTTACAAGTGTGTCTGGCACAGCTAGCTGAGTCACTATGGTGAGAAGGATATCGGGAATGATGGTATTAAATGCCGAGATGAAGTCTACAAAAAGGACCCTTGCATAGGTCCTTGGCGATTCAAGATGTTGTAAGATGTAGTGCAGTGCTATATTAACAGCATTATCTGCTAATCTATTTGTTGGTTTGCCAATTGCAAGGGGTCTAACAGCGGATACATATTGGTTATCAAGTGGGCCAGCACTAGCCTTTCAAAGTTTTTCATAATTACAGATGTCATAACAACCGATCTGTAGTCATTCAGCTCCTTGATGGAGGGTTTCTTAGATACTGGGGTGATAGTAGAGTGTTTGAAGCAAGGAGGTACATAACATATCTCTAGTGATTTATTAAAAATGCAGGTGAAAATGGGGGCCAATTGGTCATCATAAACTTTGAATCAAGAAGGAGTTACCTTACCTGGGCCTGGTGCTTTTTCAGGCTTTTGTCTGTGAAATAGATCTTGGACATCTTTTTCTGTGTTCATAGTGATGGGAGCAGATTCTTTTTGCTGCTCTGATATCCCTTGTTAATACATTCCTGGCCTGTTTGTACAGCATTCTATCTCCTTTCCTGTAGGCTTCCTCCTTGGCATGATGTAGCTGTTTGAGTTTAGTGTGAATCAAGGTTTATTGTTATAATGTCCTTATTTGAATGGATATGTTCAAACATTAGTTTAGTTTAGTTTAGTTTATTTGGATTTATATGCCGCCCTTCTCCAAAGGACTCAGGGCGGCGTACAACATTAAAAACACACATCACAAAAGTTAAAAAAAAGATTAAACCCAATTCCAAAAAGACCAAACCGATTTTTTTTTAAAAAAAGAAACAGTACATTTAAAATAAATTAAAATTAACATTAATATTAACAGGCCAGGCCGGCTTGCTGGAAAAGCCAACGTTTTAGGGCGCGTCGGAAGGACCGGAGGTCAGGGATTATGCGGAGCTCCAGGGGCAGCTCATTCCAGAGGGAAGGCACTCCCACAGAGAAGGCTCTCCCCCTGGGGGTCACCAGCCGACACTGCTTGGCCGACGGCACCCTGAGGAGGCCAACTCTGTGGGATCGTACTGGACGGTGGGAGGCTACTGGTGGCAGTAGGTGGTCTCGCAGGTACCCTGGGCCTAAGCCATGGAACGCTTTAAAGGTCATAATTAATACCTTGAATTGCACCCGGAAAACAACCGGCAACCAGTGCAGGCCGCCTAAAAGGGGTGTGACATGGGAGCACCTAGGTACCCCCATGACAACCCGCGCGGCCGCATTCTGGACCAGCTGAAGCCTCCGGGTGCTCTTCAAGGGCAGCTCCATGTAGAGAGCATTGCAGTAGTCCAGGCGAGAAAGGACGAGGGCATGAGTGACTGTGCACAGAGCATCCCGATCCAGGAAGGGGTGCAACTGGCATACCAGGCGAACCTGGTGAAAGGCCCCCCTGGTCACGGCCGTCAGGTGTTCTTCTAAACTAAGCCGCGTATCCAGGAGGACTCCCAGATTGCGAGCCTTCTCTGAGGGGGCTAAAATTTCTCCCCCTATCATCAAAGATGGAACAAGATGTACAAATCGGGATGCCGGGAACCACAGCCACTCAGTCTTGGAGGGATTGTGCTTGAGTCTGTTCCTCCCCATCCAGACCCGCACAGCCTCCAGGCAGCGGGACATCACGTCGAGGGCATCGTTTGGGTGGTTTGGGGTAGAGATGAAAAGTTGGGTATCATCAGCATATTGATTATACCGTACCCCAAAACCACGGATGATCTCACCCAGCGGTTTCATGTATATGTTGAACAGGAGGGGTGAGAGAACCGACCCCTGGGGCACCCCACAAGTGACGCGCCTGGGGGTCGATCTCTGCCCTCCAGTCAACACAAACTGCAACCGATCCGACTGGTAGGAGGAGAACCACCGTAAAACGGTGCCCCCCACTCCCAACCCCCCGAGTTGTCGCAGTAGGATACCATGGTCGATGGTATCGAAAGCCGCTGAGAGGTCTAATAGGACCAGGACAGAGGAACAGCCCCTGTCCCGGGCCCGCCAGAGATCATCGACCAACGCGACCAGTGCTGTCTCCGTGCTGTACCTGGGCCTGAAACCCGACTGAAACGGATCCAGGTAGACAGCTTCATCCAGGTACTGGGGAAGCTGACGTGCTACCACACTCTCGACAACCTTCGCTACAAAGCGAAGGTTGGAGACCGGACAATAGTTGGCTAAAGAAGCTGGGTCCAGGGAAGGCTTCTTGAGGAGGGGCCTCACCACCACCTCCTTCAAGGCGGTGGGAAAGGACCCCTCTCTCAATGAAGCGTTGGTAATTGCCTGGAGCCAGCCTAATGTCACCTCCCGGGAAGCCGAAACTAACCAAGAGGGACACGGGTCCAGCACACAAGTGGCAGCACTGAGTCCCCCCATAATCCTGTCCATGCCTTTGGGGGTCACAGGGTCAAACCCATCCCAGATAGTCTCCTCAAGAATCATCCCCGTCGGTTCGCCCGAATCTACCCAGTCAGAGTCCAAGCCTGTCCGGATCTGAGCGATTTTATCCTGCAGATACTGAACAAATTCTTCAGCCCTACCCTGCAAGGGGTCTTCCCCAGTTCCTTGGTTAAGTAAGGAGCGGGTCACCCTAAACAGGGCGGCTGGGCGGTTATCTGCGGACGCGATAAGAGCGAAAAAATATTGCCGTTTTGCCGCTTCTATCGCCACTAAGTAGGATTTAATATAAATTCTTACTAGTGTTCGATCAGATTCGGACCGGCTGGCCCTCCAGCCACTCTCTAGGCATCTTTTGCGGCATTTCATCTCCCGGAGCTCCCCGGTAAACCAGGGAGCCATCCGGGATCGACACCGGGTCAGAGGCCGCAAAGGCACAACACGATCCAAAGCCCCAGCGGCAGCCCTATCCCAGGCTCCCACTAGGGCTTCGGTCGAGTTGTGAGCAAGGGATTCAGGAAAAGTCCCAAGCTCCATCAGGAACCTTTCGGGGTCCATCAGGTGCCTGGGGCGGAACCATCTAGTCGGTTCCCCCTCCCTGGGGCGAGGGGTAGCGGTATGGAAGTCAAGCCTGATGAGGAAATGATCAGACCATGACAAGGGTTGAATAGAAATATCCCCTAAATCTAGATCATTCATCCACTGCCCAGAGACAAAAATCAGGTCGAGCGTGTGTCCCCCATTATGGGTGGGGTCTTGAATTAACTGAGTTAGGTCCATAGCTGTCATGGAAGCCATGAACTCCCGAGCTGACTCGGATGTCTCGCCAATGGAGGGCAGATTGAAATCCCCCAGGACCATGAGCCTGGGGAAATCAACCGCCAATCCAGCTAATACATCCAGCAGCTCCGGCAGGGCCGATGAAACATAGCAGGGAGACAGGTATGTAACAAAAAGGCCCACCTGAGCTCCAAGGCCCCACTTCACAAAGAGGGACTCACACCCGCCTATCTGAGGCACAGTGACCTCATGAGGTCTGAGACTTTCCCTAATAACCACTGCTACCCCCCCCCCCGCCCCTGCCCTGGGCTCTCGGCTGGTGAAACGCCCCGAAGCCTGGTGGGCATAGTTTGCTAAGGGGCACCCCCCCTCATGGCCCAACCAGGTCTCCGTAATGCACGCCAGGTCCGCTCTACCCTCCTGTATGAGGTCGTAAATGAGGGGAGCCTTATGTACCACAGACCTGGCATTAAGAGACACCAGCCGGAGGCCAGGGTCCTGTAATCCCGAGCACCAGGGGGTGCAAGAAGGGCGATGAGGGTCGGAACGCGCGATTGCTCTCAAACAGCAAACCCGCATCCTTCGAACATCATTTGGCCCTCGGCCCCCACCATATCTGCCTCTCCCACAAACAGTAGAGATGGTGAACTCCCCAATGGAATGGCTTAATGTCTCCCCCAGAATCCCAGCCCTTCCTAGCCCTCCCAACCCGCGCCCATTAGTTAGTGCTGGCCTGTGCCCTGGCAGACTCCCCCCCAAGCCTGTCTGAGACATCCGAATCAACCCCCCCTCCCCCCCTTAACATTTGGTTTAAAAGCCCCTGTAAAAAACCCAGGGATAAGCCAGAAACAAATAATGCCAATGTCATTTTTTTAAACAGTGCTGTTTCATATCTGAACCAGTTTAAAGGTGAAATAAAGGAGAATAGCTAACTAAAATCAGATTTAAGTCTAATTGCAATAAATGAGCTGATTTTCTTTAGATGTTATACGTAGTCCTTGACTTATAATCACAATTAGGACTGAAATTGTTCATCGCTAAGTAATGTGCTTACAAACTGAGACATCATGTGACCACATTGCTTAGTGACTGGCAGTCCCAATTCCCATTGTTAACTGAGAGTTGTGCATTATTAAACAAGTGTCTACCCCAACACAAGCCAGTCTCAGCTTCCTGAGCCTCAATGAGGTAAGGGATTGCTTCTATTTCTTTCCACCCATCTATTTCCCCACCATCTCTGCCCTTTGGCTGCCTTCTACCTTGCTTTGCAAAGTGGCAACTGTCTGGGAACTGCATCTGCCCCAGCCACAGCTGCATTCACCTTCTCCATCCTGCATGCTGAGAGCCCAGTGCCTTGTGCTCCACCATCCCAACTGATCTTTGCTGTCTTCCTGCCCTCACAGCTAATGAGCCTGTTTGTTCAAAGCCATTGTAACTTTGAACAGTGACAAATGTAAGTTGAGGACTCCCTGTAGTGTTGTTCCTACTTAAATAATTAAAAAGTCTATGGAGATTGTCAGTCATCCATGTCATGGTTTTCCCAAAGGTGTATTTTCAAGAGACAATTGGGCTTTCTTCTTTTTCTTTGGCCACATTTCGTTTCTCGTACAAGAAGCTTCTTCCGCTCTGACTGGATGGTGGGTAATGGAAGGATATATATTCCTTGCAGACAGTTGGTCATTTGCAGTCTTTTGGAGAGTCATTGAGGCCACTTGGAGGTTCAGCATCACCTGAGTAGTGCAAATGGGTGTGGAAACCTTCTTGAAACTGCTGAAAGGACTGTCTTGTGGAGATGTGCTTTCTGCAGGATGTTTTCTGCCCTGTGGCCCTTTGGATTAAAAAGCTGTAAAAATTTGGAAAAGAGAAATATATTAGAAAAGAAAAAAATACACTGACATAACATCTTGGGAGGCACAGTTTTATTCTTTGATTATTATTATATTGTTATCTAATTTTATCCCACCATTGCTAGAAAAATTTGATTTTATCTAATTTTATCCCATCATTTTAATATTCTTACCTCTTTTTTTTTCACCACAACAAAAATCCTGTGAGGTTGGGTTAGATTACAGAAGAGGAACAGCCCTGAAGTTATCCAGCTGAGTGTCATGCCTAAGACAGGGCCTAGAAGTTGTAATTTTATGATTTTTATCCTTGATGTACAACTGGTTGCTTGCTTAGCAATTGTTTGAAGTTCCGATGGACCTATTAGGGGGTACAGGTTGTGTATAGAGCCATTTGCCAAACCCTATCATCGTGTGACCATGTTTTACAATACAATACAATAGCAGAGTTGGAAGGGACCTTGGAGGTCTTCTAGTCCAACCCCCTGCCTAGGCAGGAAACCCTACACCATTCCAGACAAATGGCTATCCAACATCTTCTTAAAGCCTTCCAGTGTTGGGGCATTCACAACTTCTGGAGGCAAGCTGTTCCACTGATTAATTGTTCTAACTGTCAGGAAATTTCTCCTTAGTTCTAAGTTGCTTCTCTCCTTGATTAGTTTCCACCCATTGCTTCTTGTTCTACCCTCAGGTGCCTTGGAGAATAGTTTGACTCCCTCTTCTTTGTGGCAACCCCTGAGATATTGGAACACTGCTTTCATGTCTCCCCTAGTCCTTCTTTTCATTAAACTAGACATACCCAGTTCCTGCAACCGTTCTTCATATGCTTTAGTCTCCAGTCCCTTAATCATCTTTGTTGCTCTTCTCTGCACTCTTTCTAGAGTCTCCGCATCTTTTCTCAAAACAGAATGCAGTATTACAAGTGTGGTCTTACCAAAGCATTATAAAGTGGTATTAACCCTTCACGTGATCTTGATTCTATCCCTCTGTTGATGCAGCCTAGAACTGTGTTGGCTTTTTTAATGAAGGTTTTGCTGAGCACCAGTATTTACTTCGATATAATCATAGCAAACCATTGGATTGTTTAATGACTGTAATGTTTACTTAACGACTGTAGTGATTCACTTACCCATCACTGCAAAAAAGATTGTAAAATTGGATTGGTCACATGACCAAGCCTTTTTACACCTATCCTGAGTTACAATCATGATGGCACACTTATAACTGGAGGATTAAGTGTGTTGGGCTATTCACATAGAGTGTATTTTGTCTGCTATTAACTCCAAATAATGTCAAAAATTAGGGTTCAGTATTAATTAGGCACTGGCTGAAGAGAAAAGTTGGAAAATTGAAGGCCATTGAAGAAACACAGAGGCTGATGAAAAATACCTATTAGATAAATTAAATTTATGTATGGCTTATAACAAGAAGAAAAATAAATTATAATTTCACAAATTTTTACTTCAGGATATACTGAAGGAAAAAAGATCTGTTGCTGATAAGTGAAAGTACAATACTTTCTAGAATAATATACGAGGAAACATTTTAAATAATAATATAGGCAAAATGATTTTTCTCTATATTATGTTACTTATTAGTTGAATGTGTCAAGGAAAGATGAGGAAATATAAGAGAATTTTGACACACACACACACGATTTTAAGCAGAGTGAAAGCAGTGAAATTGATCCTTTGACGTAGGCAAGCTGAATTTTATTGCATCTTCTGTTCCCATAATATTGCCCAGTCCAACATCTTCTGAAACGGCTATTTACCATGAAGGAAGTAAAAAAACAACTAGATTGACTGGTGTGCTTTTGCTCTGCATCGTGAGTTTATTCTAATTAACTTGGGTTTTAGCCATTTGTATTTATTTGGGTATTTGGGTATAATTATTATTTGCATATTGTGTTTTAAAATATTCATCCTAAAGGCATATGGAAGCATCTGGACCTCAACTCAGTGGTGGGTTCCTGCCGGATCGCACCGGATCGCGCGCGCTCCCTTTCAGCGCTCCACCTGGCTCGCGCGCTCCCTTTCAGCGCTCCACCTGGCTCGCACGCTCCCTTTCAGCGCTACACCTGGCTCGTGCGCTCCCTTCCGGCGCTAAAACCGGAAGTACAGTCTTGCCCCGCCCCTGGCGAAGCAACGACGCCTGCCTGCGCTCCACCAGCTCGGCTGGGAACGGTTTTTTTCACCTTCCTTAGTTAATAATAGTTTATGAGATGGGGAACTTTATTAATAGTGCTATTTATATTTACATAACTCGATAATTGAGGCCTGAAGGCACTCTGAGTGGCATCTAATACATTAATACAGATCCTTTAAAATGTGACATTGAGCCCCAGTAAAGCCTTCTGGTGCTTTTATGAATTGCATAAATGGGATTTAAGTTAATTTTTGACATGACCAAAAAAGCATAGAGGCATCAAAGGATGCTTGATCTTCACCTTTAATATTTCTCTTCTATTTCTAATAATTTTATTTTTGGTGGCAAACTTGTAATAATTTTAAATTTTTGTGAAGAGCAAAACCATTTTACTGGTTTTTTTTTTTTTACAATAGATAGCAACCTTGTATTGGCTGGATTCACTAGTTGTATTCTACTACAGTGTCATACGTTTAGTTGTGATTCAACTGGCTTGAACAAGCTATTATGAGTTATAAATCCTGATTGATAGGGTTCCAGGTTTTAAACATTAATTATGGTTTGCTTAAGAACTCTAGTTAAATAATGCCTTAATGTGATTTATGAATCAGCTCATTGCTTTAAAAGAGCTATTGTTTACATGTAATCTTTTAAAATATATACATTTGATAAAATATAAGTAGTGAATATTAAGTGACACCTGAAGGTACTTGCAAGGCAGAAATTAAAAAATAAATAGTGTTGGGATAGTCCTTTTATTAACTAAGTGAGATTTACTAATTTTGTGGAAAAATCAGAGTTTAACTGCTTATATCCAGCCAAATGCAGTTTATTAAGTAGTTTAGATTAATAAACCATGGCTCAATCCAGTGTGTCAATGGAGTAACTGACAACTTGGGATAATATTTGTAGAATATTCTAGTTTTTGACTGGTTATATCAGGACAATAGAGGGATTTTAGTAATACCTGACTTTTAACATTTTTAAAAGAAACAATTTAGTTTGGTGTTCAACCCAGTCATTCCTCAGCATTTAGGCCTACTGGGTTTTAATACTGCTTTTTGTAGTTATATACTGGATTTCCTTATTGATAGGCCCTAGTTTGTGTGAGTTGGGGAAAGGTTTCCATCTCCATCTCCTTGAGTATGGATTCCCCACAGGGCTGTGTCTTGAGTCCGCTACTGTTCAGCTTGATGACCCACAACTGCTGTGCCAAATCTGCTACAGATCATATTGTGAACTATGTAGATGACACAGCAGTGGTAGGTCTTATCCAGGATGGCAATGAAGATGCTTATAGGGAAGAGGTAAAGGCTTTGATGGATTTGTGCAATGAAAGTAACCTGGTTCTAAATGTTAATAAAACAAAAGAGATCGTTGTAGATTTTAGAAAGAACCAGCATAGTCATACTCCACTCAGTATAAGGATGCAGCTGTAGAGGTGGTCGACAGTATTAAGTATCTGGGGGTGCAGATAACTAACCATCTGATTTGTTCTCTCCACACTTCATCCTTAGTGAAGCGTGCAAACCAGCATCTGCATTTCTTCATTGGATGAGGAGAGCACATCTTTCTCCTTCTGTCCTGGCCACTTTTTACAGAAGCACGATTGAGAGCGTTTTAACAAACTGCATCACTGTTTGGTTTGGTGGCGGCAGCGCCTCAGATACAAAAGTCCATACAGACAGTAGTGAGGACATCTGAGAAGATTATAGGAAGCTCGCTTCCAGTCATTCAGGATACTGCTTATAAGTGCTATGTGCTTAGAGCTCAAAGCATTGTTAGAGACTCCACACAACCTCCTTATGGTCTATTTCTGTTGCTCCCCTCTGAGAGGAGGTTTCAAAGTATTTCTAGCAGGACTATCAGATTCTGTAACAGCTTTGTTCCCTATGCCATCCGTCTGGTAAACTCACAAGATTTGTTTTTCTCACCATAAACATGTATACATCCAAACTAGACTGTGTTATTTCTCTGTGTCATATATATATGGGTATATACATACATGTTTGTTTGTTTGTTTATTTATTGATTCATTTATTTATTTCATTCAAGAAAAAAATCATTTTTAATGTATGCCAACTACTGTGCATTCAAAGTGACAATAAAGATATTCTATAAATCTATAAATAAAATTTTCATTGGCAAATTTAATGATGTAGTTACTGTTCTATAGGCATTAAGTTGCTTCTATTTTCAAATTGAGTCCAATCATGTGGTACCTTGACTTGTGACTGCAACAACTTATGACTGAAATTGTAAGTCAAGGACTACTTGTATAATTGCCATAGAATAATGGTAAGAAAAAACCCCAGTAATATTTTGAACTTATAAAAACTCATAAAAGTCATAGTGACTTTAATGTAGTGACCGCATAAAACTGAACATTAGAAAAGGTTTAATTGTTTTTATACTAAGTCTATATTGCTTTACTTACCTGTGTCTCCAATTATATCAATGCAAGATTTATGGATCATAAGAGTCTGGAGCTTACATAGTCAAAGCAACTAGGAGAAAACCATAATATCTACTTATAAGCAATAACACACACACACACACACACACACACACACACACACGTATGTGTGTGTATTGTTTTTCTTTTCTGTAACAGTACCTGGTCTACCCAAATATGGGAGGGAGCATACTGCTTCCCTTTTGCCTTTCAGTCCCACTCCAGGAGCCTTCCAGGCAGTTGCTTACACAGCAAACCATTTTGTGTTACATTTTTGCTGATAAAGAAATGAAGGGAGCGAGTATAGATCTATTTCAAGCTATTTAGCTCTCATCCGCTAGCCATACCCTTGCTGGGATTCGAACTTGGGCTGCTTACATATTTATTTAGATTTTTATTTTTTTATTTTTTTTTAATGTTTTATTTGTTTTATTTATATAACATTCTATTTTCATCAAACAGTGTAGTCTGGGTACAATCATGCTTAAATAGTCATATTACACATTAATACGTTGGTGATATCCATCACCATCATATTAATAATAAAGTAACATTATGATAATAGTAACATTATGATATTTAATCCACTTTTATCATTTTGTAAGTAATGCCACCAAACCCATTCTTTATTTCAAAGTTACTTGTCATGTTACAATCAGCTATGTTACCGGTATATTGGTTTAATTTTCTTGTTTTATCATTACCTTTGGCTTCAGGTTTTCGTTGTTAAACAAATAAACAAATAAAAATCTAAAAAAAAACCCCAGTGGTGAAGTTGCAGTGTTTATCCATAATCTCTATTTCCAAGCGTACCTGGGGACCACAGTACAAGATAAAATGGCAGGTGCCTGTTCTGACTGCTTTAAAGCATATCAATCACTTACCTAGAAAAAGGCATAATAGAGGAAGCCTCCTGGAGGGCAATAGCTATCTTGTGTTGGTATTATGCTTATAAAGCCTCTTTGGCATGAGTACTTTATTTGCTTTTTTTTTTTAAAGTGATGACATTTGAGTGTATGTCTTTTAACAGGATTGTTTTGATTTGCTGTGGATTTTGTTTGATATGTGAGGTGTTTGTTATTTCTGATTCTTCTGTAGTGTATTTGCTTTACTCTCTCTTTCCACCTCCCCTGTGTAGGCATCTGGATTTTTTAATCTAATGGCTGGAGTTAATCTATGGCTGGAGTTAGTGTTTTAGTTCCCATTTTCTCTGTATATTTTTTTTGAGCATCACTAATTTTCTTTCTGTGCAGTGGGTATTATGATATTTGCATCTGTGATATGAATTGATATTTGTGAGTCATACTTGCCCCTGCCTTTTATTCAGTTTAGCAAATTACTCCTCATCTATGAGTCTCATTTGGTTTTTTTTTAAGGGTTAATAAAGGATAACAATGTAGATTTAAAAATAACTTGTCTTCACTTAGGTTCTTTACTTTGGTTTCTGGTAATTTCTCTGTCTCTCTCTTTTTCTTTTAAATAATCCAGTTTATATATTTTTTGTTTTGCAAATTTTATTGATTTTACAAATTTTATAGGGAAAAAGGGTTAAAAGGTTATAGAACATTTTGACAGCTACATTACGATACCTGAATTTTGACCCAAAGCATCCGTTTGATAAGAGTGTCCATTGCATGGTATGCAAAATTCCAAATATATTCACTAACCTAAAAATATGAGGGACTCCAACTTCTGCAACTGAGTTGTGCAACTCATCTTGCACAACATTTACCAGCTATGGGACTTAACTGTGAGGTAATATATTTAGTAATCAGATTTAATATGACATTTAAATTAAATTTCACAAATATTAAGGATGCCTTTAAATTTCATAGAGTTATTTTACATTAAAATATTACTTGCCAGTTAAATTAATATTAATCTATTTAAAATATTTAATGTTAATTCCTACTTAAAACTTCATAATCATTGTAAATATATACAGTATATTTATATAGTAATTACTAAAATAATTATATGTTTTGTATACATTTCTTGGTGCAATTGAGAACATTTTTAATAAAAGCAAGCAATATTTTGTCAAATCTGCAGCGTGACATTTGTAATATAAATTTGTATATTTATATTAAATGTAACATTGCCCAGATTATGTGGTCAAGCTAAAGCATGCGTTAGATAAAAGTGTCTTTGCATCTTATTCTGTATCTGATAGTATACAATTGCACAACAGAAACGCCTTACAACTCCACCTAACAATAGAGTCATCTAACATCAGCTGCTTTTTCCTAACCTTTTCCCCCCTCCATCTTTCTGTAACCCAGATGAAGAGTTGTTGAAACTTGATTGCTTGTAACAGTTTAGTAACACTTCAGTTGGCTTAATAAAGATATTGACTTGGTGGATTTTCGAAGCATTTTTCAGAAAAGCTATCTAAACTTTATAGAAATACATATATACGGAATTGGCCAGTCACTTATCTTTCTTCTCATGGGCCATTTCCAGGGTAATGTGGATGTGGATTATTGCTTGCATGATATAGGGAATTGCTTTCCTCTCTGCAATTCCTGTAGTTTGTGAAATCTGCACCGTAGATTTGTTATAGTTTAATACAACTCTAACTAAAGATTAGAGTTGCAATTAATTGGTATGAGAATTAATTATGTCTGTCTATGTGCTTACCAAGAGTCAAGTTCAACTCAAAGGTGTATTACCTTTTCTTAATATTTTTAATTGATTAAATGCACTGATAGATTGATTAGAGATTGGAACTAATACATAAATAATAAGTTCTGCATTGTGAAAAACTAAGGTGGCTTGATTTCTTTGAATTGTGTCCCTGTGATAGAATATAATCAGATAAATTTCTATAAATGTCAAATAATTAATTTGGTATCAATAGAGCCTATACACATGTATGTTTTGTGTGATTTGCTTTTTTTGAGACTACAACAGATGGAAAGAGTCACTCTGGATTAAGGAAGGAAATTTTTCCATTGGAAAAATCAGATGCCAAATTGTTAATGCTGAACATAATCATTTAATTTTGAAGTTAGACAATTTAAAATTTAGTATCTATATGAATACATTTTCATTAAGGGGCATCATATGTGCACATATTAATCATACAAAAAAGTTGTGTGTTTATTGATAATTTCCCCAAACAAACAAATGTGTTCAAATAAAAAAAAACCAAACCATTCTTATTTTTGTGTAGAAGCAAATAGCTTGAACAAAAAATGTAAATATTTGCAGAACTACACTGTTTGTTATGGAATAAAAATATGAAGTTAAAACTTAATAAACATTACTTAGAAAAAAATGTAAACAACTTTAATGAAATCCAGCATTCAATAGGAATGTGAAACTGGTCTCAAAGAAAAAAATCCAAATCCAAGTATTGTATTTTAAAACTAGATCATAAATTGCCAGCTGTTACTTTTGCTAAAACTACAAGGAATAATCTAAAAAATGTATACTTTCAATTGCATTTGATAGATTTGAATGTACAGTTTGTACCTGAGTTGATTTAGTGTTATATAATGTATGCTGAAAACATACATTGCACTTTCTGCCATTCAACACTGGGCTTTGATGTGTTTCCTGCAATACTTCTGTTATGGCCAATTTATCAAGTTAGTTGGAAAAAAGAGAATACAGGGATATTCCAGAAACCATTTAAGGTGAAAATGTTGAAATGGGCAAAGATAAAGCAATGTATATATTACAGCCTTGTCCTCTGAAACAGCAGTTCCAGAAATAGGTACAGCTCCTACTTTCCCAAGTCCTTTAAAACTTGGCTCTGCTCTCACGCCCTCAAGTAGGGGGGTCCTGATGGTTTTTGACTGTTAATGTTATTCTTTTGGTTGTTATGTTTTTAACTATGTTTTAAATTATGTATTTGAAATATTTTAAGCCTCCCAGATTCTTTTTGGAGTCAGGCAGCCTTAAAAATCTAATAAATAAAATAAGGGAAAGGAAAGATAAGAATATGTGTTTTTCTAAGAAGCTCAGCTAGGTTTATCGCTCATAATACATTATGTCCTACAATCATACTGAAATCATCCTATGAAATTGGTGCTGACATGTGACAGAGCCATGGTAGGCATGAAATTCTCAGCTGATCCTAATAAGTAAACTTTAACATGGATATTGAAGTCATCAGAACAATCGGCCTAAGCATCTTTATTTCCTTTCCTTTTCTTCTAACTCAAGTAGAGAACAGACCATAATTCTCTTAATGCTGACATGCCAACAGAACCAAGTTTTATGAACTATCTTAAAAACTGGTAATGATAGACTCACCTCTGCACCCTGATCCAGTGGTGGGTTCCTACTGGTTTGGACTGGTTTGGCTGAACTGTTAGTGGTTTGGCGGCCTGGGTTGCTGGAACTGGCAGCAACCCAGCACTGCCATGCCCCTGAACTGGTTCCCTGGGTGGCACCCTAGGCGCCACCGTCTTGTTTTTGAGTTCTGTGCATGCACATGCAACAATTTTAATTGCATTGCGCCTGCACATGCAGCATGCACATGCGCAGCGCACACAAGAGAAAACAAGCAGTAGTGCCTCCCGGAACCCACCCCTGCCCTGATCCCTAAATACTGTTTCTTCTATGAAAAAAATGATGTTCCTTACTCAAATGGTTCTTTGGAGATACTCAGAACTAATGGTAATTGGGAGGATTGTATTTGGGATGTTTTGCATATACTGTATGTGCTTTACAATTAAATTATATACACTTCTCAGTTTTTCTTTGGCTTCTGATATGTCAAGAAGAATAAGACATCACATTAATGTAAAAAAAAATATCCATTAAGTAACCAAGTGACCTTTTGTCACTTTGTCACTTTGGATTAAGATGCATATTGAATTGCAGGGTTGTTTATTTAGATTTACAATTCTCAGATTTTTAAAGTGCAATAAATTGGAATAAATTGTGAACAAAAACACATGCATTTTTTTAGAATGTAATGTAATATGTAATTGAACATACCTCCTGGAGTTTCCATAGAAATGGTTATTCATGTTTATCCTGAAATTAAGATCTATTTTTAAATTGTTGTTTCAGCATGTCAAATTGTGAGATTGTTTATTAAATAATGCCAATAGTGAACATATTCAAATTATCTCTAATTCATATTTTCTCTCAATTTGAAATGCATAAATAAATATCCTGGTGAAATCCCTACAATACACGTTTTTTGATCAGTCTAAACATTTTATTCTCTGTACAGAATAAGCATTATTCAGGTTGTAAATAAAGAGAATTTCCACAATTTTTGTCTTTTGAAAGTTCATTAATTTCCTGTTAACACTGAATGAGATTTGATCGCTTGGGTTTGACGTGGGCTACCTGCATTAAATAAGTTAATAGAGAAATAGAAGCAGTTGTAACTTAATGCTCAGAGTGTTTTCTTGGAGCATGCAAAATGCTTAATGTGTGAAAAGTAAACTATAAAGTTGTGAGTACTTTGTCATTAGCTTTAGCCAGTGTTTCATAAACTTAAACCTTAATAAAATTAATAGGATCATTATTCTGATCCTTTAAAAAATTTCTGACTTTTGAGCTTCTCCATTATATATGTGCTGGTAGTACAAAAGTCTATCGTGTATTGTTCTAATGTAGCAATTTATATTGATGAATAACAATGGAGTATATTTCCTAATGAATATTATGACATAAGCAATAATTTTTATGAGCAGATATAAAGTTAGCTTTAATATATAAAATGAATTCTTTAAAAATGCTTCTAAGGTATATCCAGCATTTAAATTTAAAAGAAATAAAATACTATTAAAAACAATAAAACAAGTCAGAATTTTATTAACTAATTAATTTTATGAAGCACTATGTGAAATAGTTGGTTAAATAACTAGATTAAATTATTATTATTTTAAACAGTGCAGGGTTAGTTAGTTATTATCCAGCAATATGAGTGCATAATATTTGGTTCTGATCTGTATTGGTATACAACAGTGGTTCTCAACCTTCCCAATGCTGCGACCCTTTAATACAGTTCCTCATGTTATGGTGACCCCTAACCATACAATTATTTTCGTTGCTACTTCATAACTGTAATTTTGCTACTGTTATGAATTGTAATGTAAATATCTGATATGCAGGATGTATTTTCATTATTACAAATTGAACATAATTAAAGCATTAATTAATTAATTAATTAATTAAACTTCTAGACCGCCCCCTCTCCCCGAAGGGACTCGGGGCGGTGTACAGGTACAAATTTAAAAAACCATACACTCCTGACATACATAACTAAAATTGAATTAAATAACCCCTGTATAAATTTATAAAAATTAAACACTTAGACCTTAAAACCAAATCATAAAATTTAAAAATACAAACTGAGGTGGGAAAGCTGGAATTAGGCCAGGCTGGCTAGGTGAAACAGGTGGGTTTTCAGTTTCCGGCGGAAGGAGCGGAGGTCCGTAGTCGTTCTAATGTCAGGGGGAAGGTCATTCCAGAGGGTCGGGCCCATCACAGAGAAGGCCCTTCCCCTGGGTGTCGCCCGCTGGCACAGCCTAGTGGACGGCACCCGGAGGAGTCCCTCTCTGTGTGAGCGAATCGGTCGAAGGGATGTATGGGGCAGGATACGATCCCGCAAATAGCTAGGTCCCGTGCCATGGAGCGCTTTGAAGATGATAATCAACACCTTGAAACGCACCCGAAAAGCCACAGGCAGCCAGTGTAGCTCGCGCAGGAGAGGTGTTACGTGGGAGTATCTAAAGACTCCCGAAACTACCCGCGGGGCCGCATTCTGAACCAACTGCAGCCTTCGGGTGCATCTCAAGGGGAGCCCCATGTAGAGAGCGTTGCAGTAGTCTAGCCGGGATGTCACAAGCGAATGAGTGACTGTGCGGGGTGTCACGATGTTAAAAAGTTTGCTAGATATGAACTGACTGGAAACTGACACTCAAGAGTTAAACTAAGAAAGCTTTATTGCGCAGGTCATAAATGTTATTTGAAAGTGATTTATTGCGCATGCCTTCACACATTCCAGAGTATTCCTTTGTTCTTTGTCCGACTGCCAAGCAAAAAACAACTTAACACATGAACCAAGTCCTGAGTTCGAGGACCAAACACTTTATCGTTCAGTCATTGGTTCACTATTATACATCAGTAGTTGGACCAGACCTGACATAGCACTTAGTGTTAATCTTTTATCACGACACGTAGGTAAGGCAACACAATTTCATTGGTCATGCATTAAGAAGTTGTTGAAATACCTGAAACACACTAAACACATGAAGTTATTGCTAGAACCAACACACACTGATCATCCACAGTTAATTTGTTTTGCTGATTCTGACTGGGCGAGTGACAAGAAGTCACGTAAAAGCACTTCTGGTTACATGATGTTCCTGAATGGTTGTCCTGTTTACTGGCAAGTGAGAAAACAGAGTTTTGTTTCATGTTCATCTACTGAAGCTGAATATGCTTGTGTTTCAGATGCTTGTAATTCTCTAACGTGGTTTGATGCTTTGATCACAGATATCTGGACACGTCCGATTCGACCAATCACCGTGATGGAAGATAATGTATCTGTTGTTTATATTTCTGAGTCACATTTCACAGGTTCTAGGTCCAGACACATTGACATTCGTTATCAAAACACAAAGCAATTAGTTAAGCAAGGTTTTGTTAAATTGCAATATGTTTCTACACATGATCAGATTGCTGATATGCTGAACAAACCACTTCCTGTAAATCAACACGAGTTTCTGCGAAAGAAGATGTGCCTTAATTGATGATTTGATGACGTCAGCCCAGACTAGCAAAAGAAGGGGTGTCACGATGTTAAAAAGTTTGCTAGATATGAACTGACTGGAAACTGACACTCAAGAGTTAAACTAAGAAAGCTTTATTGCGCAGGTCATAAATGTTATCTGAAAGTGATTTATTGCGCATGCCTTCACACATTCCAGAGTATTCCTTTGTTCTTTGTCCGACTGCCAAGCATGCTGGCAGGCGGAACATTTATTTTCAAAATGTAACAATTAGTTAACTTTCTGTTTTATTTACTTTTATTATTTTCGTATTAAAGTTTGTTTATTAATTAGAATATACTTCTCAAAGACTTTTATTTTTCTTTTCTTAACATCTTAATGGTATGCCGCTGGGAATCAGCCCAGTCCATAGACTTCATTTTTCATCAGGGTGTTTTTTCCCCTGACACGAAGGGCGCTCCGGTTCAATAGGGGATGCAATTGGCGCACCAGGCGAACCTGGTGAAACGCCCCCTGGCCACGGCTGTCACATGGTCGTCCATTGACAGCCGGGTATCCAGAAGGACGCCCAAATTGCATACCCGATCCACTGGGGCCAGATGTTCGCCCCCAATGGCCAGTGATGGAGTAAGCTGGTTGAACCGGGGCGCCGGTAGCCACAGCCACTCAGTCTTGGATGGGTTGAGCTTGAGTCTGTTACTTCCCATCCAGATCCGTACGGCTTCCAGACACCGTGACATCACTTCGAGTGATGCATAGTGATTAATCTGCCAATCTTGGTTTGGGAGAAGATCAGCCAGGATGGGGTTTTCCAGGATAAAACAACCTCCCTGCCTGCTTCTAGCAGCAGTTCGTGGTTTACATGAGTTTCACTTTATTAAGTTTACTTTTTTTATATTCCGTTCCCCCCATCAACCCAGTTTTCTTTTCTTTTCTTTCTTTCTTTCTTTCCATTCCCCCCTCCCTTTTCTTCTTTCTTTCCATTCCTCCCTCCCTCCCCTCCCTTTTCTTCTTTCTTTCTTTCCATTCCTCCCTCCCTTTTCTTCTTTCTTTCCATTCCTCCCTCCCTTGAGAGTGGAATTCTTCGGGATGGAAGGAATGGCTGGGCGGGGCCTGTCCTCCCCTCTGGTCTCTGCTGCCAGCCCTTCCCGGGGCCCAAAAAGCATCTGAGCTCAGTTTAGCCCACAGGACAGGACCGGTGGCGGGGGCGGCAAAGGCAGCATCCAGGCCCAAGGTGGCTTGAATCCCGGCATGCGCCTGCCTGGGCAAGAGCCCATCCCGCCGGCTGAAGTGGGTTGCCTGACTGCCCTGCCGGTCTTCTGCTCTCCAGGTGCCTTTGAGCCCCTGTGCAGGCAGCTGGGCTGAAGTGGCACCGCCGACTGTGCTCGCTTCAGATGTCCATCAGAGCCGAGGCTGATCCGCCACCCAGAAGAACCCGTCTCTCTCTCCCTTCAGCGCCTCGGTCTTTTCCTGGTGTGGAGACTGGGCATGGCGGCATCTAGGTTGCGCCCGGAGCTGGGAGGAAGCTTCTTCGCCACCCGGCGCTCTCATGCACCTGCTGCTTCAGGATGCGCTCCTGAGTATGGGCGACCCCCAAAGGACTTGCGACCCACAGGTTGAGAACCACTGGTATACAATAATCTTGGAGTATATGATTTTTTGCATATTATTTAGAAGCTAAGAAAAAAAATTTAAAAACCTTTACATGTAGCCCAGGGCTTGAATAGTATGCTTCATCTGATGTTTTTAATATATAAAATACCTATTTTCATTATTCTGTTTTAACTTTTAATGAGTTATAATTTTTTAAAATTCTTTTATGTAAAAGTATTGTTTTTTAGTTTCCTTAGTTTACAGTAAATGTTCTTCTGAATTCAGGAGAACAGAATTTAATAATATGTTGATATTACTATCTAAAATTTTGATAGTGATGCATTATGAGATTAGAAATACAAAATGAGATTCATTTTTATATGCACATAATAAAATGAATATATATGGTTTCAAATAGCCTAAGCATAGAAAAACTATTGGTTATAGTATATTTACAGCAGTTTTCTGTGTGTAGAAAATACATGGGCAAAATCATACTTGGCTCAACTATGGCTTGTGGTTGAAACCATTACTGGTTTGGGTTATGCTTCACCCTAAACCATAAATTATGGTAGACAAACTACAATGATTTGGGATCACATAACATTTTGTTTCAAAGAAAAAGAAAAGATCACACATATTGTGTGATTCTTAACTAAATATAGACAAGTCTATAAATTAGGTTAAATCTACTCTGTGGCCGAGACAGCAGTTTATAAGAATAGGTTCGACTCTTCCCCAGTTTTCTTCCTTTTATATATTTTATATATATTTAGAGCAGTGGTTCCTAACCTTTTTTTGGCCATGCCCCACCTAAGCATCTTTAAAATCCTGATTCCCCCTTACTTTACTCAAAATGTGAACTCTACTCACACGGAGAAAGCCTAAAAGGCCATTAACTTGGTTTAAATAAGGTTCAAATTTCCCCTATTAAAAATCAAATTGCCTGCTTTAGAGTGTTGAACAAACACTCTAACAAACACATAGGACTGTGATAGTGAACCTATAGCCCACGTGCTGGAAGTGGCACGCTGAGCCATCTTTCTGGGCATGTCAGCTGTTGCCCATTCTTTTAGGTTCCATGTGCATAGGCCAGGTGGTCTTCGTGCAGGTGGGAATGTTGGAAACCGGAAGGGCAGCTCCGTAACGCACATGTGTGCATTGGGAAGATGAGTTTCCTGTTTCTGGCATGCATGCTGGCAAGCTAGTCTTCGCATGCACATGCGCATCAGAAACTGGAAGACCAAGTGACCGACACAGGTGTGCATGCCAGAAACCCAAAGTCCTGTTTCCTGACAGGTGCATGCGTGTCACTACTTTCCCAGTTTCCGACGCTCCCATGTATGCGTAACAGGGAACTGCTTTTCTAGTTTCTGGTGCTTCTCCTGTTTCGACACTTGGTGCCGAAAAGGCTAGCCAACACTGACATAGGAACAGATTAATTCTTATTGCAAATGTTCTGGGTCCCATCTGCTAAGGAATTACATCTGTCAGAACCGAGGACATGGTCTTTTCTGCCATGGCACTCAACCGGTAACACAATAACTCCCATGAAATGACATTGGCCCTGTCTCTACTGATTTTCTGTAAATCCTTTAAAAACAGGTGTGGAATCTCAAGGGAATGGTGGCTTGATGAGGTGGTTCCATTTTTTGTTCTATGATGCTCTCTCTTAGCACTTTTATAATAATAATATTAATTTTTAAACTTTCTCAGTTTTTTTTGTGTGTGGTTTGTTTGTAGGCTTCCCAGGACTGTCATGTGAGATGGGCAGCCAAATAAATGTTATTAAATAAATAAATAAATATCTATATAAATTCCAGAGACCATTCTTGTTCATTAATCTGAGCATTAATGGACAAGAATGTCTCAATCTGTATTTTCATTCAAGATTAAATTGTTATAGAATTACCTCCTCATGAGCTCCAAACTTGTTTTCCTGTTTATTTATTTAATTAATTTATTTACTCTGGGCAACATATAAGAATTAAAACAATAGGTTCAGCGTCTGCATGTAATTCATGTCCAAGTTAAAACGTCAGAAAGACCAAATCACCAGCAGAGCTCCCTCAACCACCTGACCCAAGTGCCTGGGGAAACAGCATTATAATAATAAAATTAAAATGTGAAAATGAATATTCTCACAGGCTTATTAGAATAGAAATAGAATTCTTTATTGGTCAAGTGTGATTGGACACACAAGGAATTTGTCTTTAGTGCATATGGTCTCAGTGTACGTAAAAAGACAAGATACATTCATCAAGAATCATAAGGTACAACACTTAATGATAGTCGTAGGGTAAAAATAAGCAATCAGGAAACAATATCAGTATAAATCATAAGGTCATGCAGTCATAAGTGGGAGGAGATGGGAGATATATTTATGATATATCATAAATACAAAATAACTTTTTATGGGTACAAAATATTAGGGACCAAATATCTTTCATATAATGCCATAACTATCCTTTAGTAATAAGATTAACTTAATTATCTTTTTTCACCTGTTAACCTTAAACTGGTTTTACAAATGAACTTCTGCAGGCTAACTTCTGCTTGAAAGTGGACTTTAAAATAAAAGTCTACTGCATGCTAATAATATTGCTTCTGTCACTTTAGCCCCAAGATGGTGAACCTATAGCATGTGTGCCACCTGTGGCACGCAGATCCATATCTGCTGGCACATGAGTCGTCAGCTCCAAAACGCATGTGTGTGCCAGCCAGCTGATTTTCAGTCTTCCGGAGGGCCAGGGGAGACCATTTTCACCCTCCCCAGGCTTCAGGAAAGCCTCCGGAGCCTGGGGAGGATGAAAAATGACCCAATGGGCCAACGTCCACCGGCCCACTAGAGGAAATATCAAGCTCAGCTTGGAGGCGAGTTGTGCGGCGTTTGTGTGTGGGAGTGGTTGTGCGTGCATGCGCATGTGGGGACGCGCTTTACATTATGAATGCTGGCACACATGCACGCTATAGCGCACACACCCTTGCATTTTTGGCATCCAACAACAAAAAGATTAGCCATCACTGCTTTAGCCTGTTAGCCCCTTTTCTATGTCATTGACTGCACAGCAGAAAAACCCATGTACAGAAAGTAATGAAAGAAAGGATCAGCAAATTGGAACTGCAATAATATTGGCTATTTGTAAATTTCATTTAGGAGTCATGTGCTATAATGAGCAGGATGTTGGATTTTCATTTCAGAAGTTTTGTCTTCAGTTTTTTGTTTTACCCTTTGGCAATTTATGTTCATCTTGACTAAAAACAGTATATTATAATCAGTTTTCTTTGTACATTAAAATGCTTTCCTAATACTCCAGAGAAACCGTGGGACTTATAACTCTTCACAAAGAATTTACAGTATATGTATAGGCATGATTAGTCACATGGTTTCCTTTAACATCTGCTGGGCTGGCCGTTATGCACTGTTACAAGAGCACAGCTGGGATTGGAAAGGCAGCAGATTTAAAAGCAATACCAGGTATTTGGAATTTTGAAATCTAAAAATAAAATGATGTGAAGTTTGAGGAGCATCCCAACGAAAGCTTTCCATAGCAGCCCAAATAAGAAAAGAACAACAGACGAATATTTTGGGTTCATGAATCTGTTGCCGTTTGCTCAAAGCCATATACTCAGTTAATTTATATCTACGAAGAGAAGCAAGAGACCTTTATTATGATTGAAAGATAACTTATAAGGAAAATGGGGGAAATAGCAACTTTAATTTCAGAGAAATTAATTTGAAGAAAACTACATTCATTCAAAAAGATCTTACCACAGTGAAAGTAATATTTTTATATACAAGCTTTATAACTATCTAGTGATACTTTATAATACATTTCTAACTATTTATTTCCATTCTGTTATATTTTGCCAATGAAATTTGTTTTCCAGACATTCAAACCTATCAGATAAAGTGACAGGGGAGTGCAAACTTCTAAAGAAGGCACATTAAATCGCTTAGAAATAGCCAGAAAGCTTTAACAGCTCTCTTGGCTGTGGCAATAATGTTCTCCTTCCATCTGCTGCCTTCAAACATGCTGCATTCTTTATTCCAAACAAATTGTTTGCTTGTGTGTTCATGTGTGGATGAACATTTTCTTAGAAAACTATTCAGCAGGAAACTGAATATTATTTAGGATAGATCATAGTTTTTCATGAAACTGCTAGTGGAGAACAGGTATTGTAAAATAGATATTTGACTCCATCAACCTAGGTTTGCTTTGCCTTTTATCTTTAATTTAATTCCCGTGCATCTGCCAGATTCTACCAGAGTTTTGATTTCTATAGGGTGTTTATCTTTTTTAAATTCAATATATGGTTGTGTTAGATCGAGAGTGCCAAATTCAAGGCCTGGGGGCCGAACCCGGCCCGTGGGGTTCTTAGATCTGTTCCGTGGGGCCATCCTGGAAACAGCAAAGGACTGGCCCGCAGTGCCTCTGCCAGTGAAAACGGATCTCGGGAGGGCTGCGTGTGGCGCTCTTGAGCTCCGTTTTTGCTGGCAGATGGTTGCAGGAGGCCGTCGCAGCTTGAACGCAGCCCAGGAGCCCATTTTTGTTGGCAGAGCACTCAGACCACCACAGACATTCCCGACACAAGTGACGTTGAGCTCGCTAAGCCCACCCTGGCCATGCCTACCCCATCCCCCCAAGTTCAAACACAACCCTGATGCGACCCTCAAGGAAATTGAGTTCAGCACCCCTGTGTTAGGTAATATATCCATTAATATTAAATAGAAAATAATATCCATTGATAGTAAATAAATTAGATTGATAAAGTTTAGATATATGTGTATTATACAGTGGAAGCTTATGAAAAGTATACTTTCAAATACTTTGATGATACCTGATAATCCAGCATGCTGATACTTTCCTTCAATCCTCTGTGCTCAATGCTGAACTGCTCTGATGTTGCATAATAACACCTGAAGCCATTCTTATCTTCACTTACTGCTGTTCAGAGGCCCCAGGTAGAGCAGAACCTGCCTCTGGAATAAGAGATAAAAAGAGATTAAAGAATTTCCTGAACTGACTTTGCAAATTTATTGGTATCTTTTGGGAAAAATGATGTCTGCTGAACACTTACCGAAGTCATATTACATATCTCCACCAAGTAATATATCTCAATAAGCTAAAACATCCTAAAATCTGAATATTTTTTTAAAGCAGAGCAAGGATGGATAAGGATACCCCATTACTGGGCAACCCATTACTGGTTTTGTGATTTCAGGTTGTGTATTTTTATATAAATTAAATTTTATTTCTTCCTACCATAACAATTAAGATAAATCACAATAAGAACAACAAATAAGTTCTGGAATAAGCAATAATAAATGCTTCCTTGTTTCTCTATTTGCTCTCCAAAGGGAATCCTCTTATCAGTCTCTTTTTGTCCAGATTTTGCTCTGCACTTCTAGTCTCTTTCCCCCTCCTTCCATTTAAAAATAAATGGTTTGTGGAAAGTGAAGACTAAATTATCTGGGACCCAATTTAGTCTTATGGATAATTAGGAAGGTTTAAAATTCCGTAGCTCTGTACCTGATGGACTGGAAATGCTGCAGGAGCTTTAGGGCTGCAGAAGTAGCATATAGTCTTTTCCTTTACAAAGGAAATCCCTTCAAAATCTTCCCTTAAAATTACAGCACTTCGTCCTAGTACTGTGAAGCACTAGTATCTTGGCTACTTTTGTTGGGATTTGGGGATTCTTTAGCTTGTAAATCTTAATATAACTTTAGGCTTTTTAAATTACTGACTTGTTTTATCCATAATAGACTTGATTAGGTGACCCAGCCTCTGGGAAAATTAAATTAAAATAATAAGAAATCAAGTTGGATAATACGTACACACACACACAATCACAAACACACACACACACACACTCCAGTAATCTACACTCTAAGTAAAAGTTACAGAATATATATCATGTACATTATTTACATAATATAGAGCCAGTTTGATGTAATGATTACAGTGCTGGTTTAGAAGATTGTCAGTTCTAATCCAGTTTTAGACATAAAAGCCAGATGGATGACTTCGAGCAGGTCACATAACTCTCACCCCAACTCACCTCATAGTGTTCTTGTTATGGGCTAAATAGGGGAGAAAGGAGAATTATGTATATTTGCTATCTTGATTCATTTTTAACAACAGGTAGGATAACTGCAAAAGGAAAGATTTCTTTCACTAATTACGCTTGTCATAGCTTTCAAATTTTCTGATGGGTCCGATATACGTTTAGATATGTAAATTATTTTATGGCAGGAACAGGGAATTAAATGCAAGAGATGAAAATAATTTCTTATTGTTAAGTGTTTCCAGCTTAGCTCCTAATTTTCTCTGATCTTGAGGGGGAGAGGGGGAGGGAAGGAAGGAGGGAGGGAGGGAGAGAGAGAGAGAGAGAGAGAGAGAGAGAGAGAGAGAGAGAGAGAGAGATGATATTGCTTGCAAGCAGCCAATTTGGTGCGCTCAAGAATGTAAGAAAACATCAGAACGTTAGTCCCAACACACTTGGAAGATATCAGACTAGTTTATTGATTGTCATTTATTGATCTGTTTGTTTTTGTATTCTGCAAGGATAATAGAGCACATTTCTGGACACACTGTTCATCTCAGAGATGTCTCTTAGGGCTAGTCATTTCCTTTCGTAAAATTACGTCTAACAATCTTACGAATGGTGCATTGCCAAGAACAGTTGCAAGTAGTCGACAAACTGTGTTTGAGATTATTTGTCCCTTTGCATTACAGCAGTTAAATTAGACCGCTAGAAAACCTTTTGGAAGTGAATCTGTTCTCTAGTTCAGAATAGCTCAAAAACACATAAAGGAGTTCCCATTCTTTCTCCTCTTTTCCTTTTCTGAAAATATTACAAATGTCATTGTTGAGATGAGAGTTACACCATTTTCAGTTTCTCTCCGAGGTTGATTTTTTTTTTCTGCCTCAAAATCTGCCAATCTGTTTTATTTCTTTGGCATTATTATTCCCTTCGAATTCTGAAACAATAATAGCATTTTGAAATTCCAGCCCCGCCCAGTCCATGAGTCCTTGTGCTAATTCTTCTGTATAGTGTTCTTTCATAACCAAGAACCAAAATGCTTGATTGGTTAGACAGATTTTTTTTTTACCATCCTCAGAGAAGGGACATTATCACAATATAGCTAGATGGGCCACTTTGGCCATCAAGTTGAATATGTGCCGGAATCAAATCAAAATATTCAAAACAGATGGTGTCCAGCTTCAGCATTAATCCATCAAGTCAAGAGAATCTGATCTTTCTGTGGTAACCTCTTTGGGTTAAATATTGAGCTGCTCTTACTATTAGAAATTTGTAGCAGTGTTTGTAATTTCCCCCTAAAAGCAATGTTTAAATGTTGAAATTGTGCCAACGCTAAGGCATGCACACGTGTGCATAAATACACACAGTGTTGTAATTTAAAATGGTTTCTAGTTTACAGTATTACAAACTTGCTAAAGCATTTTCTATAGTAACTTTTTAGTAGAAGTAGAGATTGTGCTAGATGGACATTGTGACTTTGTACAATTAATTTCAATTCTAGTTCATAAGGGAGAAGTAAATTAATAAAATGTTTTGATTTCAAAACACTTTTTAAATATTGCATGTACCAGAGGTCTAAACTCATAGCTTTGAGCTTTCTAGAGTTACTCTTAACAGCTATTAAGGAATTCCAATAGTTTTTGTCAGTGATGTTTGTGTTTTATAACTGGAAGGAAATTAGCCAGGTGATTCTGTGAATTTCTGTTCTATTTGAAAATTTTGAATTGAGATGTTTAACTTGTTATCCTCCCTTTGCAATATTTAGAGCGAGATATACACTAAATACCCCCAAAAAATCTTTAGTTTATCCTATTTCTCTAAATGGCAAAGAGTGGCATATTGTTACCATATTTTATTATATAGTGATTTGTAAGGGTTCCTTGGTTCCCCTATGTGAAATTTGTATGAAGATATGAATGGGCATGATAGTCCATAGAAGCTGAAAAGTTTTTTCTAGGATACTTCGGCTTAGACATCATTTGCAAATGTGCCAGTAAGTTCAATAGAATAGAATAGAATAGAATAGAATAGAATAGAATAGAATAGAATAGAATAGAATAGAATAGAATTCTTTATTGGCCAAGTGTGATTGGACACACAAGGAATTTGCCTTTGGTCCATATGCTCTCAGTGTACATAAAAAGACAAGATACATTCTTCAAGAATCATAAAGTACAACACTTAATGATTAGTCATAGGGTAAAAATAAGCAATCAGAAAACAATCAATATCAATATAAATTGTAAGGATACAAGCAACAAAGTTACAGTCATGCAGTGGGAGGAGATGGATGATAGGAACAATGAGAAGTCTAATAGTAATGCATCCTTAGTGAAAATGTGTAGTTTTAAAAATATAAAGTGTTCTCAAAGCAAGATGATTCCTATGTAAAATGGATGAGGCAGTGGCACTCAAGTGGAAAAATACCAGCAGATGAGATGGCTACAAGACGAGTAACTGGGTTATATTAGGCATTGTTGAAATGAGTGGGAGTAGTTTAAGTGATCACACGGTCCTATGCACAGTGGGCTTCTTCTGGAACTCAAACCTATCCTGACCAAGTAAACTTTGAGTTGGACAAATAGGTGGTTTCAGTGTATTGATGAGTGAGTGAAAGTTTTAGTTCACAAAGTGAATGTTGAAAATCTGCTTTTATTTCTATATGTTTTTGTCTCTTGATAAATAAGATCAGCAAATCATACAAGGCACATTTACCTTTCATGTGACATAGCTGGCATAGTTGTAAAATCTCAGACAAAGTATTGAAAGAAATTATATGATGAGAAAGTTTAGATTTGCAAGAGCAATGGGGCAGTGCAGTTTCCAGGCTCTTCCAAAGAGTCTGTTCCAGGGGTGGGGTTCAAAAATTTCAGCAACGGGTTCTCTGCCTGGTTGCTGGTGTGGCCATGGTGGGCGTGGCCTAGTCGGCCTCCTGCACCACAGCGGAGGGGGCATTTTCCCCCTGCCAGGCTCTGGAGGCTTTCCTCGAGCCTCTGGGAGGGTGAAAAGTGCTTTCCCCGGGCTCCAGAGGGCCGTTTTCCCCCCTCCCCAAGCCTCTGTGTAGGCCCTGCACTTACCTTGCATCCAAAACAGGCCATGCGGAGACTCCTGGGATGGGAGGGGTAGAGTGGGTGGGACCAGCCAGGGTTGGGATTTGGAGGTTGTCTGAACTTGCCATAACGTCAGCTATGGGTTCTCCTGAACCCGGGTGAATCTGTAGGAGCCCACTCCTGGTCTGCTCAGTAGTTTGGGATATGGCAAACAACTCTTTACTAGTAAAAGTGGCAAAGTTAATATATTTTGTATTTTATTTATTTACCAAATTTATATGCTTCCCATCTCACTGTCAAACTGCTTCCCTGGGAAAGTTCTTTTTCCTTAAAAACTACTTACATATTTCTGAAGTATTTTGCAATTAAGCCCTTGTAGCATATTTTATGCAGCCGTCTTGTCTGATTGCTAAGCCATGCTCTGTGAAATGTGAAGGATCTGTAGCATAAATTAACTGTAGCCAAAGGAACCAAGATTGCTATCCAGCATCATGATTGATCCTGTGGATGTAGGATGCTTTGCACTGCTATACAATGATTTAAAAAAAGCAGAAAACTAAACTGAAACAGGAGTGGTAACCCACTTAGTACTGTCTATGTGAAGGCTTTTACTAGCCTTGGCTGATAACTATCCAGTTGAAACAGTTACTGTTTCTTATTTGAAACATGAAAGCATAAAGTGTGCTCCTGAATCCAGAATAAAAGTATGGATTTTGTTAACAGTACAGTGACTGTTAAAGATTTAACATAACTGAATTATCTGACAAATACATTAGAGCTTAAGGAGGTTTGAGGCACTGATCAAGACACAAATGATTCTCCATAGTGGAGGGGGAGATTCTCCAGGAATGGGTAGTAACTCTGTTTCTTTGCCTGGAGATTCAGTCATCTTTATTGGGACATGCCTCCTCTGACTGGTTCCTTCCCTGTTCGACTCAGTCTTCGGCGAAATAGAGACTGAGATTTTATTGTTCTTACACATTCCTGGATCATCTCCCAACTGTAAGGCTATTGAATTCTTTTTTTGCAATTTTTTTTCTTAGCTCTAGGGAACGAGTGTTCATAGATCATGTATAGCGATCTGGGAGGCTTACCACTTCGCTGGTAAGCCGCCCTGCGGCTGACATACAGCTGAGGCCCCTGCCATGTGATACTACCCCTGAAGTTGCTTGTGACTTTGTGGCGTGGATGCAAACATATTTTTCCTGTTTCTTTTGAATGTTGTAGCAGTTAGGGTGCATTATCTTGATCCATGAATTGGGAAAGACATACTGTGACAAATGGAAGAAGAATAGGAGCAGAAGAAAGGATAATGGCTGCTATGAATAGCACCAACTAATTCTAGCATTTAAACGAAGGCTTCTTGGTGTCCAAATGCCAAGCAGTTCATGACCATCTTATGCATCTTTTTGGTAAGGGGGGGTATCTGTTCTGCCTTTTGTAGAGCGCTACCCATGCCCCTGAGACTGTTCAGGAAATATTTGAAAAGACGTTCTGACTTTAATGCTGAGGTAGTTAGAGATACAAAGATAAAGCTACCAAGCATGAGTTGCAGACATACAATGCATAGAAGGCTATTCCTTGTGCTGCTGCAAGCAGGAATGTCAAAATAGGACATCAATATCAATAGAAGAGAGTATAGCTCAGTGTTGAATTATGGGGTCCTTGGTGCTCTCTGAGCATGGGTGTTTTCTTGCAGATGATGAATTACCTAACTAGGTCATTGAATAATGAAATGTCTGCAAGAAAACAACTAAGCTCAGAGACACCAAGAACCCCGTAGGACATAAGTGATATTCCAGTTGTGTCAGGAAGGAACATCTGAAGGACCAGGCTTAGATTTCTCTTTCTGGAGATGCTGACAGTGGAGTATATGAGATAGGGGGATTTCTTTCTATGACTTTGATTTAAGTATTCTGGCATGATACTGTGTATGGGGGAATGGAAAAATCCCTGGATAAGTGTGCTTAATGAGTACAGTCAGCTTGGCATCACAGGTATCCTTGTGTTCCTTTGTTTATTGGGACAGAGAGAATACTTAAAGTGAAATTAGATTAATGAGTTCTTGTTAAAAAATAGAATTAAATGAAGTCTTTGGAAAAAACAGGTGGAAAATGAGAATAGGAAGGAAGAAAGAAAATTTAAGACTAAGTTTTTTAAACTTTAAGACTAGGTTTCTTAATGTGAAAGATTTAAGAACAATACTAGAAGGGTTTGTTTTATTTTACCAGATTTATTCCCAGATAAATCATGAGTTTATGATAAATGAATGGCAATTATTGGTGGAAAATAATGGGAATGTGAAGAAGCTGTAAAAAAAAGATTTTTTTGAAGCATGATGCTGAGGCTGTTGGCATAGAGTTATGTTCTGTGATATTAAGATTTGTTTTTAAAGGTGAAGATGTTTATGAATGTTGTGGAGGTTTCATTGGAGTTGAGGCAATTTCCCCCCAGATTTATTTTGGACTGAAATCCAATGTGATAAGAGAAGTAATGGCAGCAATAGTAGAAGAAGCATGGGTGAAGACCAGATCACCTAAGAATACAACTACCCTGTTTCCCTGAAAATAAGACCTTCTTGGATAATAAGCGCAAACGGGCTTTTGAGCGCATGCATTTAAGCCTTCCCTGAAAATATTGCAACATAGCAGTAACTATGAGGTGACCATGCTCGCCACTTCCTGCACCTCAAAAAGAATAAGACCTCTTTGAAAATAAGGCCAAGCTTCGGGGAAACACGGTGGATGGAGCATGATGTGGTGTGTATTGCTTTGGCCTCCAACCCAGCAGGATTATAAATACTTTAGTATTAAGAATGACCATACCATATTTTCATTTATTCCAAGGCAGTATGAGAATAATATTCAGAAACACTAAAAAATGTTTTTTAAAGAAATAAAAGACTTTTTTCTGCTACTCAGAGACCCCAAAAGATGAGTGAGTCTTTCAAAACTGCCAAATAAGCAGCAGTGCCTTCCCTGCATTCAAGTTACATCTCGTGAACATTTTTAGCCAATTTACATAGCTCTAAACCACAACTAATCACATCTGTTTTCAATAGTGTCATCTCACTTGAATTTGCCAAAGACAAGGAGGATATGCTTTTATCTTATCATCTTCTTGAAATGCTTCAGTTAATTCTGGCAAGAAAGAGACCATCTCAAAGTTAAGAAAATCACTTATCCCAGGATATTATAAGAGACAGGGGAGACCAGTCACTTAAAACTTGAAGAACTGGCTAAAATATGGAATATTGATATCAATACCAGATCAAAATATTAAAGTTAACTTTTAAACTGATGAAGCATTGATGATTTTGGTGTCTCTGAAAAATTTGCTTTATTTTGAAATATTACCAAATAAAATACAGTGGAAAACTGACCCCTTATATTTCTATTATTGAATACGATTCTTATATATACCAAGATACTACAATTTCTGCTAAATCTCAAAAGTGATTGAATCCAAATTCAAAATGTGTTAAATTGCATTAAGCTACAATTAAACTATTTACTATAATTGTCAACCCGTAATGCTGGGTTGATTTCTGTGAAGCCGGAAATTGAAAAGTTCTGTTCTGTGGCCTTTGATTAGTTTGGTATTTAATGTTTTGCTAGCTACATATATGTTACATTTTTATGTTATTTTAAATCATCATTTTTTGAATCATGGTATTACAGATCATTGTGTTAAATGATCTTTACTAAAATATAAATACCTTGGCATTTGAAAGATCAAAGCTACATGTGAAGTTTAACTTTAAGCTGTAATATTATTAATTAAATATCTCTAGTTTATTTTGTTTTAGTGTGGATTTATGGATAAAGTTTTGCTGACGGAGCAAAGAATTAATTTGACATAAAAGCAATAGACCATTATGTATTCTTTTGTAATGTCACAATTTATTGTACACGTAAATTATTTCAAAGGACTATAGCAAAAGTTTAGGGAAGTATCACTATTAAAGATAAAACACACTAATTTAAAATGGTCTGTTTAAAAGGCTATTCTTGAGTGCTTTAACAAATGGTATGTCTCTTAAAACATTACTGACTTGATACAAACTTTCAGCTATGTTTTGTGTTTACTGTTAAACAAAATCTGTTGATGGTTTTGATAGGCTTTGTTATTGTGACAATTGTGATGATACAATTAAGAATTAATATTCAAAAAAGGAATCCAGTTTTTCCCCCGCATAGTACTCTGTTCCTTCTAATATTAGAATTCATTTTTATTAAATAAGATTATGGATTAATTATTAATGCTATGAAATGATTTAACTCATAAATACTGATGTATGTGAAAACATTGCCACCATTTTAAATAACCCCTAACCAGACACTAGGTGAGGCAAGTCAGTTTTTCTTAAAAACAAGATTGCTATACAATTCCCACATATTTTGAGTTAGTGCTCTGTATTACAGTAGTCTATTCTGCATTTTCTGTATTCTGCTGAACAGTAATTTTCCTGCTAAGAAAAAGAGTTTTCTTATTTTCTCTCTCAATCTCCCTCCACCCCTCTTTGGAAGGAAACTTAATTTGTTTTTCAGGCACAAGAAACTGATTCCTTTCACTAGTAGATACATTATATTAAGTAACATTAAGTAGCATTTAGTAACTCAGTGCCTCTTAATCTCACAGGATAACTATTCACTAACTGTGAAACCAGTTGTAATCCATGTTGCCACTAAAATGTTGCATTTCTGAAATGCTGTTTATATGCAAGAATATGCTTGAAGAGTCTGGTTTAGCATGTTGTCTAGTTAGACAATTAGGGTAATTATTGAGCTAATAAACTTTTAGGGAAAATTTATATTGTGATCTGCAAAATTGGGCAAAAGTAAACAAGACAATTATATTTGGGGCTCATTGTGCTTAGAGTAATCCATTAAAAGAGTTCACTTTTACTCATTGTCGTAACTTCTGCTCAGATTGTAAGGATGAGAATTAGACTTCATGCATATATTAAAATGGCAAGAGAATATATTGTGTTTCTACTTCTTTCTCAAATAAGTAAACCATAGGTGTATTCAGCATGGTATGTTTTTATATTAAGATATGGATTTACAAATTTTATTTGCATACATCATATTGTGGTGAATGATCACGGTGTTCCTACAACTCTAAAACATACATACATACATACATGCATGCATGCATGCATACATACATACATACATACATACATACATACATACATACATACATATAAAAAGCTTTCAGGGTAGATGCTCCATAGAAGTATCTTTAAGACTTGTTGAAAGGGTAGTTGATGTCTATTACTACGTTTCAGCATCCTAAGAAAGGAAGATTCACTAGTGATGATTGGTGGAGATTATTTTTCTGTCATCCTCTAAAATGTGTGTGTGTGTGGGGGGGGGGCTCAACTAGCATTGTTATTGTAGGAAGCCTTCACAGGAATGGAGAGGCTCTTGGTTTACTGCCAGAAAATCTTCAGGTTCTATGGCATGGAGACACCCTCTGTTGTTCAGTTCTAAACAAACGAAGTCTTCTATTTTGAATTGTTCTGATTTGGAGTGGCTGTTATGGCCATAAAGGGACGCTTCGGATGGACATGCAGTATGTCTGTTGTACTTGGATGATGGGCATTTAATTGATGCATGCCATCACTGTCAAGGCTTTTCAAAACAAGCACAGGATAATCATCCTGATTTTGAGCTCTTTTCTAGCAGGTGGTTTCGCTAGCAGTTAAAAGAGCTAAATCAGTACTGACTGTAATTCACACTATATCCATGTCTAAAGCTAGGCAGCCATTAGCATTGATAACCGTGGCTTCAGCAGTGTTGTTGCTCTCAGAATATCTGACGGACAGTGGACCCCAGCATCTCTTGAAAATCCTGGTGTTAAAAATCCTGCAGTTCCTGTTTGCCAACAGACAGAGAATTGCCTTTCATGAAATGCCCAAAAAGAATCTGGCAGGGATTCTTAGGGAGTTACCAAAACACCCTCTACCAAATATAGCCATGTCAAGCACCTTCTGGCATTTGAAGTGTCATGCATTACCTAGTGCCAGATTCTCTTGTTTTGTTGTATGAACAGGAATCAATGTGGATTTATTGCTAAGCTTGTGACACCTTGCTAAGGCTGTGATATGTTTCCCCAAACGTCTTTCTGCGGAGGAAGATATGTCTGTCAATCCAAAGTATCAGATAAATGAGCTTTCTCCAAAAGCCAGGCGAAAGCACTTGACCATGTCTCTGTCCCACATTCATGAAATTCAGTCTGAATTGGAATGGTTTGGCATATCCCCAGGCAAAATACCATTTTTAAAATCCTGTATGATGTTTATACTGGTCAGTTGGATTGTGATAAGGTTGATTTTTTTTTTAATGAGTTGAGATTGGAATCACTTTTTGGGAACAAGAATGAAGACTTTGAGGTGTTTATTATATCCAGGGTGCAGATACTAAAGCAGGACTGGCACCAGTCACAACTTCAGGTTCTGCCACTGTAATCTGTTGAGCTGCAGCCTCTGAGCCCTAAAGCGCTCCTCTTAATTCTGAGTGGGGCCATAGCATGTTGAATATGCTACTACTAGTAGTAGCAGAAAACTACTAGTTGCAGATCCAATAAATAAAGAAAATCTGAGTCAAACCAATTTTGAGTGTTAACTGAGCCTGAGAAAAACTGGTTCCTGGATACTGCCAGAAATAGGGAGGATTGTGGAAACTGTTTTATGACCAGCTTTTCACACACACACACCAGTGAAACCACGAAATTAGGGGCTACATGTCGGCCCATGTAGGTGATGATCTGATATTGCAGGCTGTGCAATCATGCAGTAACTCCAATTTCTGTTCCTATATTTATAGCATTTCTGTGAACAAGAAGATTTCTGGCAGAACCCAATTTCTATCATTGATACTGAGAAAGTTAAAAAACCTCTAGAGCAGTGCTTCACAAACTTTTTCCTTCATTACCCACAACTGCTTAGCAGAAACTTCTTTTTACTCAATGTAGAAAAAAACTTAAGTTGGTTTAAAAGTTCCTGTTGTGATTGGAAAATGAGTTTGTGTGTCACTACTCTCACCCCCCCCCCCAAAAAAAAACACCTTTACCCAAGTTTGGATAACTTACCCAGGTTTGGGATATTTTGCTCTAGAGCACAGGTGTCAAACTCAAGGCCCATGGGCCAGATCTGCCCCGTGGAGTGCTTAGCTCTGGCCTGCGGGGCTTCCCTGGAAACAGCAAAGGACTGGTCTACGGTGCCTCTGCCAGTGAAAACAGAGCTCAGGAGAACTGTGCGCGGTCCTCGGGAAGCCGTTGCAGCTGAAAACGAGCTCAGGAGTCCGTTTTCGTTGGCAGAGTGCTCGGGCCACCACAGGTGCCCGTAACATGAGTGAATCACTCACCCTGGCCCCCACAGGTCAAACACAACTCTGATGCGGCCCTCAGTGAAATCGAGTTTGACACCCCTGCTCCAGAGAGTCCAAGGTGATTTTATTTATCTGTTTCAGCACAGCATTAATTTCTGTCTCCTTATATATGTTGCTGAATAATAATTATCACTATTATCCAGGGGATCAGAAATCAGGATATTAGATGAAATGTGGAATAAATGTCATTCTACCAATACCTTATTCCTTCAGGTCGAACACCACCACACCTATATGGGATATCAAATCATTTTGCGGGACAAGTATGCTCCAGTAATTCACCGTTTGCTTAATTATATAGAAACGGGCATGACAAAATTAGTTCATAAAGAGGAAGCCTGCATAATACACCAGCAAATTAACATGACCAAACCCTGCTGTGCTGCCATGCATGATTCATCTAAGGCTGAAGCTGGTGAGATATGATGCATTACTATTCATACCAGACAGAACTTTTGGCATAAGCAGTAAGCCTGGGCTTTCTAATATCAAGGCTGGAAAAATAAGACCAAAATATGCACTGACTTGTATAGGTGTTAGGAAAAGGCTTAGGATTTAAATACTGATGATTTTTTTTTCTTGTCTTTAATTAAACTATTTATTTAACTGTGTCAAATTTTGAACCTTCTGTTATTCTTATTATTCTGTTATCTGTTGTCCAGTTATTTCCTGGATGTGGGGTTAGATTCCTAGCCATGCCTGATTTGAAGTCTGACAATTGCACTCGTTGGGGTTAAATGAACCCAGATATATTAAGAAGTTGTGGAAGAATGGTGATGACTTTTTTTTTTTTTATAATAAAATTTTATTGGGTTTTCAACATTTATAGGGAAAAGGGTAAATGGACAGGTCTACAAATTTTGGCAGTTGCAAAATGTGAAAGGCGCCCCTCCCTCCATACCCATAGTATACATTTATATATAATGCATTGGTATATAATTGATTACAATCAGCATATTAGTTCTATTACTAAATTCAATCAGATTAAACATTACAGTATAAAATCCAAGTATAATTCCATTATCACTTTCGGTCAATTTATAATAATATGATTTTCTTGTTTATTTTTGTGATCTGAGTCTTCTTGCTATTGCCCCATCTCCCTCCACTGGCAGAGCTCTGGCCCCTCCCGTGTCCTGCGTGTCCGTTGTAATGTCTGGTGTTTTCTCTAGGAGTGTTTTATTTTTTTCCATAAAGGCCTGCGCCTCTATGGGTGAATTGATTCTGATTCTTGTCTCCTCCCAGAATATCAGCATACCTTCAGGCATCAACCATCTAAACCACACCCCTTTCTGGTATAATTTATTCGCTAATTGCGAATAATTCTTCCTTTTTTCTCTAATCTTCTTAGGGATCTGCTTCAGAATGGTTATCTCCATATCATGATATGTCAATGCTTGCCCCCTTTGTACACCCAGAATTTCATCTCTTGTGCTTTTTCTAAGAAATTTAATGTGAACCTCCCTGGGTACATTGTGTGTTCTAGCATAAGCTGAGTTCACTCTATAAACCAGGTCTATATCCCACCCCATCTGTTGTTTTTCTTTGTGTGTGTAGTCAGCCAGGATGTTTGTCATGATGTCCCTTATGTTTTCCCCATCTTCTTCTATAACATTTTGAAATCTAAGATAATAGGACATTCTCTCAAATTCTAATTTCATCTGTTGGATGTCAAGATCTTTGTTCCCTTTCTGCACAGCTTCTACCACCCCCTTCACCTCCTCCACCCCCCCCTTCCACAAGGTTCAGTCTTTGTGAGTTCTTATAAATTTGGGCTTGATTTTCTTTAATTTCATCTTTCATTTCCCTTAGCTGTTTCTTGATTTCCTCCTGGCCCTGTAAAATTTGTTGAAGCATTTGTTGAAAGTCCATCTCTGTAGTCTTGGGTTGCATCAGTTCTGTTATCTTTGACTGTGTGGCTGGACTGGATGTTGCAGATGTTGGAGCAGACGTGGCAAAGCCAGGTTTTCCAGGAGGTGGTCTTTTGGATGCCATCCTTTATAACGTTAAAAGTTCAGTCCATATATAAGATAAACAGTTAGAAAAGAAGGGTAGCCAGGTGAATTCCGGGAGCAGGAGAACCAGGCAGAAGAGAATCTCTCTAATAAGTCTGGCAATAGATGAAAAGTTTCCCCTAGAAAGTTCAAAAAATACCAATCCACAAGAGTTTCCTCTGGGAGACACGGAGACAAAGACCGGAAGCCTGAATTTTAAAGGTGGAGTCAGGTTTCACAGTTCATAAAGACAACGGAAGTGTGCCATTTTGCCCTGCCAGTTTTGGGCACAGAGGCATAACAAAGTTTTTAAAAAAGTTCCAGAAGTCCTCAAATCACAGTAATATATAAAATTAAATTGAAAAGAAAATCATCTCAACCTGGGTGAGGCTTCATTCGTTGGCTCTCCCCCCTCCTCCTCCCCCGGGGGCTGAGAGCAAAATTGTTCCTCACCGCTTGTCCAAGGGGGGGGAACCCCCTCCCTCCAGCCGCGCCTCCAACTTGCTCCGAAAGTTGTTTTAAAGAAAGCTGAATAATCCTTCGTGCAGAATAGGGAGTGAAGAGAGAAGCAACCTCACCGCACCGCAGCTGCGTCCTTCTATTGTTGCATTCTCCGGTCGGCTTTAGCGAGGCGCGAGGCGCAGAAACGCGAAGCGCCCTCCGATCTTGCTCCCCGGTGCCTTGGGCGCGCGAGAGACCTCCCGCCGGCCGCCGCCGCTGCAGGAGACCCCCGCGATGCCGCCCCTCCGGCAGGACCCCTCTGCGGGGTGTCCTGTGCCCCCCAAGGAGTGGGGAAGCCCACCGGGGAGCCGGAGCGGGCAAAGAGCTGCTCGTCGCCGCCGCCGGCGGAACCGGAACTCCCGGAAGAATGGTGATGACTTGATCCATGCAGTGATAGGTAGTAAAATGAAACAGGTGCATACTTTTCATAATATGTTCTTGGAAGAACATATGGTAGTATTCTATTCTGCCAACAGCAGGATAGATACCAGAGGTATCAAGAGCATTTTACTTGGAATTATTATTGAACTGCAGACAGCAGTAATGTGTTGGGGTTGACAAATCTGTTTTATGGATAACCTTAAAGATATTTTTCCCAGCTTGGGAGTTAATAATGGAATGTAGCCATCTACCATGCTTTTATTTTACTCTATCATTTGAGAAGTAGTGAACCAACATCCAGTCCGTTTTCACCAATATTGCCATTGAGAAACTTTCTTCAAAGTTACAACCTACAAATTTTTATTCCTGTTATTTTAGAACCATGGCAGAGAGTGTCTAGAAAAGTTTGGTCATTCAAATCCACATTGATACACTCTTCAGTTCAGATGACAGCCCACAACAGCAAGTGTCTTAATCTTCTTCTTCTAAGCCCTGGATTTCTTAAATTAGTGACTGCATACATTCTTGCTAGTTTCATTAATAATACATTTTGTTGGGATAGATCAAGCATTTTGATTGTGTTGTCATAAAACTACAGCTTTACACTCTCCATGGCTTAGCTTGAAAGAATAATTATGGTCCATCAGAACTGTCTCTTAATGTGATAAACCTAGAACTATCCACAATTGGATCTTTTATTCCATCAGTTCATCAGTGGATATTGGTATGACCAGTATCACTTGGGGTATAGTTTCCTTACAACATTTGAGTAATCTAGGGGAGTTGCCAGCAGAGGAGGGGAGCAACATACCTGCATGTTTTTCACATGGCCCTGATTCAGATTTTCCTGGGAAGGATGGAAATGATGTAACGGCTATAAGGAAAGGCCTTGAAGGACAGAGGGAAGATCCATTACCGAAGCAATGATCATATAAACAAGGCTTAGGCCAGATGAAGGAGGTGGTTTACAAAAATGCTTCAGCCACCCCACCTCACCCTAATTCACTTAAAGATAAAAGAAGGAAGCAGATTTTAACTTGCATGATTCTGCTACTCTAGCTGCTCTAGGTCATTCTGTATATTTATGATAGTGAATGGAGATATATATGAGCTTTGGCATTTTGATCTAGAATTTATAATGTTTTGTGTATGTTTTTATTGTTTAGTATTGTGAGACATCCACATTTTTTGCTTGAAATAGGCAGCCAGATAATTTTTCTGAATAATTGAAAAAATTACAGTGTTTCATTTTCCACTTGAACATCCTTCAGTGCATATACATATCCTTACAAAGCAATTTGTCACAGAATTCACTAATCTTTATTCTCCAATTCTCCTTCATGGAATATTTAGTATTTTATATGCATTAAAGTATAAGCCCTTTGAGCTGCTGGCTATGAGAGACTGCCAACCATAAAAGTGATGTTCTTATTACCTAGTACTGTAGCAAGGCTTGCAGTTGTATTACACTCAGATTTTCAATGATTTCCCTTTTCTCTCTCCAGCTACCGAGTTGAAACCAGCATGCCATTCTTTGGATGTTAAAAAAATCCCTGATTTCATTTCTAGATGGAATTAAGTTTTTATGACAGTGTAGCTCTGTGTTTGTCATGGACATCAAAGGAGGATTTTGCTAGCTTCTCTGCAGAGAATTGTAGTTGCCCAACAGAGGCTGTCATTCCTGCCTATGTATTATCAAAGTTTCATTTGCCTCTAGCTGTGTGGGCCCATTCAACAAAAGTGTTGTCACATCAACAGCAATCTTAGAAGGCATAACATTGCCACACATTTGTTGTGTTGCAACTTGGTTTCAACCATTTACTTTCATTTGGCACTACCATCGAGCTTCTAAAGCCATAATGGTATATTTGGTTGAGTAGTTCTGCCACCTTTACTTAATTGCTCTGTCAATTAGCTTGATCACCCACATGTAATATATAGAAGCCTATATGAAGGACAGACTATTTAGTTACAACAGAGTTACCCAAGAGGCTCTCTGTGTTTCCACATGAATTTACATTCCTCCCCAAAGTACATTAATCTGAAAAAGAGGAAATATTCTCATAGCCTAAAAAACCCAAAAGGAACATTGTTAAGCCTTTTAGGTATGTGAGTTGGAGGACATCTATTTAGCTTGCCAAAATGGAACTCAGTTCTAAATAATTCTGATGCTACCATTGGAGGTAGAAGAAATTCAAACGTATGAATGTGCAGATGATCACAAGAAGGATACACGGCTTGTGTATCAGGCAGCTTGTTTTTCTGTCACTAAAAATATAATCCATTACAGAGCCGCGGTGGTCCAGTGGTTAGAGTGCAGTACTGCAGAATACTTCTAATGATCAGTGGCTGCCAGCAGTTTGGCAGATTGAATCTCACCAGGTTCAAGGTTGACTCAGCCTTCCATCCTTCCGAGGTGGGTAAAATGAGGACCCAGATTGTTGGGGGAAATAGGCTGACTCTGTAAACCACTTAGAGAGAGCTGTAAAGACTGTGAAGCAGTATATAAGTCTGTTCTGACCCCCCCCTCTCCACGCCTGTGAACAAGCCAAAACACAGGTTTGGCTGGTTGCCACTGTTTAATTGCAGATAATAAGCCTTTTGTGCCGAAGGCCCAGATAAATCAGAATGCACGAAAAACAAACCAGATATTCAGACACGGCTCTAAGACATCGACTTTCTTCACTGCTAATTTCGAACGGTTGTTTCCTGCAAATGTCCCCTCCCAACGCCTCACCTATAAGCTCTCTTGGGAGGGGCCAATCTACAACCACCTGTGCTAATTATCTTCTGTGAGCTTGCCTACGAAGCTGCTGCTTTCGTTTCTCACCCATCTTACTCTTGCATCAGGGACTGACTGCCTTTGATCTTCCCCACTGCTCCATGCCTCAGGCGCCTCCTGGTGGCCAACCAGCCCCTCTGGTCCCTGCTCTGAATCTGCAACCTGCACAGGTCTTCCACATCATCCAAGGCAGACTCAAATGATCCCTCACTATCTTGAGTCCAGCATCAGCTGAACCGGATCCTGCTGGGCTACAACATAAGTCTAAGTGCTATTGCTGTTACAGGTAGTCCTCAGCTTACAACAGTTTATTTGGTGACCATTTGAAGTTACAACAACACTGAAAAAAGTGACATATGACTGTTGCAGCATCCCCATGGTCATGTGGTCAAAATTCAGATGCTTGACAACTGATTCATATTTATGACGGTTGCAGTATCCCAGAGTCACATGATCACCTTTTGCAACCTGACAAGCAAATTCAATGGGGAAGCTGGATTCACTTAACAGCCATGTTACTAACAACTTCAGTGATTCACATAACAACTGTGGCATGAAAGGTTGCAAAATGGGGCAAAACTTACTTCAGGGGTGTCCAAACTTGGGAACTTTAAGACTTGTGGACTTTAACTCCCAGAATTCCCCAGCCAGCATGGCTGGCTGGGGAATTCTGGGAGTTGAAGTCCACAAGTCTTAAAGTTCCCAAGTTTGGACACCCCTGACTTACTTAACAAATACCTAACTTAACAATAGAAATTTGGGGCTGAATTTTGGTCATAAATCAAGGACTGCCTGTATATGTCTGTTCACAAATGAGTCCTAAATTCGTCTGGGCTTGGATACTGGTGTAAGTATAGATTTACAGATGAAATAGTTAAGAATTGCAAAACATTTTATAGAATGTTCTTAGTTTCAGTTTCAGGAATTATGTTTGTACTTGGAAGATACCAATTGCTTGGAACGAAAAGTAGTATTGCATATATTTTTCAAGTATCCTAGCCTTTCCTATAGACTTTGTTTTTATGCTTAGGTTTAATCTAAACCGTTTTAAAAGAAATATCGTAAATTTAAAATACTTTATTCCTACTGGTAAGCATCATTAACTGGTAAACAATTTCCCTTCTATTTACCTACCACCATCATTGTCACCACTAAAGTTTTAAACTGGGCATTTCTTAATTTGTCAGAAATAGTTTAGCTTATTTTTTACAGCACTGCATTTTGTTTGCATGTAATAGCATGTCGATTTTAAAAAAGGTTCTCTCAGCAATTGTTTAGAAGAATACTTTCCAAATGATCTGCAAGAGATTAGAATAACCGAGTGTTCCTTTCTGGCTTCCTGTTTTGGAATTAAATGCCTAAGGGTTCTCAGAATATCTTAGTTGAGAAAGAAAAGAGGAGGAAAAGAAAACCAAGCCAGCTTAACCTTTTCAGTACTTAAGTCTTTCATATATGTTATTCAAGAAAAAGAAAAGATGAAATTATTTTCAAAACATATGGACTGAATCATGTTATTGGCTAATAATATATTTCCTTATATTTCTTTATATATGTATAGGTGGTACCTTCCTCAATAGTAGTAACTGTGAGAGGAATCTTGGAGTCCTAGTGGACAATCACTTAAATCTGAGCCAGCAGTGTGCTGTAGCTGCCAAAAAAGCCAACACAGTTGGCTTTTAACAGATAATGAATCAAGATCACGTGAAGTATTAATACCACTTTATAACACCTTGGTAAAGCCACACTTGGAATACTGCATCCAGTTTTGGTCGTCATGATGTTAAAAAGATGTTGAGACTCAAGAAAGAGTACAGAGAAGAGCAACAAAGATGATTAGGGGACTGGAGGCTAAAACATATGAAGAATGGTTGCAGGAACTGGGTATGTCTAGTTTAATGAAAAGAAGGACTAGGGGAGACATGATAGCAGTATTCCAATATCTCAGGGGTTGTCACAGAAAGGAGGGAACTGAGCTATTCTCCAGAGCACCTGAAGGCTGGACAAGAAGCAATGGATGGAAACTAATCAAGGAGATAAGCAACCTAGAACTAAGGAGAAATTTCTTGACAGAACAATTAATCAATGGAACAACATGCCTCCAGAAGTTGTGAATACTCCAACACTGGAAGTTTTAAAGAAGAGATTGGACAACCATTTGTTTGAAATGGTATAGGTCCTTTATACCATAGGGTTTCCTGCCTGAGTTTGGTTTAGTTTACTTTATTTATTTATTTATTTGATTTGATTTCTAGACCACCCCCTCTCCCCGAAGGGACTCGGGGCGGTGTACAGGTACCAAATTAAAAAACCTTACAAATAAGCATAAATATAGTTAAAAACGAATTAAACTTTAACCCCCTGTACAAATTTATAAAAATTAAAAACTAAGCCTAAGACCCAAATTTAAAAATACAGACTGGGGTGGGAGAGCTGGAATTAGGCCAAGCCGGCTAGATTAAACAGGTGGGTTTTGGGCTTCTTATGGAAGGAGCGGAAGTCCGTGGTTGTTCTAATATCAGGGGGAAGGTCATTCCAGAGGGTCGGGCCAATCACAGAGAAGGCCCTTCCCCTGGGCGTCGCCCGCTGGCAAAGCCTAGTGGACGGCACCCGGAGGAGTCCCTCTCTGTGTGAGCGAATCGGCCGAAGGGATGTGTGGGGCAGGATACGATCCCGCAAATAACTAGGTCCTGTGCCATGGAGCGCTTTGAAGATGATAATCAGCACCTTGAAACGCACCCGAAAAGCTACAGGTAGCCAGTGCAGCCCGCGCAGGAGAGGTGTTACCTGGGAGTATCTAGCGACTCCCGAGACTGCCTGCGCGGCCGCATTCTGAACCAACTGCAGTCTTCGGGTGCATCTCAAGGGGAGCCCCATGTAGAGAGCGTTACAGTAGTCCAGCCAAAATGGAACTCAGTTCTAAATATTTATTGTCATTGCACCTCGTACAACAAAATTAAATGCCATCTTCCATGTACATTATGCATAAAAAAATAAAACAAAAGCATACATCCTTCACATTCTATACAATTGAATTAAAAATCCCTGAGCCAGGGTTGGACTAGAAGACCTTCAAGATCCCTTCCAATCTGATTCTGTTCTGGTCTGTTCCTTTTTTTAGATTTTTTTTAAAAAATCCCATGTTTAATATTTTAATATATTTTATAAGAAACTCAAGGTGCTGAACATACCTAATACTCCTTCTTCAATCTCTGAGATGGGTTGGGCTGAGAAAGAGAGACCAGCTCAAATCACCAGCCAGGATTAGAACTCACAGTCTCCTGATTTCTACCTTGGTGCTAGGTAAATTTATAATTGTACTTAACTGCTGTAAAGAAGATTGGAAGTTACTTTTTTATTTTCTATTTTAATTTTATTTTTAATTTTTTATTTTCATGAGCTATTAGACTTTTTCTATTTCTTTTCTTACTTTATATTAGTTTACATTGGTTTTTAATTTTTTAGAACTTTTAATAAAATTATATAAAGAAGAAAAACAGATTATACTGATTTGAGTGCAATATTGATTTATTATGTTACATAATTTGATTTGCACTTCTATAAATCAACTGAAGTAGAAATTTCTGAATAGTATACTGAACTGGTTAAATAAAAATTGAAAAGAGAGGAGATTTACATCCTTGTTAACTTATTAATGATAATTTGTTTTGACAAATTGTAACATTAGATTCTGATATGAATTTCAAAGAATGTTGTTTTTTTTTTTTTAGAGTTTACTGTTGAGTTATAACATTTCTCTGGGCAATGAATATATACTCCAGTTTTCCTTCTCTAAAAACATTATTCTAAACAATACTTAGAAACTGTTAATCATCGAGATCCGTTATTTTTAACTAGTTTTTCTTATCTAATTTTTCTCTCCCACTCCCCTTTCTCCAATCTAAACATTTATTCAGGAGATGTGTAGAATAAATATTGACTGGCCTATTTATAATGAGGGCAGGCATTCAGCAGCTGTAGAAATAATGTAAAAAGATATCAACAGTCCCTTGCATTCTTTAACAAAATAAGCCAAAAATCTGTTGCTCCATTTTACATGTCTCTCTCCTGAATTATTTTTAGACTACAGAGATAGGCACAAAATATTTTACTTAATAACTACTTCCAGTGCAATCATATGTATATTTTTATGAAAGAAATGTCACTGAACGTTGCTTACGCTGAATTAATTATATTTAATATTGCAGTTCTATTTCAGGAGTTGAGAGCCATTTAGTGCAGTGCTTAAGGCCCCAGGCTAGAAACTGGGAGACTGTAATTTCTAGTTAGGCCATGGACAAGAAGCTAGCAGGATGTCCTTGGGCCAGTCACACTCTTTCATCCATGGAAGTAGGCAATAGCAAACTACTTTCCAAATCTTTCCAAGAAAGCTGCGATGACTTGTTGAGGCACTTGCCCCAGGAGTTAATACTGACTTGAAGGCGCATGCACAAAAAATATCTTTCAAGACCAATTTACGATTAGATTGTTATAGAACCTGTTAAGAGGAATAGATCATTTTAGGTTGAATAAATATTGAATAGGAAGTTTAGTGCATGACTGTAGTTAGAAAAGGTTAAATCATTTTATTTATTATTACATCATTTTATAATTATGTTTTTATTTTGTTTTATGAGCTATTTGATCAACAACCTGTTAAAGTAGCTTTGTGAATATATATATTTTTAGATAATATCCAATATTTTTTGGGATACAACAACCTTTTGGAATGGGTCTGCTGAAGTAATTAATATGTCCAAATTACTGAGAGCCAATTTGGTGTAGTGGTTAAGGCATCAGCCTAAAAACTGGAAGACCATGAATTCAAGTCACATCTTAGGCACAAAGCCATCTAGGTAACCTTAGCCCAGTCATTCTCTATCAGTCCTAGGAAGGAGGCAATGGGAAACCATTTCTGAAAATTCTTGCTAAATTCTTGCACCACCAAAATGGGATATCAGGTTGGAAAATAAGATCAGCATACTAAGATCATATGTCTCCGTTGAAAATGTGTTGTCTAGTATTGTTAGAGGTGGTAATATAGGAGTGTTTCTCCTAAAATCTACCACCATTTCTATGGTTTTGAGTGTGTTTAGTTCAAGATTGTTCCGGTTGCATCACAAGGCAAAGTTGTTCAACCTCCCCTTTGTATGCAGATTTGTCGTTGTCTCGAGTGAGACCAATCACTGTTCTATCATCTGCAAACTTCAGTACTTTAACAGAGGGATCTTTTGAGATGCAATCATTGGTGTATAGAGAGAAGAGAAGTGGAGAGAACCCTTGGGGGGCTCCTGTGCTAATTATACAGGTATCTGATGTGATTTTGTCTAACTTTATCTGCTGCTTCCTGTCTGTCTGGATCTTATGATCCATTTACAAGTGTGGTCTGGTACTAGCTGAATTAGTTTAGTTAGAAGAATATCTGGAATGTTGGTATTGAATGCTGAGCTGAAGTCTATAAAGAGGACCCTTGCATAGGTCTTTGGAGATTCAAGATATTGTAGGATGTAGTGCAGTGTCATATTAATAGCATCATCTGTCGATCTATTTGTTCGGTAGGCGAATTGCAAGGGGTAGATCCGTGATGGTTTGCAGATGGGCCAGCACTAGCCTTTCAAAGGCTTTTATAACTACAGATGTTAGAACAACTGGTCTGAAGTCATTCAGTTCCTTGATGGAGAGTTTCTTCGGCACTGGGATGATATGATACGATGATGATATGATATGATATATGATGTGGTGGCAGAATTATGCTTTGGGACTACTTTTTTTCAACTGGAATTGGGGTTTAGTCCAGATGGACGAATTATGAACAATTCCAAATATCAGTCAGTTTTGCAACTGCTAAATGCTTAAGATGAAGAGGATTGTCACCTTTCAACACGACAGTGATCCAAATCATACCTCCAAGTCAACAAAAGAATGGACTTATCAGAAGAAGATCCAAGTATGGAATAGCCCAGCCTGAGCTTGGTCCTGAATCCAATTGAAAACCTGTGGGGTGACCTGAAGAGGGCTGGGCACAGGAGATTTGACAGATTTAGAGCATTGTTGCAGGAAGAATGGGCAAAGATTCCCAAACCAAGATGTGCCATGCGAATAGGCTCCTGTCTCAAAAGAGTGAATGCTGTCATAAAATCAAGGGTGCTTCTACAAAGTATTAGTTTTAAGTTGCGCACACTTATGCAACAATGTTATTGTATGTTTTAATTGTTATTTCCCCACTAAAAGATTTCAGTTTGTTTTTCAATTTAGTTGTTCAAAGTATATGTTATATTAAAGGTAAAAAAACCTGAAATGATTTAAATTTCAAACACCTGTCATTTTAACAGGTGTGTAGACTTTTTCTATCCACTCTTTGTGTATGTAACATATTAAATGACAATTTTACTTAGATTTCACCATTAGCATATTTTAAAATACTGCCGTAGAGTATTTAATCTTGGAAACAACTATTTGAACAATGTATACTGCCTTAAACATTCCATCTTGAGGACTTTTACTGGGATTTGAAGATGATCTCTAGTATATAACAAAGAGTATTGTGAAAAAATAAGTTTAAAAGCAGACTTTGATTTTAATCTGATTTTCTCTCAGAGGGACTTGGTGGTGAATGGAATTTATGGCTAACAGGTTTCCTCTCCTTTTCCCTTGAAAATACAGTCCATTAGCTATGCAGTGGTGCTTAAAACCTTGTGAACCCTTTTGAATTTTCAATATTTGTACATAAATATGGCCTGAAATGTGGCCTGCTCTCTGTACCCAACTCAACAAATGAATCAAAAATAGTATACTTGTTTATTTATGTATTGATCCAAATCTATATATTGTTGAGCGTACATGTGAAGACTGCATCTGTGGTTCATGTTGGAAATATTGCTTCTATCTTTTATTGTACAAAGGAAAAGGCAGAAAGTAAATATAAAAACTACACAGAGATTAAATTGTATGCTTGGGAAATGATTGTAGAATCCTGATTCAAAGAGTACATTGACAAATATATAAAAATGGGGAGGAAATCTTATTGTACGTTTGATTTAGAGAAAGCCTATGATAAAAGGAATAGGTTAGAATTATGGGAAAATGGATAATTGATTGCTGAATTTTGTAAATGCAATATATGATAGAGATGAATTATTCATGAGAATAAATGGAATGCTTAGGAAATAGTTCAATGCTAATCAAGGACGAAGATAAAGACCTGTGATGCCCTATTGCTTGTTCAGTATAGATAAATTCATAAGCAATGCCTGTGTTGATGTTAGAGATGTGTGTTTGGGGGCGTAAGCAGTGGTGGGATTCAACCAGTTTGCACCACTTCGGGAGAATCGGTTGTTAATCTTCTGAGTAGTTTGGTGAACTGATTGTTGGAAAAAATCATTAGGGCAGACAACCGGTTGTTAAATTATTTGAATCCCACCACTGGGCATAAGTATATATGTGTTTTTGTGTGAAGATGTTGATAAGCTGCTGTCTGAAAACCTGAATGTTTTGGATGAAACATTTGATTTTTGTGATTTGATTTTTATAAGGAGAATGGACAATGTATCAAATCCAAGGTAATTCTGTTTGAAAGGAAAACATTAAGGGGGATTTAAGGGGATCCTCTGGATTCCAACTGTTAGGGAAATTGTATGGCGGGTCCTATGCGGAGCCTTTTTTGTCATGGTACTAGCCTTTTGGAATATCAACCCCTGTAGATTAGATTGGCCATGATCTTACTGGCTGCTCATAAGGCCATAAATATGGTTTTACCCTGGGCTTAGGTATCTAGACATGCGGTTGAGCTATATAGAGGTTATGTTGATTTTGAACTTCGACTGTTGATAGTATTATATGTTTTAATGACTCGTATGTTTGTTTGGGCCTGGGTGAGAGAGAAAGAGAGTGTGTGGGTATACATGTATTGTTGAGAAAACCCTTGAATCATGTATTTGGGTGGCCATATACATGGAAATAATAGGTTCTAACTAAACGGCAATGCATTAGAACAAATAAATAAATTTGATATATTAATAGAATGTTTACTAAAGATAGAGAAATGTTAGGACATGCAAAATGTGAAAGAAATGCAATAAGTACAATGTGGACTCTTCAGAGAAATAAATATTTCTCAAAAGAAGCATGAATAGAGCTATGCATGAAACCATATTTCTCCCTACTTTGTTAGGTGGAAGTGGGAGCTGGATATATCCAGAGCAATAAAAACCTGTTGAATGTATCAGTTATTGGTATTTTAGAATCCTGCATGCTGAAGGAAGTGATAGAAACAAAAATGAATGGGTGATGAATAAATGAATGTGAAAATCAAATGCATGAAATAAATATGGAGATTGTTTAGTCATGTAGAAAGAATGATTGAATCACAAAACAAATTTATGAAGAAAGAGTGAATGAGTCAAAAGGAAAGGGGACATTGAGAAAACAGTGGTTCCGGTAACATGAAACAGAATTTATTTTGATAATGAGAGGTGATAAATTAAAGAATGAAGAGCCATTTATGGATATAAACTTTAACTTAACTTTAACTTTTATTTGATTTCTAGACCGCCCCTCTCCCAGAAGGGACTCGGGGCGGTGTACAGTCATATTAAAAACAGTAAATATACATAATATAAATATAAAATAAATATAGATATGGCTAGAGGAGGTAGCAATAGTTTACTGTACAATAGTTAAAGTTAGATTTAAAATTTTAAAAATTTAAAAATACATTAAAAACACCCCTAAAAACTATCCCAGGGTAAAATATTTGCCAGGAGGTATAAGTGGGACTATAAATGGGCCAGGCCAGCTAATTGGAATAGGTGAGTCTTAAGTTTTTGTCGGAAGGAGCGGAGGTCGGTAGTAGTTCTGATATCGGGGGGGAGGTCATTCCAGAGGGTTGGGCCCATCACAGAGAAGGCTCTACTCCTAGGCGCCGCCCGTTGGCATTGCTTGGTGGACGGCACCCGGAGGAGTCCCTCCCTGTGAGAGCGAATTGGTCGCAGGGATGTATGCGGTAGTAAAGTAAGGATGTTTCGCAAGAATAAAAGTATGCAGGAGTATTTGGAATAGTGTTGGAGCAAGCTAAAGTAAAGATAAAGGTTCCCCTTACACATATGTGCTAGTTGTTCCCAACTTTAGGGGATGGTGCATATCTCCGTTTCAAAGCCGAAGAGCTAGGACTGTCCAAAGATGTCTCCATGGTCATGTGACTGGCATGACTAAATGCCGAAGGCGCACAGAATACTGTTACCTTCCCACCAAAAGTGGTTCCTATTTTTCTACTTGCATTTTTACATGCTTTCAAACTGCTAGGTTGGCAGAAGCTGGGACAAGTAACGGGAGCTCACTCCATTATGCGGCACTAGGGATTCGAACCACCAAACTGCCGACCTTTCTGATCGACAAGCTCAGCATCTTAGCCACTGAGCCACCACGTCCTTGCAAGCCAGATTTAGCTATATTTCATTTTCCTTGTTTTATGTCTCTCTCTTTGTAATACTATTTTAAACTTTTTTCCGTGTTTTGTATAAGTTCCTTACCCTGAAAGGGAATCATCACTACCACCCCACCATCATCATCTTGCTTTTAGTTTGTACAACTCATGCATAAATATTTTTTAAAAATAATAACCCAGAGAAACTGTTGGCACAAAGAACAAGAAAAAAAAGAATTATTACTTTTATTTGGGATGGGAAAAGTTATGTTTCAACAACAGAAGATATGATTAATTAATTAGTAAATATTAGGTTTGATTATACAGTAAACAGACATCAAACCTAGAATAGATCAAAAAGTACTTAAATACAACACACTTTATAAAATGTATAGATTAACAAAAGGAAGCTCTTAATAAATCAATCACATGAGATGAAACAAGCAAAGCAATACAGAAACTTGAACAAATCTATAGGGCCAGATTATTTTTTCTGTAGTATATTATAAGACCTTTCAGGAACTTGATTAAGCCATTAATTCAAGTAATGACTGACATACTATGACAACAAATACTTCCTTTCTTGTGGCAAGAGCTTTTATATCTATGGTTTACAAAGGGGGAAATGAGGGGACCTGGCCTCTTGAACTTTGTTGTTTATTTGCAGATGTTTCATTCCCCAAACTAGATTAACATCATCAGTGCTAGTAGGGAGTGAGGTTTACTGTCATTCTACATATCTAGTGGCTTGTCCTTTCAGTGTTAGGTCTTGGTGGTTCTTTGGTTGGGCTGTTTACTGTTAGCTTGTTTAAGAGTTCCTTGATTGAGGTATTGTTTGCTACTTGAGTCTTGGTTTCATGTTTATCTTGCTGTTCATCTCTACTCGTCTTGTGTTGATTGCTAGTTAGATGATGTTCTAGTCTTTTTGTTTGCCTTTTGGCTTGTTGATTGTCTCTTGAATGGTTTGTAGATGTTGTTTATGTCTATGTGCTGGTTGATGGGCAATTTGTCTGAGTCTCAAGGCTTCTCTAGGATTTTTGGACTTGGCTTGGTCTAGGATGGTCATAGTTTTCCAGTTGAAACTATGGCTAAGTTTGTATGTGTTTGAAATTAAGGAGTGTTCACTGTGTCTTCTGACAGCTAGTTGCTGTTTATGGATGTGTTCCTCCAGTCTTCTGCCTGTTTGCCTATGTAGTGGCTGTTGTAATCCTTACACTGTATATTGTAGATGATTCCTGTTTTTCTGGGCTGCTTGTTCATTCTTTTGGTTTACGTGGGATGTTTTAGAGGGCTTTAGTTGGTTTATGCGCTATGCTTATGCCATGTGGTTGTAATAGTTTGTTAGTGGTTTCTGATATGTTTTTGAAGCATGGCAATTTTATCCTTTTCACAGATTGTATAGGTTGTGGTATGTTGGTCAGATTGCATAGGTTGTGCTATGTTGATGAAGTTGCATGGATAATTGGATATCCATTTCGTTGGAAGATGTATAGATGTTTCCTTTTTGGGATATTCAGGGTTACTGAAAGGTGTTTGTCCTCCTCTAAAAAGGGTTCTTACTCAGCTTCTCTGGTGGGAGGTTGGGTTGTTACTTTGGTAATTGAGCAACTTGGTTGGTGTGGGTGTTTTTTTTTTTTTTTTAATAAACCTGTGTTTCTAGTTTGCCATTGTTGTCTCTGCTGATGAGGGCAGTGTGTGTTTTCTATTTCCTTTGTGAATTTTTCTGCTTTGAAGATGCAGTTGATGGTTTCATGTGTGTTCTCTACTTGGTCCTTTTTATTGTACAAAGGTGTCAAAAGGAAATGACTCAACATGCCCAAAGTCATTTAGACCTACGTATGCCTTTACTGAATGTAGATTAAAAGCTGTTTATGGCAATACTTGCAAAGATATTAAAGAGCTTTTTACCTTATCTCATAAATCCTGACCAGAGTGGATTTGTCCTGAAGAGATGCATGAAAAAACTAACATATATTTTCAATCTTATTAATAATATACTTTCAAAAATCAACCATTGTTTTTTCCTAAATCCAGATAACAGTCTTTGATCATATGTAATAGCCTTTTATATTCCTGAATGAAGATGAACTGCAGTTTGAATTTGCTTACATGGATAAAGAACATTTATATACAAAAATGCCAAGATAATGGTAATCTGATCTTTGTGCCCAAAATCCTTCCCTTTCTCCTTCCTTATCTTCTTCTGGCATTAGAATTATTGGTAAGGAAGTCACAAAGAAATAAAATTAAGAACGTAAATTAATATTATATACACATTATGTTGTACTTTCAGTTACTCATCCAAGGCATTCTTTGGAATGAATAATGTCATTTATCACTTGGTATCAAGAACATGGCTTGGTATCAGGATATTAGGTTAACAAGAACAAGATGTAATCAAGGAGAGAAGCAACTTAGAAATTTCTTGACAGTGAGAACAATTAATCAGTGGAACAGCTTGCCTCCAGAAGTTGTGAATGCCTCAACACTGGAAGTCTTTAAGAAGATGTTGGATAGCCATTTGTCTGAAACGGTATAGGGTTTCCTGCCTAGGCAGGAGGTTGGTCTAGAAGACCTCCAAGGTCCCTTCCAACTCTGCTATTGTATTGTATGTACATGTTTACATTTGAGAATTTACCTAAAAAAGCAAAGGAACCCCTGCAGCAAATAACACAGTTTTATATTACTGTTAAAAGATTAGGTACCTGGGAACCTATTGAACAGACCATAATAAAGACTTCTTTCAGACTATTAATAGACTTGGAAAAATATAATGACAAGGATATTTTAAATGGAGAAATGGAGTGGCTTGGCTAAAAAAATAGCAACAGTGAAAATGAATGTTTTACTGAAGCTCAACTTTTATTTCTAACAATTCCAGTAAGAATTGATATTACAATACAATACAATAGTAGAGTTGGAAGGGACCTTGGAGGTCTTCTAGTCCAACCCCCTGCCTAGGCAGGAAACCCTATACCGTTTCAGACAGATGGCTATCCAACATCTTCTTAAAGACTTCCAGTGTTGGGGCATTCACAACTTCTGGAGGCAAGCTGTTCCACTGATTAATTGTTCTAACTGTCAGGAAGTTTCTCCTCAGTTCTAAGTTGCTTCTCTCCTTGATTAGTTTCCACCCATTGCTTCTTGTTCTACCCTCAGGTGCCTTGGAAAATAGTTTGACTCCCTCTTCTTTGTGGCAACCTCTGAGATATTGGAACACTGCTATCATGTCTCCCCTAGTCCTTCTTTCTCTTAAGCTAGACATACCTAGTTCCTGCAACCGTTCTTCATATGTTTTAGTCTCCAGTCCCCTAATCATCTTTGTTGCTCTTCTCTGCACTCTTTCTTTATTAAGATATTAAATGATTGGCAAAGACAATTAATTAATTTTATATGAGCAAAGAAAATGCTGAGGGTTAAAGTTAAGTCAAATCAAGTCTTTATTATGCTCAAAGACCAGCATAAGGAGGGTTTAATTCTTACAAAGAATTAAAAAGTGTAAATGATACATTAGAATAAAAAATAAAAAGCTAAAAAATATAAAAACAGAAATATTTAAAAAGTCTAAAAGGAGGAATAGGAGTAGGATGTGGATATACTACTATAAGAGAACATGGCAAACTCGATCTACCATAAAACACAGCACTTTAGAAATGTGAACTAGATGCTCATTAACAGTGGCTTATGGCACAGGCCGTCTTCTGATGGATTTTAAGTGCTGCTGCACAGAACCTTGCAACATTAGATAGTATTGGTAGTTGAAAGCAGCAAGGACGTATGAAAGTGTCCTGTCCACTCTGGTTTATGCAGTAATGGTGAACTGGGGCTAGTAAAAATGTCTCTGTAATACAGACAAACACTATAGTTTCCAGGGGTTCAGAATCACAGGTGCATTGTCAATCCAGGTAGAGGATCTGTTCTGACCTAGGTTTCTCCAAACCACGAAGCAGACTCCTTGTCCTGGCAAAAAAAACCAAACCCATTTTATTAAGTTGCTGTGAATTCCTCTCATTCACATCCAGTCTTTCAAGGGTGAATTTACAGTCACAGGCCTTATCTGTCTTGAGAGTTGCCAGGCCGATATCTTCAAAACTCGGCAAGGAGCCTCTGGGATCACAAACCAATTAAGCAAACTAATTATCTCCTGCAAGCTCCACTCTCCTTTCTCTCCTCTTTTATTCCTTATGGGAGGGACCATTTATCGCCCACCTGTGGCCTTACTCCCAAGTCGGCCCTTGTTCCTTAGCTGTTCCCTTTGTCTGGCAACTCTGCGCATGTACACCCTGGTAACAGGCTCCAGCTGTTCGTCTGCCTCACTGATGTCTGACTCGGAAGGCAATTGATAACTGTCAGACAGCCCCATCTCTACCTCCTACACAGAGCCTTCATCAGAACCTTCTCCAGACTCTAGGACTGGCCCATGTTCCTCCCCAACTTCCTCACTGTCCGAATCTGCTGGCCGCAGGTGGACCACAGCAGGATCATTTTTGCCCTCAAAGACAGCTGAAAGGAACACATGACATTGTGCCAGAATAAAGAGCTTCTGTTAGTTAGGTCAAGATTAGTTACGTATGCCATAGGAGAATAGCTATTGGTCTCACTGGCAATAAAGATTGGAGACCTGGCTAGGCCCCATTGGTATTCTGTATCCGCTGCATGCTGTTTAGTGAATGCTTTTGCCTGATCATATCCTATAGAAGACCTGAAAAAAAGCCCAAGGATTAGATTTCAGTTTCTACTCTCTTTTTCCACGTGGACTGAAAATTATCCCTCATAGTTAATGGGGCAAGGGGGAAAAAAGACAGCCTGAGTCAATAGTCACTCACACTCTAGGCTTCTATCTCTAATTGTGGGGTGGTATTAGAGACACATTTTGGAATTTAAATGGCTGAACTGAAATTTAAATTTGGACTGAACAAGTTCTAATGATGCAAAATTGGGAGACTTGCGAGCTCATATCATTGAACGCTCGTTGATCACGCAACACAATCCTTGTCAAACCATGTGTAGGCGATGACCAGGCTGAGCCCAGGGAGGGGTCAAACCAGTGGTGAAATCTAATTTTCCCCCCACCGGTTCTGTGGGCTTGGCTTGGTAGGGTTGGGGCCATGTGACTGGGTGGGCGTGGCCAACTTTTTTCACTTTTCAAAGCATTTGTTTCCTATCTATTGGCCCAAACTGGTGGGAAAAATGCTTTTAAAAGCAGGGGGGCAGCATCCAATGATTGCACAGCTCACACCTTTTTTTACTACCAGTTCGCAGAACCAGGGACAACTGGGCCAAACTGGGAGGATTTCACCTCTGGGTCAAACATGTCATCAGTCTCGAGGGACTTTGTGCTCACGAGTGATCTAAGCCCAGCTCACCTTCAATTCCACTGACTCTTATCTACTGCCAATTTGCTTTAACGGTTAGTAGTTCAGGTTCTTATAGAGAGCTTAAGTTTGCAATAAACCCTTATATACATTTGAACTGCCAGCGTTTCTTGATTTCCATGCTTGACACCATGGCTTGGAATGGTGCTTTTGTTGCTTTGAGGATGCACTGTTAATATGAATTAGATGCTGGTGGAGCTCTTGGGTAAGGGTGTTATTGTTATTCAAGAGTACATCAGGAGATTGATCTGATGTCAGGGCAGACTGGGGGCTCAGTAGTGATCTGAGCTTTGTTATTATTTGATTCAGATTGGAAGGGCGGGTTTTCACTTGCTTAGCAGGAAGCTCTTCTTGCTGGCATTAGTAAGGCTTGGTAGCAATCCTCAATATGTGTTTCTTCACAGATCCCCAAGAAAGTGAGGGGAAAAAGAAAAAACTATTCGCAATTAGCGAAGAAACTTTACCAGAAAGGGGTGTGGTTCAGATGGTTGATGCCTGAAGGTATGCTAATATTCTGGGAGGACACAAGAGTTAGAATTAATACACCCATAGAGGCGCAGGCCTTTATGGAAAAAAATAAAGCACTCCTAGATAAACCAGATGACCCTACAACAGACATGCAGGACACGGGAGGGGCCGGAGCTCTGCTGGTGGGGGGAGAAGGGGCAATACCAAGAAAACTCAGATCACAAAAATGAGTAAGAAAATCCACTTGATATAAATTGATCGAAATTATTAACTGAATTTACATGCTGACTATATATTGTTATTTAGTATTGAATTTTCTGTAATTGTATACTATGAGTATGGAGGGAGGGGACACCTGCCGCACACTGCAACTGCCAAAATTTGTAACCTTTCCTTTACCCTTTTCCTTTCTTATTTTTTAAAAAAACCAATAAAACTTTGTTTTAAAATATGTGTTTCTTCAGTGAAAGTGTTTAACTGAAGCAGGATTGGGAAATGACCACTGTCAAACTTAGGCATAACTTCTGGGGCTTTGTCTAAAGCAGAAGGTCCCTGGAGACAATTATATAATCAATAGCACTCATTCTGGAGTCAGATAGGTAAGTGAATTTGGCTGGATGGTCACTTTCAAGTATACTATTTAAAATGTATTTGAGCCAGAGACCTGCAACACTTGTTTTTTTGGGGGGTCTTTTGAAAAATAGGTAAGGAGGAATCTGTCATCTTTAGAAATGGTAGGGGAGGTATTTTGGTTTAAACCAGGGGTGTCCAAACTTGGGAACTTTAAGACTTGTGGACTTCAACTCCCAGAATTCCCCAGCCAGCCGGCTGGGGAATTCTGGGAGTTGAAGTCCACAAGTCTTAAAGTTCCCAAGTTTGGACACCCCTGGTTTAAATGGAAGTGTAGTCATTGGGCTCCAATCTAGCATTGAGATCCCCTCTGAAAAGTACAAATTTATTTGGATTCATCATTACAAGGTCAGCTACATACGTTTCCACTTCAGTTTGCAAGGTTCTCATCTGGGTTGTTTTTTTCTTTAAAACCCCATAGTGATTCCCTGAATATATATATGGCAAAACAAGGTTGTACATTTGTGCATGACTCACTTAATGACCACCTCACTGAGCAACAGAAAGTCTTGTCGCAATTTTGGTTCTAGGTTGAGGATTATTTATATTATTCAGAGGGCATGGAGGTAGAATCGGGTAAACACTGCCATGGCAAATGTCTTAAGTTGATAGAGGGGCCTTGATATGGCATGTAGCTTCTCCATCTTTCACTCTTCCATACTTTGCCCCTGGTATGCCCTAATCCATAGGGTTTTGTATTGCTTGGTTGAGATTTGTTACATTTCCAAGGTAGTTTCTTTTGGATATTAGTAGCTTGGTATTGCATGGGATAGGGTTAAAGTTAAGATTTTTAAAGACCTGAAAGATTGATGTGGATTGGTAGTATCAAATTTCAAATTGTTTTATCAAGCCAGATGTCTCATGTGCATCAAAGACTGGATTATATTACTTTAGAGCTGGGCTGCTTCTATTGTAACAGAGCAAGATACCCAGATGGTTTATATAAATATCTTTGGCTTGATATTGAAACACACAAGATATAAGAGATTCTTTAATCAGGAGCACAGTATTAAAGTATGGAATAAACACAGGAAAAAAGTCTAAAAATTAGAAGCATAATAGTAAACATATTGTGTAGATTTTATTGTTCTATTAGGAAATAGCAAGTAAATTTTACTACCAAACTTTATGGGATAAGTATAAATCAGAAAAAAATGATGTTTATCAATAAAAATAAACTTCTGGAACTAGATATTAAGCTGATAGGAAAATAATTGCAGAAGCTATGACAGTATTGATACATTGGCTGCATTTTGAATAAAAGATAGGATAATAGCATAGAAATAAGGAACAAGATTTAACAGAGAAGAGTAGTTTTTTGAAAAAATATGTAAACCAACTTGTTAGTACTGAAAATTGAAGTTTTTGGTGGTAGTTATTATGTCTCTTCTTTTTCATAGAAGAGAATCCTGTATAAAAGGCTACTTATCCTTAAGCTCCTAAATAGAAAACAAGACTTAATGACAATAAGTAAGAAAAAAACATAGAAATATAAAATATAGGTTTACAGAAGATTACTTAAGATATTGTGAATTGAATGTGTACTAAATGAAAAGGACTGGGCAAAGATAAATTAAGAATGAATTGAAATATTGATGATAAATGATATAAAACAAATATCAGTTAACTTTTCAAGAAGAAATTCAACCCATGCTGATACATAATATATATGTTGATAAAAATAATAACACCAAAAGAACAAACAGCATTGAGAGAGAGTATTATTTTGTGTTTCTGAGAGAGTACTTTGTGACATAATACTTTTAACTACAGCAGTAAACTGCACTACAGAAGATTCTTTAGTTTGACATTTCTGTTTACATTTTTAATAAATACAATTAATACAAGACTGGCCAGCAAAAGTTTATTCTCTCAAGAAAATCAAAGAAAATGTACTTGACATTTCAGGGAAAATGTGTATTTACCAATTTGTTTATTGTTGATTATCATAACAATTTTGTACTGAGTTAGTTAATTTTCCAAAAGGTTTCTAAACTATTATCTGTGTCATTATATAGTAAATGATTGCTAAGGTTAGGATAAATCTGCCAATCATCTATAGCAGGGATGTCAAACTCAATTTCATTGAGGACCGCCTCAGACTTGTGTTTGACCTTGGGGGCACGGGGTGTGTGTGGCTGGGGTGGCATAGCCAGCACTATGTAACTCGTATTGGGGACATCTGTGGTGGCCCGAGCACTCTGTCAGTGAAAACAGGCTCACAAGCTCTGTTTCCAGCTGCGATGGCCTCCTGCAACCCTCTGCCAATGAAAACGGAGCTCGGGGTGCTGCGCACGGCCCTCGTGAGTTCTGTTTCCAACTGCGACAGCCTCCTGCAAACCTCTGCCTGCGAAAACGGAACTTGGATTGGACCGCATGCAGCCCCCCCAAGCTCTGTTTCTCTGGCAGAGGCACCAGAGGCCACTCCTTCATTGTTTCCAAGGCAGCCCCATAGGCCAGATCTAAGCACCCCACGGGCCAGCTCTGGCTCCTGGGCCTTGAAGTTGACACTCCTGGTTGATATTATGTGAACTTAACATATTCAGCAACAAACTCACCATTTAGTGTTCTCTAAGACAGCTTCCAGAAGTGTTTCAAAAAGCTACTTAAAAGTTGAAAAGCTAGAAACTGTTCTTGGGTTTAGTTGTAGGAAGCATGCTAATTTAGGGCAAAAGACATTAGATATATAATGATTTTGGTCTTCATTCTCAGTATAAGCACTTTGATTAGAGATTTAATTAGTTTAGGAGATTTGCTTTATTTTGTAGCTTACCATGTAAATGGGATGTGCTATTTCTCCTCCAGTTCATAAGCAGGGCTTGAATAGTTTGCTCTTTTCTTTCATATATTGCTTTTTCAGGGATGGGCTGTTATTTCTGCAGTTCTTTGGGCACTGTAGCATGTATAAAATGTTCAAGGCAGCTGCTACAGTATATGCACAATAATTCGGCTGTGGGGGGAGGAATGAGAATTACAACATAAACATACGTACGGTTAACAGAATATGCAACTGGGCATTTTTTTAAAAAGATGTAATTTCTAAAGCCATACAAATTATTTTTAAGAGTTCATGACCAGTATGAAGCATCACTACTCTTGATCACTACTTATTTTACTTTACAGGTTGTGTGTTTTGTATTTTTTATTTAAAAAACTTTTTGGTGGAGAGTTTGCAAATCTCTGCATTTTCTTAGATAGATATATGTTCCATATACATTTAACAAATAACCTATCTAACAAAATGAAATTCAATGTAAAGAAAAGAAAGGTGCTCCATTTAGGCAAGAAAAATCAAATGCACAGATATAGAATAGATGTTACCTGGCTCAACAGTAGTAACCATGAGAGGAATCTTGGAGTCCTAGTGGACAATTACTTAAATCTGAGCCAGGAGTGTGCGGCAGATGCCAAAAACGCCAGTACAGTTGGCTTTTAACAGAGGTATAGAATCAAGATCACGTGAAGTGTTAATACCACTTTATAATGCCTTGGTAAGATCACACTTGGAATAGTGCATCCAGTTTTGGTCACCATGATGTAAAAAGATATTGAGACTCAAGAAAGAGTGCAGAGAAGAGCAACAAAGATGATTAAGGGACTGAGGCTAAAACATACAAAGAACAGTTGCTGTATTTGGGTATGTCTAGTTTAATGAGAAGAAGGACTAGGGATGACATGATAGCAGTGTTCCAATATCTTAGGGGTTGTCACAAAGAAAAGGGGGTCAACCTATTCTCCAAAGCACCTGAATACAGGACAAAAAGCAGTGAATGGAAACTAATCAAGGAGTGAACCAACCTAGCACTAAGAAGAAATTTCCTGAAGCTGGAACAATTTATCAGTGGAACGATTTACTTCCAGAAGTTATGGGTGCTCCAACACTTTAAGAAGAAATTGGTCAACCATTTGTCTGAAATTGTGTAGCGTTTCTAAGGTAGTGTTTCTTGAGTCCTAGTTATCAGCAAAGAGTACATACATCTTTATATAGACTGTAAAAAAAATGGGCTCAACAGTATTGGAATCTAGTGAATTTGCAACTGGTTGAATAATTGCACTCCAGAAGCTTCACATCATTCTGTAGATCAGTGGCGCCTAACCATTTGGGCACCAGGGACTGGTTCTGTGGAGAGAGATTTTTCTATGGACCAGAGGGGGAATGGTTTCATGTGCTGCCTGTATCCCACGGATGGGGCTCCACTTGTTTTCATGCCCCAGTTTCTGACATGCTGCGAACCAGTGCCGGTCCACAGATCGGAGTTTGGGGACCCTTGCTGTAGATTATAATCTGGAAAATGGATAGGCTGGAGCAGAACTACCAGGAAGATAAGGCATTTGGAGACAAGCCCTATAATGAATAGTTGAAAGGATTAGGCATGGTTTATATCGCAAAAGAAAACTGAGAAAGGATATGGCAATGATCTACAAATACCTAAAAAAAAAACCTTGCATGCAAGAGGAGTGTAGAGATTTTCCTTGTAGATATTGAGTGTAGATATTGGGGCTGAAATTAAAAGGAGATTTGGGATAAATATTGACTTTTTTTCCTCTGATAAGAACTGTTAAGCATTAGGAGAGTATGTTTAGAACAGTAATGTTGGAAGTTTTTAATGGAAGCAGGATGGGCACTTCCAGAGATTGTATAGTGATTCCTGTACTGAGCAGGAGATTGAAGCAAAAGATATACAATCTATAACTCTGTAACTGTGACAGAATGAATAAATATTTATTCATTTGACGAACATTACATTTGAAGATCAATTCCTAGCCTATTATTGAAGAGTGTGTGTGTGTTTGTGTGTATGTTAGTAAATATGTAAAAGCAGCCCAGGTTCAAATCCCAGTAAGGGTATGGCTAGTTGATGAGAGCTAAATAACTTGAACTAGATCTATACTAGTCTCCCTTCATTTATTTATCAGCAAAAATGTAACACAAAATGGTTTGTCATGTAAGCGACTGCTCCTGGAGTGGGATTGAAAGGCGAAAGGGAAGCAGTATGCTCCCTCCCATATTTGGGCACAACAGGTGCTTTGACAAAAGAAAAACACTACATACATACATACATACATACATACATACATACATACATACATACATACACACAGACACACACACATACATATATTTCAGGCATACATTCTTTGTATCACACACACACACACACAAACATATTAGATGTTTTGTCAAGGCACCTGGTATTCCCCCAAATATGGAGGAATATACTGCTTCCCTTTTGCCTTTCAGCTCCACCCTAGGAGCCTTCGAGGCCGAAACCATTTTTGAAACCAGGTGCCTTGACAAAACATTTAATCATTCCCCTGACTCCGCTGATAAGGGAGGAGAGCTTGTGGTTCAGAGATTATTATAACTGCCTAACATGTAAAATAGCCCAAGTTCAAATCCCAGTAAGGGTATGGCTAGCTGATGAGAACTAAATAGCTTGAAATAGATGTATATTATTCTCCCTTCATTTATTTATCAGCAAAAAAATTGTGGCTCGGCAGTCATGTGACCAGGTGGGAGTGGCTTGGCAGTCATGTGACTGAGTTGGAGTGGCTTGGCAGTCATGTGACCAGGTGGGAGTGGCTTGGCAGTTATGTGACTGGGTGAGGGTGGCCAAATCGATGTCACTCACCAGGAGATGTCATGGATTGGGTAAAATGTGGTGAAGCTCACTTAACAACGCTCTTGCTTAGCAACCAAAATTTGGGGCTCAATTGTAGTAATAAATCAAGGACTATCTCTGCCTTCCTTTGCATGGCAGCCTTGTCCTAGTAAACTCCTTCTCCTTTCTGGCAATTTTCCTCTCTGTTAGAGGCACCAAAATAATCCATACAATGTAAGGTTTCCTGCTGCAGCAGGGGGCTGGACTACATGATCTCCAAGTAGCCTTCTAGCCCTAAATTGCTGTGCTGTTTTTCTTTTTTTTCTGCTAACAAAGAAACCTGCCTGAGGCTCATTCCACTTTCCTGCCAGATAGAGATAAAAAGATAATGACCCTAGAGAAAGTTTGGCTCCATTCACAAGCAGGGAATCATCCAAACCCTTTTAGAAACACAAAGCCCATATTGCACAAACCCCAAAACTTCAAAAACATAAAACCATATAACATATGACCATATAACCAATTTGTTGTTCCCTGCACCTTTCAATTTAAAGGCCTAAGCATTAGGACTTGTGGACTTCTACTCCCAGAATTCCACAGCCAGGCATGCTCAGTTCTGATTTAAAGCAACAGCATTTGTTTTTCTCTTTTGCGAAAGACATTTCCTTTTTTCTTTTTCTTCTCCCTTCCCCTCCTTCCTCCTCCTCTCCCTCCTCCCCTCCTCCCCTCAAACACACACACACACACACACACACACACATATACACACACAAGTTGGATTGGATTATCTCTCCTACCCCCTTCCCTCTCTCACTCTCTCTCAAACACACACATGCACAAAAGTTGGATTGGATATCTCTCCCAATGGCTTGAAAGCAGCTCCTCTGCCATCCCCCCTTCCCCTACTGCCTTCCCCAAACACCTCCTCCATTGCAAATGCAGCGTGCTGTCCGGGTGGGAAATGCATGGAAGACAATAAAGCCCACCCACTCACCTCCTGCTGGCAGGCTGAGATGAGAGAGAGGCAGAGAAGCTGGGGGGGGGGCTATCAGAGCCTTCTGAAAGAACGGGGCTCTCCTTCCCCAGTCTAGTTTGATTGCAGGTGGAGCCACGTTGCCTTTTCAAACCGTAGTCAGTGAAGCTGGGCTGGATTTTTGCATATATTTAGCCAGCTGTTGAGGGAGGGGGAATGACTTCCTCCCCAGGCCCCCATCCATTTCTCTTTCCCACACACACACAGCTGAATAAAGCTATGTGAAAATCCAGACCAGCTTGGGAAGACCACAGGAGGGAAGCCAGGCAAAGGGCCATGCTGTAGCACACACACTTTCCCCCAGCCCCGATCTTTCGGAAGGCTCCAATCAGCTCCCCTACGGCTTCTCTGCCTCTCTTCTCACCTCAGCCTGCCAGCAGGAGGTGAGTTGGTGGGCTTTATTGCGTTCCAGGCATTTCCCACCCAGATAGCACGCTGCATTTGCAATGGGGGAAGTGTTTGGGGAAGGCAGCGGGGGAATGGAGAGGGATGGCAGAGGAGCTGTTTTCAAGCCATTGGGAGAGATATCCAATCCAACTTCTGTGTGTGGGCGCATCCAGCTTCCCTGACTACAGGCTGCATTAAACTACACGAGGGAGGGAGCGAGGGAGAGAGTGTGAGTGAGCCAGGTCCCTTCCCTCCAGCCTTTGCCCAAAGCCCCGCACTGCACCAGGAGGATGAAGTTTAAATTCCTCCCCCACCTTCCGACCCATGCATACCTTTTCCAGCCACTTCAGAGAGGGCTTCAATGTTGCTCTTGCCTCGGGTCCTCTGAAGAAGCCCTGCCCTCGCTTCCTTCTCTTTGAGAAGCGCCTTGCAAATGGGTGCAGGGCAGGGGAGTGTACCGGTATGGGGGTGTGGCCACGCTGCTGTGGAACAGGTACGCAAAAGTATGGCAAATTTCTGACACCGGTACGCCCGTAGTGGTGCGTACCAGGCCGAACTCACCTCTGATGATAGATAGATAGATAGATAGATAGATAGATAGATAGATAGATAGATAGATAGATGATAGATAGATAGATAGATAGATAGATAGATAGATAGATAGATAGATAGATATGGCATACAAAGAATGTATGCTTGAAATACTGTACAAGTAGTCATTTAGCAATCACAATTGGGACTGGCAACTCCATCACAACACCCACTGCCATCACTAAGGAGAAATGTGACTGGGACAGACTTCCAATGTCACTTTCAATTCAAGACAATGTGTGGTTGAGATTTGCAATTTTGCTTCATGTTTTCTATTAATTGTTGCAAGAGAATTGGGAAGCATGCAAAGGGGGTTCACATGAGTACAGGATTCTGCAACAGTTGTAAATGCACACTGGTTGCAAAGCCCCTGAATGGTGATCATGTGTCTGTGGGATTTGCTGCTGTTGTAAATGTGAGGATTGGTTGCAAAGGCTTTTTTTCACCATTTAATTTTGAACATTTGCTAACAAAGCAGTTGGTAAACTAGGACTACCTGTATACAAGAAAACAAAAGGCATTTTAAGATGGATTTTTATTGCATACATACAAGAAATCCCAGGGCTTTTGCTGTGGGTCTTTGTGTTTTTTAAATCCATATATGTTATTCAGAGTCAACTGGGTGAAATGGGCAATTAACTATATGCTGTAAATAAATATCCACTATACACAACTTTATACTCCCAGAACAGGACTAAGATATAGTAAGCCAAGATATTAAAGAAAAAAGAAAGGTAAAACTAGTTTACACCAGCATACTCACTATATTTCCCCATGCCATTTTATCTTTATGTCATGCATACACTGGCAAACTACAAATATATACACAGAACTATTGTTTCATATTTCTTTTTAAATCTAATAATAGCTTGCATTATAGATGCTGAATTATAACTTTCTAAAAATACTTTCTATCGTTATCAGTTGATTATCTCAGATTTTTAAGAACTAAAACAAGGCTGTTGTGTAAGAAAAATATGTATGTTTTTGAAAAACATAACATTTTCCTCAAATGTGGTTGCACTACATAATGGCAGATTGAATATAAGCATCTTATTAATATGCATTCTGGTTTGTGTTGTCTGAGATTATTTTGGATGTCTACTCTTTTCCCTATTAAGCATGAAACAAAAATAAAAAGATAAACAGTGGGGAATTCCTTGGCCTTTGTTTTGAAAAAAAATGCTAGAAATAGGTAGGAAAGCAACAATTGATAAATACATTTTAAAATATGACCATAAAGTTTTAAGAAGTTATTGATTAATGTTGGCGAAACATTACTGAATGGTTCAGTAGTCATATATACAACCTCTGTTTGCAATAATAATAGCAATAATGATGATGATGAAGTTCTTATTTTTGTATGTCGCCAGTTTAAAGAAATAGGGTTTTTTTTCTGGTCCCAAAGATATATCTAGCGTGGTTTTTTGGGGTGATAGAGAGTGAATTTGCATGTGATGAGAATACATTGCTTGGTTTCTTTTTCTTTTGCATAGAAAGAAGGGAAGCAAATAATTTAGTAATTTGGAAATTTGTCATGCGAATGAACCATTTTCAAATTCTCAGGCTTTCTTTGATTGCTTTCTACCACCCAAGATTTAGTTAAGAAAATAATTTTAAACCACTATTTCTGGATTTTACATAACAAACCTTGAATCTTCTGAAACAAACCGGAACCCTGGTTTATTCTTCTACAAATAAGAAGGGAGGGAACAGGAGAGGGATTCCTGCCTGTGCTTGGAACTTAATTATGGTTTATTGTTATTCATGAACGTGCCTTTTGTGTGAGAAAGGAAGCAAACAATTTCCCCATGATGTTTATTGCAGTAGGATCAAAAGGCAGGATAACTATAGCATTAAGTGAAAGTCACTTCCTTACAGAGAAAAAAAATCTTTGTATTATTCCCCTTAAGGCACACAAAACTTTGTCTTCTTTGTACCACTCAAATGAATCTCAAAGAAATTACAAACCTACTCAGGCTTTCAATGGTTAATATACTTTCTTCTGTTCCGTCACCCCAAATTTAAACAGGTAAAAAGTCCTAGCCTTTGTGATAAATATCTTCAAAAAGTTAAATAAATGTAATTAAATAAAACTTTTGTTACAAAAATAGTGTTTGCAAATAGTATGTACCAAATATTTCTTTTTGAAATATAATTAAAACAGTGATATAAAAGTTGAAAAAAATAGATATGAGGAAGAGTTCCCAGCATGGTGTTATCATGAATTAGGACTTCTTATAGAAGCAATAATTGTAAGAGTAAGATATTTATAATATCATGGTAATGGTCTGTTAGTGAGTTCTTGAAAGCCTTTTTTTCTCATTATTAATATAGTCTTTACTGATTGTTAGGACTTTTCAGAAGAAAAAATAACTTTGAAAGGAATGCAAGGGGATGAAAAATGCTTTAAGGCAATATTTGCATCTTTGGGGTTTTTTTCTTACTACTATATTATTACTACTACTACTACTAATAATAATATTTATTTCTTAGCCGCACCCTCTCCCGAAGGACTCGGGGCGGCGTACAATGAAACATATGAAATAAATATGTGGACAAAACAAACATATAACAGAGACATAAACCGAGACACACACAAGGAGGAGGTCGGCTGATAAATAAAAACAATTAAAATACAGTATTTAAAAACCCCTAGATTAATTAAATATAATTAAAATACCCAGTTAAAAACCCGTCAGGAGCGATATGGTTAGATCAAAGTTGAGCCAGGCCAGCTGCTTGGAATAGGTGGGTCTTAAGCTTAATACGAAAGGAGCGGAGGTCAGAGGTATTCCTAATATCCGGAGGGAGGTCATTCCACAGGGCTGGGCCCGCCACAGAGAAGGCTCTACTCCTAGGCGCCGCCCCCGACACTGTCTAGTGGACGGCACCTGGAGGAGGCCCTCTCTGTGCGAGCGGATTGGTCGCAGGGATGTATGGGGCAGAATACGATCCCGCAAGTAACTAGGTCCTGAGCCATGGAGCGCTTTAAAGATTGTTATCAAAACCTTGAAACGCACCCGATAGACCACCCGATAGAAACACCATGAAACACTCACCTATGATCCTCTTCGATGTTTGGTCTATTTGGTCCATATTCAGACTCAAGGAAGTTCTGTTCACATGCCAAAAATTATTCCCAATGGTTTTGAAATAACAGTTATTGGAAAGCAATGGTATTGTGAAGTGTTCTGATTCTACAACATTGTATGTAATTGAGCACATATGTTTCCTTGGTTGTTTCCAGATTATTGGGTAAGCAAAGAATTGGATTCAGTTCAGTAAGTTCTGCCAAACCGCCAAAGTAAGTTGATTGTATTAGGCAAGTGGAGGTGGGGGTCGGTGAGTGCAGGCAATAAGGGGAGTTTAGCAGTAATAAGGAACACCTGGGAGGTAGAATAAAGTATATAGATAACATCAAACCAGGTAGACAAGTCCTGACAGAATCCCTTACATTGAAGAAATTTTAATCTAGTATTTGTATGATATTGTAAATATGCTCATGTTCATTTGTTGTACTGCTTTACCTTGCCTCAAGGTAAAGTGAGCCTTAGGAAATGTAGAATTTGGGATGCAACTAGTGATGTTGAGGCAATGAAAAATATGTATTCTCGTGGGGGAAGGTTCCTTTTGTTGGCACCTCATTCATATACAGGTAGTCTAGAATGTATTTCCAGAATACATGCAAAAGCTGCATTTATTGGGAGGAATATTCTTTTCCAGATTTTCTAAATAACTATCTTACTTGCGTGGTGAGCAATGAATACTTATTTTTGGAACGTGTCTGTGTGTGTGTGTGTGTGTGTGTGTGTGTGTGTGTGTGTGTGTGTGAGAGAGAGAGAGAGAGAGAGAGAGAGACAGAGAGAGAGAGAGAGACAGAGAGAGACAGAGACAGAGAGACAGAGAGACAGACAGAGACAGAGACAGAGACATAGACAGAGAAACACAAAATAAAAATTTGCTTTGACACATTAGGTGTCAATTTATTGTAGCACCAGTAGTTTTTTTGCTAGATATTTCAGACAAGTGCTACGTAAAAACATCCTGTGTGGCCATAATGTAATCCAATAATGTTGATTACAGTATCAGTGTCTACTTTGGTGAAGGTTGGTTGCTATACGCTGGGAGATTATAAAATAGCAGCAACCCCAGCTTGTACTTCTGGTCAACTTACAAATGTGGCATTATACACATGTTTGGAAGAGTATGGTTGAGGCTAATGTATTACTTAGTACTCAACTGGATAGATCTCACTGAGGAGAAAGGACTTCCCCCATCTCAGTCTCCAGCCAGAGGGACACCAGATCTGCCCTCTCATTCATAATTTCATCACAGACAAGTTTGTTACAGATAACCTGACATTCAGTTGCATCAGCCTAAGTATGAAGTTCCTAATTCAAGAGTTCAGAATGGGGGAATGGAAATTGATACTGGCACCACATTTGCAAACTCTCTTCCCACAGAACAGCTTGTACCCATTTTCCATCTTACCTCTCCCTGCCTGTCACTTCTTTTTTTTCCTTTAGCCTTGCCCAATCAAATAGTGTACAGGATTATGATTTTCCTTCCAATTTAGCTCCAACTGCAATGTTAATAATTGTATCCGGCAACTAGACTTGAATACACAAATCTACTTTTTGTTGTTAGTTGCAAAGTCTTGTCCGACCCATTGCAACCCTATGGACAACATTCCTCCAGGCCTTCCTGTCCTCTGCCATCCTCTGGAGTCCATTTACTGCTTCGGTGACTCCATCCAGCCACCTCATTCTCTGTTGTCCCTTTCTTCTTTTGCCCTCCATCTTTCTCAGCATTAGGGTATTCTCCAGTGAGTCCTTCCTTCTCATTAGATGGCCAAAGTATTTGAGTTTCATCTGCTTTCCAAACTCATTATTCCCAAGAGTAAATAGTCTGCCCTCTTCCTTCTCTAGCAACCAATCCTTTACTTGGTTCTTACCAATTGTGAGTACCGTACTTGGTTGTCTCATACAATGAACTAAACAATGAACAATGAACTAAAGGGCCACCATCAGTGAGCTGTTGGACAGCATTTCTTGGTCTGTTGTGTGGATGCTTGGGTAGTTTAGGGATTGGGAATTTATGGAGGGTGTGGGGGGGGATTGTCATGTGTGTTGGCCTGGTCTCTGGATGCTTTGTGAATTTTGTTGTATAAGTATATTGTGTATATACGTACAATGGCAATAAAATAAATAAATAAATAAAAATACCTGAATGCTAGAACTTTCACTCAAAGAAAGAATGTACTATCTTTTATTTTTCCTTTATCTTTTATTTCCTATGTTTATTATTCTGTCTTGAACTCAGGTTAATTTCATCAAAGTCAGTTCCAGGATATCTCTTGTCCTAACTGGCAGAGATCTGCCATTTAATTTAATGTAATTTTCACCTCCTTTTCCCTGATCCACCTTACATTTGCTACCTTTTTTTTCTTTTGTCATTGTTTCCCCCCTTTTCAGCTTATTCTAATTTTCCCTGTTCATTAGTGTTTTTGTACTTTTTCTATTCTTCATTTTGTGTTTCAGATGCAATTGCATCTGTTGTCATATCATCTTGTCCTCTACTTTTCAGTGGACTGATCAGATAAATTACAGGCAGTTACTCCGGTAATTCACGCTTTCATCTCAGGCACAGAAGTCATTTATTGAACAGTGCTACCTCTCCCTAAGTTATGGTCCCATGGTTCATCAACTGCAGTCATTTGGATCTCCAACTCTTTCCTTTTTTTTTCTTAAGTAAAAAGTCTATTTCTGATTTTTCTCCCTAGTCTTCTTTCTCTTTCTCCTTCTAATCTTCTTTCTTTTACTTCTCCTGCACCATACTTTGTATGCAACATACTGCAACAATATTACAATCTGGGGGTCCTTCTAGACTCATAACTATTGCTCAGTGGCCAGGTGGAAATTGTGATTGGAAAGATCTTTTTACAGATCCTCCTTGTCCATCCATTCCTGGATTGGCAGGTTTACAGTCACTTGTGCCCTACTCTCTTTCACATTAGACTGCTGCAATGCACTCCATATGCATTTGCATCAAGGATGCAAAGAATCCTTGAAGAGTAACCCTAGAACAGTGATGACTAACCTTTTTGTCGTCGTGTGCCAAAAGTGCACATGCACGCGCACCCATGATGCTATGCATCCATGACCCCCCATGACCTCAGTCCCTGCAAACCCCCTGCGATGCCCCACCGCCGCACATGCACACGCGCCTTCTGCATGCACCCCACCCCCTGTGCATGTGCAGCAGAGACCCCAAAACCAGCTGGCCGGCGGGAGGCGCGCACACATTTGTGGTGGAGCTGAGCTGGGGCAACAGTTGCATGCCGCCTGTGCCATAGGTTCGCCATCACAGCCCTAGAAGCTTCAGCTGATATAAAATGCAGCAGCACTGGTAATTATGTGTGCTCCTAGCACAGTGTGTATTGAGCCTTTGCATCACAAGCTGCATGGGTTGCCACTTCGCTTCCACATCTAAATATAAAGTGCTGATTTTATGTCATCATGGCATGGGAACAGGCTATTTGAAAGATCACATCTCCCCAGTTATTTCAGCCTGCCTTGTTAGTTCTGTTAGAGAGGGCATGCTGAGGGAACCATCAGTTAGGGACCCATATTTGGTAGATACCAGGAGGTGTACAGTAGCTTCTCTTTTGTACTGCCCATCTTATTGAACATTCTCCTCTCCAAAATTAAATTAACTCTTTAGTGGAAAATCCTCAAGAGCTTGTTATGTCATCAGGCCTGGAGCTCCTAAGAAACTGGAGATTTGCTTAGATGACTCCATTGGTGAAATGGCCATTTTTATCCTCTTGATGCCTAGGGATTTGTATATGTGTTTTTATGCTGTTTATTTCTTAATGCAGATTTCTATATTTTTTATATCTGTCATTTTTATATTTGTGTTTCTATCTGATTGCTGCACGTCACCCAGAGTTGTTTTGATGAGTTGGGCAGCTATACAAATAAATACAATTACAGACTCATAAACAACAGGAAAAGTAAGTAACATACCCATAGCCCATTGAATGACATTTTAGCTGATTATGTTTGAAACTCTATGGACTAATTCAAGAACAAAGTAAGACATAACGTGATTTGTTTGGCTTTGGTTTATTATATTAATTAAACCCAGTCATTGTCATTTATTTAATAAATCATAATTAAACAAATGGTGCTGTAATAACAAGTCTGTCTCTTGTTTCTCTCTTTGTTGAATGGGAATGATTCTTTATGACTAGTATGAATTCTGAAAAGGTCTTTGATTAGCAATACAAGAGACAGTGGGAGAATGTAAGAACAATGCGCGGGATGGTGGTGGTAATACGTTCCTGCCTGGAACACTGTATGTATGTATGTATGTATGTATGTATGTATGTATGTATGTATGTACACACCCACATGTATATAAAAGCTGGTTCTGCATCTCTGCAAAATTTTGCTTCAGAAATGCTTTTGGATCAAGTGTTGTCAATGTTTGAGAGTAGAAAAAGATGCAACTTTCCTCTTCGTCTGAAGAGCCTTCTCCCTCTCTGTGTTTTTCCATAACCTAGGCCAGTTGATGTTGGCCAGGTTCCAGATCCTTTTGAAATGCTGCCAAATTAACAGCTCCCACTATATTGAACTTTGCTTGAAGGATCTTGCTGAACAGCTTTCTGAGAAAATGTACAATTACCATGTTTACAAAAGTAGAAATCTGTATTTTGGATTAATTTTTAAGGTAATTTTTAACAAGTAGCTTTAAAAAGAGCAGATTCCTCCACATTTGAGAGCAAACATAGGATTAAAATACTGAAGAGTTATTGAGATTTGTGAAAACCTTGCATACTAATTAGGTGGTGCTGGTTTTTTACATAATAGATTAGATGAGATGATATAGAAGCAGTGAGCCTGGTATCTTCTGTACTTAGTATTCCAATATGATAGTACAATAATGCTTTTATTGAATGTAATAAAACAGATGCTTCCTGATGACAACTTCCCAATTTGTTTAGAAAACAGGCAGTTCCAGATTGGTTTCCCCATGCTGTACGGCAAGTAGTATTGCTAAGAAGAAACAATAATTAAAAAATCAACTGGTTTGGAGCAATTCTAAAATATATTTATAAACAGTTTCATGTTGTTTTTAAACCCTGAATGACAATTACAAATCTTTTGATCACAGGCTATACTTACAAGTTTAGTCTTTTATAATTCTAAACCTAGGTGAAATCACTGACAAACTTTTGGGTTTATAAGTATGATAACACAAAATCAACACATCTATTAAAACACCACAAACAGAACCTTATTTATGAAGATACTATTAAATTGTTCATATAATGTATGTTAATAGGTAAAGTCAGCTTATTTGGGTTATATACGGTAATTGGACACAAACATTTATAACAGGTTCGTATGAATTTATTTCTGCTATTACAGAATTACTAACATTTGACTCTCTAGAGATGTTGTTGAACTCGAGTTCCCATTAGACCTATCTAACATAGCCAAAAGTGAAAGAAGAATGAGGTTTCAGCAAGCAACTTCTAGAGAGCTAGATGTGCTGAGCTCATCTACTTGTTCAATATCTTTTACCCAGCAGAAGTTGCTGCTGATGTTTGATAACTTGGAATAATATGAATTATGGTGCGGGAGACTGAAAAAAGTAAAAAGGTTAACCAAAAATCCTGTATTCATCTTATGAATACGATTTTTGCTTGCACAACACTGCTGTTCTTAGAAAGAACAGTGAACTGTATACACTGTGTATGCTTCTAAACCAAAGTAAAATGTGACATTACACTCATTAAACTCCGCTTTACAGAGAAAATACAAAGCATCTGTTTCTGATTTTGAACTATGCTTACTTAGTAAATGGAAGCTTGAATATTCATGAATGAACTAAAATTATTGAATATGTCAGAATTCTAAGCCATGACTTAATCCTGACTTGCTTGAATATATAATTTGTGTTTCATTATAATGGGGAATTACTTAATTCAAAATCAGAAACAAAAATGTTTAGTCTCTACTAAACATTTTACTACTAAGAGGCGGAAGCATCAAAGGGTAAACTAAAATTAAATCTAAACTGGCTGCCCTTTAAAGCAGTGATAGTTGTGCAAAATCAAAATACTATCACAGCCTTGGGGAAGGGAATTAGAGGGGTTACCTAGGGGTATTTTTTATTTGACAATTTTGTAACATCTAACCATCTGAACGTCTGAGCACAGGAGGGATTTACTAGCGAGTATATAAATGGCTACTTTACCATTCACTTCACAAACATTGGTGTAATTAAAAATTATGATAATTCTTTTAACTTATTAATATTATAAACAGTTATTTCTTCTGACATTTCTGTCCGAAAATGATGAAAATAATGCTATCAACATTTGCAGACACCAAGGTTTACTTCCTTCTTTGTATTCACCCTAGTGAACAGCAAAGGATTACACATGAGTACTCTAGATGTCATGTCATGCCTCCTGTTAGTACTGTTTACCAAATAGAAAGGAATTAGTACTGGCCTTAAGGAGGATTCAGAAGTTCTTGTATGTTTATAGGATGAAGAAATAGCTATGGAAATAGAAATAAGATAAGCTAATGAGCCTGTGCTCTGAATAGGTAGTTAAAATCTATAGCAAAACTGGATATTATCCCTACATGAAACTATATACTTATTCAGCAGTTTGCTGTGCTTAAATTATTTGTTTCAGTATCCAACAAAATGAAATTTAATGTGGGGAAAAGCAAGGTTTTACACTTGGGTAGGAAAAACCAAAGATGCAAGTATAGATTGGGGGGAACCTGTCTCAAAAACTGTGAGAGGGACCTTGGAGTCTTAGTGGATGATCCCTTAAACAAAATTCAGCAGTGTTTTGGCAGCAGCCAAAAAAGCTAAGAGAATCCTTGGTTATATAAACAGAGGCATAGAATCAAAATCATGTGACGTGTTAGTATCTCTTTATAAAGTCTTAATAAGACCACACCTGAAATATTTCATCGAGTTTGGGTCACCACATTACAAAAAAGATGTTGAGATTTTGGAAAAAGTGCAAAGAAGAGCAACTAAGATAGGGGTGTCAAACTCAATTTCATTGAGGGCCTCATCAGGGTTGTGATTGACCTTGGGGGGGGCAGGCGGGCACGGCCAACTGTGTGGGTGTGGCCAACTGGGTAAGCATAGCCAGCTTGACACCACTCCCCAAACTGCTGACATGTTTCCTCTTTGCATTAGGTAGATCAGGCCGAAGTCACGCTGACCTGATCTTTCCTCTTTCCATTGGGTAGACCGGGCCGAAGCCACGCTGGCCCGATCATTTCTCTTCACATTGGGTAGACTACGACGGCCCCATGGGCTGGATCCTACCACATCACAGACTGGACACCCCTGAGCTAAGATGATTAAAAGCCTGGAGACTAAAACATATGAAGAATGGTTGCAGGATTTCAGTTTAGCTACTAGAGAGAAAAGAAAGACTAGGGGGGACATGTTAGCAGTATTCCAGTATTTGAAAGGCTGCCACAAAGAGAAGGGGTAAATTTATTTTCCAAAGCAACAGAGGGCAGAACAAGAAACAATGGATGGAAACTAATCAAGGGGAGAAGCAACGTGGAATTGAGGATAAACTTCCTAACAGTGAAGACAATTAACCAGTGGAGCAGCTTGGCTTTAGATAAACTGGTGTGGCTGCTTCATCACTGGAGGTTTTTAAGAAGAGACAGGACTGTCACTTGTCTGAAATGGAATAGGATCTCCTGCTTGAGCAGGGGGCTGGACTGGCAGACCTCCAAGGTCTCTTCCATCTTGATTCTGATTCTCATTCTGACTTTGTAAAAAAACATAGTGCTTTTTGCCTGATTTTCAGGAATTTGATGGTTTTTTTTTTTGAATAGGTACAAATAGTTCTCAACTTACAACCACAATTGGGACCAGAATTTCTGTTAACTAAGCAAAGTAGTTAAGTGAGTTGCACCCAATTTTATGACTTTTTGCCAGTTGTATCACTGCAGTTGTTAAATTATTCATGTGGTCGTTAAGTGAATCTGGCTTCCCCATTGACTTTTCTCGCCAGGCTCACTTACAAATAATGATCACATGATCCTGGAATGATGGATACATGCAAATTTCAAGCGTTAAATTTTAATCATGTGATGTGCAAATGCTGCAACAGTTTGTAAGTGTCAGGACTGGTCATAAGTCACTTTTTTCACTGCAGTTGTAACTTTGAATGGTTTCTAAATGAATGGTTATAAGCCGAGGACCACCTGTACATTTCTTATCTCAGTTTGTTTTCTAATACAGTACTAAATTCGGCATAGTATGAAATGTTTCTGTAATGCAGGAAGAAATAAGGTTTTTTAAGAGTGAGAAAAGGTAGCACCAGCTGTGGTTGAAACAGATTCTTACGTTATTTGGTTTTTAATTGCTTCTTTAAGCTGTTTAGGTTTTCGTGCATAACAACACAACAACAACTGCACAGCGATCTTCCTTACAGTTGGTTAGCTACTAAGGACAGGGCTCTTTAATTCCAACGGTCGCAGGGAGGGGCAGATACGAGGACAGATTAAGAACTTACAGTCGGTTGGGAGACCGTGGTTGCTGGTTACACCCGGTCGCTTGTACCAACCCCCGCATTCTAGGTGGTCAAGAGTTACAGACCCAAGGCCTGAGGCTGTTGTTATGCAATGCGAGGTCCGTTGTTAACAAGGCCCCCCTCATTCACGATCTAATTTTAGAGGAGGAGCCGGACCTCGCGGGAATAACGGAGACCTGGTTGGGCCACGAGGGAGGTCTTCCCCTCGTGGAAATGTGCCCACCAGGCTACCGAGCATTTCACCAGCCCCGGGCCCAGGGAAGGGGCGGTGGGGTGGCAGTAATTATTCGGGAGGACTTAGAGCCGAGGGAGTCTACTGTGCCACAGATGTCCGGATGTGAATCCCTTGTTGTGAAATGGGGCCCTGGGAGACAGTTGGGCCTGCTGATAGTATACCTGGCTCCTCGCTATACATCAGCGGCCCTGCCTGAACTCCTCGAGCTGATTGCATCGGTGACGGTTGAGACCCCCAAACTTTTAGTGATGGGGGATTTTAACCTGCCATCGATGGGAGAAGCATCAGAGGGGGTTTGGGAGTTCATGGCTTCCATGACAGCTATGGACCTGACTCAAATGATTCAGGGCCCGACACATGAGGGAGGACACACTCTGGACCTTGTTTTTGTCTCTGGCCAGTGGCTGAGTGATCTGGGAGGAGGGGACTTAACCATCACTCCCCTGTCATGGTCAGATCACTCACTCCTTCGTCTTGACTTCCCTGGTGCTACCTCCCGCTGCGGGGAGGCGGAACCGGAAAGTACCAGATGGTTCCGCCCCAGGCGCCTGATGGAACCTGATAGGTTCCAGACGGAGCTTGGGCCACCTCCTGTAACCTTGACCCGCCCCCGGGTAGAGGACCTGGTGGTCGCGTGAAATAATGCGACTACCGGGGCCTTGAACCGGGTGGCGCCTTTGCAGCCTCTCTGGCGGCAACGATCCACCCTGGCCCCTTGGTTTACCGAGGAACTAAGGGTGATGAAATGCCGCAAGAGACGTCTAGAGAGTCGTTGGAGATCCTCTCGCTCCGAATTTGATCGAACACAGGCACGAGCCCATTTAAGGACGTACCTTGTGGCATTGAGAGTGGCCAAACGCCAATATTGTGCCACTCTCATTGCATCCGCGGAGAACCGCCCTGCCGCCCTGTTTCGGGTGTCCCGCTCCCTCTTGTTTCAGAGGCCGCGGGAGGCCCCTCTACAGGGCAGGGCAGAGGAATTTGGTAAATATCTGCAGGATAAAATCGCTCAAATCCGGAGGGATTGGGTCCCTGTCAGTGGTCCAATGGAGACGTCCATGGCGAGTCTTGAGGAATCGATCTGGGAGGAGTTTGACTTGGTTGCCATCGAGGATTTGGACAGAATGCGTGGACGACTGCGACCCACCACATGTTTATTGGACCCGTGCCCCTCCTGGCTTGTACTGGCATCCTGGGAGGTTACACGAGACTGGCTCCTGGGCCTAGTGAATGCTTCGTTGAGCGAGGGGTCTCTCCCGGCCGCCTTGAAAGAGGCGGTGGTGAGACCCTTGCTCAAGAAGCCTTCCCTGGACCCTTTGGAGCTGGCCAATTATCGTCCTGTCTCCAACCTTCCCTTTTTGGCGAAGGTTGTAGAGAGTGTGGTGGCCTACCAGTTTCCACGTCATCTGGAGGAAAATGATTATCTAGACCCGCGCCAGTCCGGCTTCCGCCCCGGTCACAGCACGGAGACGGCCTTGGTCGCGTTGGTGGATGATCTCTGGAGGGCCAGAGATAGAGGTTGTTCCTCTATCCTGGTCCTATTAGACCTCTCGGCGGCTTTTGATACCATCGACCATGGTATCCTGCTGCGCCGGCTGGAGGGGTTGGGGGTCCGGGGCACCGTTTTGCGGTGGTTCGGCTCCTACCTTTCTGGCCGGACGCAGCGTGTGTTGGCAGGAGAAGAGAGGTCGACCCTACGCCCCCTTACTTGTGGGGTGCCACAGGGGTCGGTCCTCTCGCCACCCCTGTTCAACACATATATGAAGCCGCTGGGTGAGATCATCCGTGGTTTCGGGGTGGGATACCACCTGTACGCTGATGATACTCAGCTGTACTTTTCCACCCCGAACCACCCCAACAAGGCCATCGAAGTGATGTCCCGGTGTGTGGAAGCCGTACGGATCTGGATGGATGACAACCGACTCAAGCTCAACCCCTCCAAGACGGAGTGGCTGTGGGTACCAGCTCCCCGGTTCAGCCAATTAACTCCATCATTGGCCATTGGGGGCATTCAACTTGCCCCCGTGGAGCGGGCGCGCAATTTGGGCGTCCTCCTGGATGCCCGGCTGTCCATGGATGACCATGTGACAGCCGTGGCAAGGGGGGCGTTCCACCAGGTTCGCCTGGTGCGCCAATTGCGCCCCCTACTGGACCGGGACGCCTTACGCACAGTCACTCATGCGCTGGTGACGTCTCGCTTGGACTACTGTAACGCTCTCTACATGGGGCTTCCCTTGAAATGCACCCGGAGGCTACAGTTGGTCCAGAACGCAGCCGCGCGGGTAATTATGGGGAGTACTAGGTACTCCCATGTGACACCGTTCCTGCGCGAGCTGCACTGGCTTCCTGTGGTCTATCGGGTGCGTTTCAAGGTTTTGATAACAATCTTTAAAGCGCTCCATGGCTCAGGACCTAGTTACTTGCGGGATCGTATTCTGCCCCATACATCCCTGCGACCAATCCGCTCGCACAGAGAGGGCCTCCTCCAGGTGCCGTCCACTAGACAGTGTCGGGGGGCGGCGCCTAGGAGTAGAGCCTTCTCTGTGGCGGGCCCAGCCCTGTGGAATGACCTCCCTCCAGATATTAGGAATACCTCTGACCTCCGCTCCTTTCGTATTAAGCTTAAGACCCACCTATTCCAAGTAGCTGGCCTGGCTCAACTTTGATCTAACCATATCGCTCCTGACGGGTTTTTAATTGGGTATTTTAATTATATTTAATTATTTAGGGGTTTTTTAATCACTGTATTCTAATTGTTTTTTATTCATCAGCCGACCTCCTCCTTGTGTATGTCTCGGTATATGTCTCTGTTATATGTTTGTTTTGTCCACATATTTATTTCATATGTTTCATTGTACGCCGCCCCGAGTCCTTCGGGAGAGGGTGCGGCTAAGAAATAAATATTTATTTATTATTTATTATTTATATCTCAAATTTTCAAACCATATAGGAGACAAGCTTGAGAGTATACAGTGTTGGAACACATATATGTTTTTCTGACAGAAATACCTGCTTACATTCTGGGAATATATTGTTTGTATTATAGCAATGTATATTCTAATATTTGCCTTTCTCTCAGTCCATGACAAATGTTTTCAAAAAGTAAAATGGCTTCATTTCCAAATGACCACTTATGTTTGCAAAGGAAATTACTTCAATTTGCAAGTGATTAGTAATGAAAAGTGTCATAAATTGAGAGAATATTTTGAACAGTTAAGAGTTATTGTGGTCTTTGGGAAGGATTTAATGAATGCCTTATATTTGTTTCACTTCTATGAGAATGTGGATTTTTCATTATATTTAAGCCTAATCTTAAATATATGTTTACTGTGGTATGCTTACTGTTAAAGTATTCTTATTTCAGTAATTTAAGTTGCTGTTATCATATGAATTATAATATAGATTATATAGATCAAGATCAAGGTTGGTATAAAAGTAAATCGTTTTAATTTTATTTTTAAAAATAGTATCATAAACCTAAATTTAGGATTTGACATTTATCAGTTGAATTATACAGAAGGATGCTTTACTACTCAAAGTGATCAAAAGATTGTCAGTGATAGACAATCATCTAGCCTGATGTGTTAGTAATAATGAATTAATAAACACCATTCAATGTACAATTTCATTCTTAAGAACATTGTACATTGGTTTAATCACATTTTGATTTCTGTATGAATTTGGCTCTGTGAATTGTCTGTGACTCTTAACGTAATATTTTTCCTCTTCGTATATCCATAAATCTTTCCTTGGTTGGAAGAAACCCTATAGATGTAATAGGTTAGGAATATTATAGTGGCTGAAAGGAAGCCTCTGATTCTTAGCCTTGATTCATTAAATAGCCTTAGATAAGCCACACCATTTTAGACTCAATCCATCTCAATCCAGAGCCACTTTGGTCTAGTGGTTAAAGCATGAGGCTAGAAAGCACAAGACCATAATTCAAGTCCTACTTAACCGTGAAAGCCAGCTGGGTGACCTCACCTCATAGGGTGGTTGTTGTGGGGAAAATGGGAGAACGAAGGAGGATTAGAGGTTTTTGCTGCCTTGAGTTATTTGTAAAAATAATGAAGGTGGGATATAAACAAATAAAAACAATATTTGTAAGTTGAACAGTAATGACCACAAGCACATGGTTTAGTTTGTGATAAATGTAGAAAAAAGACCAGGCTTGTGATGCCACAACGCAATACTGCTTTTTTCCCCGTCTCACCCCTTTCTGCTATAATAATCAGGAGTTAATTATAAATTTAAGCATTTTACCGTAGTTTTTTATGCTTTTGGCTTTGTATTTATTTATTTATTAAATGTATTGGTTTCCAATAACCTTGGACAGCTTACAATATTACAGAATAACCTTGGACAGCTTACGGTATTAAATATTTTGGGAAGTTAGACATTATAGTTTATAAACCATGATGTATTAAAGCAGACAACTATGCATTATTCAGTGAATGGTGGTACGTAAACAATAATTTAGCATGATGGGTTACCCCAGTTTTGTATGTGACATTTGTGAAGTGTTTGGAGTATACAATTACAGTGCATTGAAGTTGAAGAGAAACCAAGCATATGGCTTTCAACTCAGATGGGCCTGTTTTGTCCATAGCTGAGTTCTGAAAGAGAAAAGACTTTTTTTTTTTTCAAATGTGTTGTAGAGTCTCTCTCTGTGTGATACTGACTGCATGACACTGATTGGCCAAATGTATTTATTTATTTAGAAAACTTATATATCCTTCTATTTTGTATATGATGATCCTAGACAGCTCACAACAACATTCATAAAACCACAACAACCCACAAAACCCCACAATAGCATCACAGATCCCATCACAGCGTCATACCATCAAATTAATTCCATGTTTACATTTGCATTTGCTGGGTTAACTTCCACCTTAGCAGAATGAATGAAGATCAAAGTCTTCATATCTCTCCCAAAAGCTAATAGATTGTTGTTGTCTGAATTTGAAGGGGAAGCTACTCCAAAGGAGTCTGAGTGGTCATGAAAGAGACCCAACTCTAAGTATCATCACAAATGGTGATATTTAGTGTGATATCACTAAGAAATCTTCTTGACATTTTAAATGGTAAGACCATAAATACAGTGGTGAGATTCAGCCAGTTCACACCTATTCAGGAGAACCAGTTGTTAACTTTCTAAGCAGTTTGGAGAACCGGTTGTTGGAAGAAATCTGATTTTGTTTTTTTCCACTTTACAGGAATCTAATCCTGTAAGGAAGGAAACCTTCTGGTGTTGTTTCTAGCTTAATCTTTATTGCCCTGCTTACAGAAACTGCCTCTCCGGTTAACTCTTATTACGTTGTAACAGTTAAGGTGAAGCACCAATTGACATGAGTGACGTTGAGTTGCCCACGCCCACCCAGTCACATGATCACTGAGCCCCGCCTACTCAGCTGGTCATTAGGGCAGAGAACCAGTTGTTAAATTATTTGAATCCCACACTGCATAAATATATGGATAAACCTAGAGAACTTTTTTTTAAAAATGAAACTTGTAGTTACATTGCCCAAATCATATAACATGATACCCCCAGGAATCTAATTATTACTAGAACAAGTCAGTGAACTTATTTATTAAAAAAAATATTTTGTCATAAGTATATTAAACACTCCCTCCCCCTCCTCTCTTTCACACACTCGTGTGTTTGTATTCATGTGTGCATTTTTAAAAAATAAACCATCAATTTTCAGGTAGGCATATGATGTAATACAATGTATATATAATAAATGACATAGCAGTTTTTTATTATTTAATATATGTACTGATTGGATACAGTAAGCCAGGGGTGTCCAAACTTGGGAACTTTAAGACTTGTGGACTTCAACTCCCAGAATTCCCTAGCCAGCATGGCTGGCTGGGGAATTCTAGGAGTTGAAGTCCACAAGTCTTAAAGTTCCCAAGTTTGGACACCCCTGCAGTAAGCTATTGCTTTCTTGTCACAGCCTTGTGTTTACTAGTATAAATTATGTTTCAGGAAGGTCTGGATGATTCTGAAGAGGCCGGAGTCTCTGAAGGAGCAGAGGTGACTCGCTATGAATATCATGTTCTATATTCCTGCAGTTATCAAGCTCCTGTTCTCTATTTTAGGGCAAGTTTTTTAGGTAAGTGCCTTCTATATCAAGCAAATATTTGAAAGATACCCAATGACATAAATTTTGAACTTAACAGACAAGAAAATAAAAAAAAATGAATGTGGTTTATGATTCATTTCAGGTACATATTTCAATATCTGCAAGTATCAGTATCTTAAGGGTAGATGATATCATCTCTGCCTGAAGAAACTTGATCTTTGGAATTCTGGCAGAAAGCCTAACTGTGATTATCATTTCCTTTACTTACTTTTTTTTAATGCTAAAAATATTGGACCACCCTCATGAACGGAATATTCGACCTTGACAGTTATTGTGGTCACTGTTAGGGGCTTTTAGGGAAAAAAATATCTAAGTCAGGAAGTTTCAATGATGAAAACAAATTAATCATATTTCAGCTGTTTTGTGGATAGTTTTTAAAAAGAGTGGTTATATATGTAGTTTTTATGTATATGATTTCTTAGTTTTTTTACATTGCTTTGGAAGGTAGAGAACTTTTCAATCTTGAAGACCATTGTTAATTTTCTTTAATCAGCAGATTAGAGTAGCTTTTGCCAACTATAGTGCTGTCCATATGTGTAGACTTCAATTCTCAAAATTTCCCAGACATATGAAATATTGGTTAAGGTGTTGACTGAAAGAACCAGCTGACTCTGAGTTCTAGGCCTACCTTGGGCATAAAAACTACTTGGATAACTGGGTGAGTCTCTGTCAGCCCAACAACTCAGAGTTGTTGTTGTTGTAGGGAAAATAAAGACAAAATATTAGCCATCTCACCTTTCTTGAGAACAACAACAACAACTGGAGCACCACTTGAACATTGTCAGCATTGACAAATTCATCATCAGACAACTGCAACAGGAAGTTTTATGTTGAGCAGCGTACATCTTGTGATGATACCTCTAATACCGTCAACATCTGGCTATTCCAGATCTTTGGGAAGAGCTTGATAGGTGAATAAAAATGTCAATCCAGTCTGATCATCTAGCTGATTGGGTGCTGAACAATAATAATATAGACAGATAAAAATTCCAAATCCAGTTAAACATGATAATGAAAAATCCAACAAAAGGGAACCAAGCAACTACAGGGTAATTACCTGTTTATTAACAGCTGTCCATTTGCTAACTGGTGTAGCTAAAGCAGGCCAACAACATCTAGTTGAAAACAAGGTCGTTCCACCAGAATTGAAATGGAACTGCCCAAACAGCGGAGGACAGTAGATCAGCTCCTAATTGACAAGATGATTTTGGAAAAACACAAGAGAAGGAAGACCAACTTGAGTTATCTTGGACTGATTACTAGAAGACATTCAACTTCATGCCACATGATTGGATCAATTGTCTTGAAATAACAGAAGTCAGTATAAACATCAGAAACTTTGTGCAAAGATCAATGGTACAATGGAAGCTACAGATGCTGTCCACAGTGATAAACTTTCAAGGATTGCTCTCACTACTGTTTGTCATGGCACTGATTCCTTTGTCACCAATACTGAACAAGTTGGACCATGGCTATCAAACAATAAACATATCTGCCAGTTTATCTCACCTCCTTTACATGAAAGAACTGAAGCTGTATGGAAATGCACCATCTGAAATGCAACTGTTGCTTAATACTGTCTGCATATAAAGCCAAGACACTGCAATAGAGTTTGGACTTGACAAACAAGCCACATTCACAAACATTAGGGGGAAAATAGGGGAAACTGAAGGAATCAAGATGTCCTATGGAAATAATATCAAGAGTCTGGATGAAGATGATCACTACAAATAGATGCACATCCTTCAAGCTGACAACATTAAACATACTCAAAACAAGAAGGTTATGAATAAATACATCATGAAAGTGAAGATGTTGAAGTCCTAACTGAGTGAAGGAAATCAACACTTGGAGAATCCAAGTCATTAAATACACAGTTGGAATAGTAGCCTGAACTCAAGCAGTACTAAAAGTTCTGGATAGGAAATCCAGAAAAATAATGATAATTAATTATGTCCTTCATCTATGAAGTGATGTTGACATACTCTACTTACCAAGGAAAATAGATGGGAATGAAATGTTGCAAGTACATCAGATGGTTGAATGGAAGAACATCTGAAGGGCAGTGAAAAAGATGAACTGAAGCTAGTATACCAGGTAGGCTTACTGAATACTGGAGAGACCACACTGGCCTACAAGAAAGGCCAAATGAAGAATAAAAAAGAGGCATGGGAAGATAAAGTATTACATGGCCAGTACATTAAAGCAGATAATAACAAGACGTGGCAATGGCTAAAAGTAGGAAAGTTGAAGAAAGAGACAGAAAGGCTAATTCTGGATGCACAAGAGCAAGCCTTAAGAACATACAAACCCAGATTTTAGAAGAGAGCAACAGACAGCAAGGCACATCCTTGCAAAGAAGCAAAAGAAACAGTGGACCACCTGGTTAGCTGCTGCAAGAAGATCACACAGACTGATTACAAACAACGTCAGGACAAAGTAGCAACAATGCTGTATTGGAATACCTGGAGGAAATACAATTTACTTGCAATCAAGAACTGGTGGAGCCACAAAATACACAAAGTTTTAATTATTATCTCTATTTTGTGGTCCCATCAGTTCATTTTCTATCAAGAAGTTAAAGTGCTGTGCCACTTTAGAATTGAAATAGAGAATCATTTGTCACATAACACCTGAGACTTAACAATTGTTGGTAAGACAGACAAATGTCAGTGTAGCGGCATAACAACATCTGGAGAAAAATCACAAAATATAAACACCTACAAATAGAAGTAAAATAACTGCGGCAAAAGAAAGCAAAGATAGTAGCAATAGTAATAGACTGCGTGTATGCAATCCCAAATAACTGGAACATCACTTGAACGCTTTGATAAAATCACCTATAGTCAATTGCAAAGGAAATCTTTACTTGAAACAGCTTACATACCGCTACAATATCTTTAATATTATTGAACATCTGCCTATTCCAAGTTCTTGGGAAAGGCTCTATAGATCAGCGATGGCGAACCTTTTTTGGCTCATGTGCCATAAGCGGGGGGAGTGCAGAGGGGTCATGTGCAGGCGTGCCACACCCATAATGCAATGTGTGACCCCCCAGCGTGCATGATAGGTGTGACCCCCCCCCATTTTTCACATGCTTTCTTCGCCCTCCCCAGGCTCCAGAGGCTTTATAGGAGTCTGGGGAGAGCTCAAGCAGCCCCCCCCCCCAGGCCCACCGGAGGGCAAAAGTCACTTCCAGTTTGCTCGTAGGGCCGTTTTTAGTCTCCTGAGCCTTCAAGGACCTTCAGGAGGCTTCCATGAAGGCTCCGGAGGACTAAAAACATCCCTACGAGCAAACTGCAAGTCCGTTGCCAAACTTCGGCTTTGCCCGTAGGGTCATTTTTTTGTGCTCCGGAGGCTTCAGGGAAGCTCCTGAAGCTTCTGGACGGCCTCCAGGGAGGCTGGGGGAAGCTGTTTTCACCCTCCCCAGTCTCCTATAAAGCCTATGGAGCCTGGGGAGGGCGAAAAATGGCTTTAAAAAAGGCTGAACTCTGCTTGTCAATACGCGCATGTGCTCTGGCCAGCTGACAGGGCAACACTTTGCGTGTCCTGACAAATGGCTCCACGTGCCACCTGTGGCATGCATTCTATAGGTTCGCCATCCCGGCTATAGATGGACAAAAATGCCATATAATGGGAACTCCAGGAATACCAGGAGTTGAATACCTGCGGGAAGTCCAAACTAGGACTTGAATGATTGTATTATTCTCCTGTCTATATGCTACATTTTTCCATCCAAAAAGTTGTTCCTGGGATTAGGGAGTTTAAATCCTGAAGTCATTTTTAACTTTAGTTTCTCATACAGCAGCATCATTAGCTTTTGTGTGTGGAATTATGTTGTTTTATCTAGATTAACACATCTGAATGTTACTAGTGATATCTTTTTCTTTTTAATTAAAATGTAGCTTAAGATACTCTGAATGTGCTTGGTAGATTTAATCACTTGCTGCCTTATATTGTTTAATGGCTTTTAATTTTGCCATGTTAGCATTTTAACTAGCTCTCTGGATGCAAAATTGGAAGAGGACATTTTCAAACAAATCTGGTAAAAGGGTTTTTAATCTCAGGTTCATATTTTTGCACATGATAATATAGGGTATATTTGCAATTTAAGATTTAGGAAATGAGATGCACATCTCAAACTGCATTGCTTGTAATAGTTTGCTAACTTACCGTGAGATTATATTCTTGTAATTATGATACACTTTTGACAAAGTAGCAACACGCTGTTGAAATCTATTTGCAGGTAGGCAAATCATGAAATGCTTGCTGCTTACTTGGTGATTTAAAAATATAAAGTAAGAGGTCAATTAATTTAGCGTGTGAAAATATGTCATATTTGTATTCATTGGAACACCAGCATTCCCTTTGGGTGAAAGTGGAGAGGATAGGAAGGAAATGTTGCTGTGGCTGCAGGTACTGTATATGGCGAGTTTCATCCATACCCCCCATTTTTTAAAAGTGTGCTATTTTCATATAATTAGTATTCACTATAAGCAGTTAATCACCAGAGAAGAGTTCCCAGAGACAAAACAAGTTGTTTAGCTTGTCAGCATCAGGGAATCAGATGTGTTGAAACATGACTCCTTAAAGCTGGAGTGGATATTGCAGAAGCTGATGGATGATTTAATGCACCATCATTATATTGCATGCCAACAGCTCCCCTTGCAGTACAGAATTTTAATTGTTCCTTAAAGTATAATTATGTGCCATAACATGTTTGTTGGGAATTTTTCCACAGTAGAAAACAATAGCTTTTGAAGGATTTTCACAATTAACTCTGACTTCCTTCTATCTTACATTTCTTCACTGAAGAGTAGAAGCAATAGAAAGCTAAAATGGACCATTTCCCCATACAGTGTTGTTTAAATGCCCTTCAGATGTTGCAGAGTTGTAATACACACAATGTGTTTCTTTTGAGATAAATACAAAGATAAATCTAAATAGTAATAGAACCATTCAAATTAAGAAATGGGTAATGTCTTCAATGGGCAGAGTTAGTTGAGGAGACTAACTCTTTCATTATTTAGTTGAGTTTGTTAACAATAATTTGGAAATAACTTATTTAGTTGGATTTGTTGATATAATCTTAAACTTGTTTTATCAGTACCTGAAATGTGTTGATAGAAAATAAAGCTTATATAGTGTTAATAAAAAAGCATTTAATGCCACATTTCTTTCCAATGTTAATGTTTTCTACTTGTGATTATTTAGAATCTTGCACAGAAATATATCTCATTCAGTCACTGATATTAAGTTAGAGTTTGTGATATATCAATACTGTGATAGGTACATTATATCTTGCATTGTGAATATTCATCCAATATAAAGTTTCTTTAATGTGAATATTATTAATTATCTTTCATTTTGAAAAAAAATGAAGTCTTAATTTCTTTATCTTTAGTACAGGTAGTCCTCAATTTACAACAGCTCATTTAGTGACCATTCAAAGTTACAATGGCACTGAAAAAAGCAACTTATGACAATTTTTCATACTTAATCACCTGTGTAGCATCACTATGGTCACCTGATCTAAATTCAAGGGCTTGACAACTGATTCATATTTATGATGATTGCAATGTCCTGGGGTCATGTGATCCCCCTTTGCGACCTTCTAACCAGCAAAGTCAATGGGGAAGCCAAAGTCACTTAACAACTGTGATGATTCACTCAACAACTGGGGCAAGAAAGGTTACAAAATGGAGGAAAGCTCGCTTAACCACTGTATCGCTTAGCATCATACATTTTGGGCTCAACTATGGTTGTAAGTCAAGGACTACCTGTACTAACATCTTGTCTGTTAAAAATATTAGGAGAAATTATTTTTATATTACTAACTGTTTTTTCTTCCATATATAAACATTATTCCTAGTACATGATTCATATTTCATTATCAACAAATCTGTGGGATTCTGGCAGCACTTTGTGTACTTTATAGTAAAGTAAATTACAGCTATGACACCAGAACTGGATTTCAGAGGCCGTTCTATGTTTTGTATAACACATGGATAGCGTTTCTTTTTAGGGCAGTTTCATATGCGATGTGTCTCTTTTTTGTTATGAATAGTTATCAGAACTGATGAATAACTCTTCTTGCAAGAAAATGAAGTGGCAAATATTTTTGTCTTAATTTTCTACGTAGAAATGACTTCTGTGGCAGCAATTTTATCATTAAAAGGTTCATAAACGTGTTGCTGAAGCATTTTCCTGCTTTGAAAGATATTAAAATCAATAAGAACATTATTATTTAACCACATTTCACAGATCTTCAAATGTTAAATATTAATCTAAAGATTCTTTTGAACTCTACAACTTCATTCCAAATTTGCTCTTTCCAAATTAAAATTCCAACTAATTGGAATTAATTTTAAAACCATTAACTAAAAGTTGGAAGTAAAAACTATATCTCTATATTATAAAAGTGCTCTTTCCCCATTTAATTGTGTGGTAGTAATGCTATGGCAGCAGCTTGCATTAAAAGAGGCAGCAACTTTGAATCAGGCTCTGTCTTCTGGTTCATTGAAGAGTTTCGGAATCAGATGGACAGACTTTGCAAGCTTTTAGCCATTTGAAGACAAGGCCTTTATCCAAACATATCACTCAGCAACAAATGCAATAATGCCAATTTGTGTAGCTGCTTTTCTATATTTATAAAGACTTCATTCTAGAATAGGGCCGATTCAGTCAGACAAAGAATACTTGAAACAGAATAGCAATTAAAACATGGAATTGAAATTGTGTATTACCATATCAATAACAGATACTCATATTTATCTAAGCAAATTTGTTTTACTTAATGTCTGGAAGGAAGCCAGTCATGACAGATGTAAAATGGAAGTTTCGCAGCAGGAATCAGATCTCTTTTTATGTTTGGCATTTCCTATTAAAACTAGTGCTGTGCAACAAAACTTCTTCTGCATTTGCTTTAACCACTTGTCTTTTATTCAGTCAAAAAGAAATTGCTTTCTAAATTTCTTACAAAAAGAAAGTTGCAGAAAAATTCTCATGAAATTCTTGTACTTGCTTTGTTTTATGAAGTGGTCAAAGAGACTATGTTGACAATCTTTCTTTCAATGTATAATCATCTTTCCAGCAGTCTTCAACTGCCTAGTTTCCTATGATTCAATTAAATCCCAAAGGAGACATCTTGAGGAAACTCCCACAATGGGCCTTTTTCAAAACAGGAAATGTGAATAGCAAGAAAGACTGCAAAGTGAAAAAATATCCATAAAAGAACTCTTGATAATCTCACAATTATTAAGTAAATTCTAAAACAAAATGAAAGGAAATACATAAGCACCTCAAGACTGGAATAGGAAAATGGAAAAACTCTAGATGGAGGATAGTTTGGGGAACTTGGAAGACCAGGTTTCTGAACAGTAGTAATTAAACGGTAGATAAAGAGCATCACCAAAAACTTGTTTTGGTTGTTTTCTTTGTATTAGTAACTTGATAACTAATCCACCAGTTTTTTTGAGCTTATTTTTTGTTGTGACACATTCCAATTTTCCTATTCAGATATTAGTTTCCCTAACCCCAACCCTTATAGTGGTTTTGCACTTGACTTTAGCGTTCTAAATAGTAAACAGAACGTTGCCCTCCATTTTCAGTATGTTAAAAAAACTGAATCTGATGGCAATGTGATTTCGAGTTCTATCTAAATATGACATTCAAATGTTAATTGGAGGAATAAATCTTGTTTATTTCATGAAGATGAAAATGTCAATGGAATAAGACTATTTATCACAGTATAATGTCCTTCTGACACCTGATAAATGCCATGATAATGACAGTTATTGGGGAAAAAAATCAAAATATTCTCTCATTTGTCAAAAACAGATCATACATTTGTTTCAATACAGGAGCTTTATTTTATTAAACAAAGCTGATCTAGGAGTGAAGGCATAATCAATATTGCACAGAGGATCTGGTTGAGGGCAGCTATCGTACCATTTAAAGTAACATAAGTTACCAAACAATGATTAAAAGGTTGGACATTCTAATTTCTTTGTCTGTATACAAACAAACATCCTGACATTATTATTGTGATTCTTTTAGAAGAAGAATTAATATCATCATCACTGTTAATTTTGTTTGTTTTCAATCATGTGCATACATACATATATATATACATACATTCATATACATACATACATACATATGCATACATACATACATATACACAGAGGTCTTATAAACAACTTCTCACAATAAATTATGTGGATTTCTTTTTGCAGATGGAAAACCTTTAACATTAGATGAAATATGGAAAAGTGTGCATGAATGCTATAGGGATCGCCTCTGGCAAGGACCATGGGATACGATTACGCAACAGGTTACCTATTTTTGTCACTTGTATAGAATTATTTATTTGAAGAATGAATTTTAGAGAAAAAGATATTGTTACTAGTCCAAATAACAAACAATTAGTAATGCAGTCAATATAAGAATCATTCAAAATAAACCAGTTAATAAACTTTATATGAAAGACTTAACCTAATTTTGACAGATCATTTGGAGAAAAAAAAGGATAATCTTTTATTCCCAAATGTCTCACGTACCACCTTAGGAGGCTGCATCTTTTTCTAGTGCAGGATCCCATGAAAATAAAGTTTGAATTAAGGAAATGCTGACAGGATGCTTTGGAGTGGGCATGGGCATGCTGTCAGCAGTTCCTTAATGCAAAACAAATACTTTCCTAAGGTTGTGCGGTATTGTGCAAGTCTAGAAAAAGATGCCACTTCTGAAGAAAAATGCCAGAAGGTATGGCACAAACCCCCTGCTCACCCTACAAAGCATTTCTTGGCTTCAGATCTAAAGCCGTGCATATCCCTCATTTATTTCTTCCCACATTTTATATGCCAGATACAGTTAGGCTGAAGCACAAGATGTTTCAAGGTGATTCAGTTATACTGATATGTGGGATTCAGCTGGCATACACCCAATTACTTTGGCTGAAAGTATTTTGCATTCTGCATTGAACTAATAACTGAAGCATCGTAAGGGAAAAGAGGGAAGTACATATAAGCAGTCTGATTGTACTATTACAAATGAGATGTTAAATTTCTATCAGATAATTCTGTCAAAAATATATCTAGGATATTCTGTTCACTGTTTTCAAGACTCCAGTGCTTGAGTAAGCCACAGAAAACCTTGGTGGTTTTTGTAGTCGAAGTTCTAAATCTAGAACCAAGGCAAAATATTAAGTCTTTCAACCAGGAGCCTCTTGAGGAATAGCTGCCAATAGAAGAATCTCCTGTTTTCAGTTCTTATTTTTCTCTCTGAGAACAGTGGCCTAAATATTGTAGTATTTCTGCAAACATCCCAAAGAATAACTCAGTACCCAATAATTCATCTTTGACTAGTGGGAAGTTTTTTGTTATAATGGTTATGTTTGATATACAAAAAGACATGTACCGTATTTTTTGGAATATAAGACACACTTTTTCCCTCAAAAAAGAGGGTGAAAATCTGGGTGCGTCTTATACACAGAATACAGCATTTTTGGCCTCCCAAAACCCCGTCCCCTGTGCAAAAATGGCCGTGCATAGCCTTTAGGAGGCTTCCAGAGTGCTCCCGGGAGTTAGGTAGGGCAAAAATTGGGCCACTTTTTGCTCGTTTTTGCCCTCCCCCCTGCAGCTCCCAGGAGCACTCTACAAGCATCCTAAAGGCTATGCATGCCCTTTTTTTTGACAAAAAAATGGACCAATTTTCATGAAAAATGGGCCGTTTCTGGGAGGTCTGCAGAGTACAAAAACTTTTTTTTTTAATTTACCTCTTCAAAATCTTGTTGAATCTTATACTCCAAAAAATACGGTATATATTCACATGAAGATTATACACTGCAAAATAGATTTTTCAAATGTAGCACCCACCAGATTGTTGACTACCAGTTTCATAATTGCTTAATAGCATAGCCAACCTTGATATGTTTTATATAGCTGATAGGTTAATGAAAGGTGGCATGGTCAGAAACAAATATTAAACAAGGAGAATGAATGACCTTGTAGGAGGGCAAATACTTTTCATTTGAAAGTTCCAAGTTTTCATTTTTGGCAAATTTTAAAAATCCTTTTTGGTAAGCCTCCTGAAAAGTATCTTACTGTAGGCTTATATCCCTAATGATTCTGGAAGCTATTTCAGCACTACCTCATTTTGCTCATGTGTATAAATTAGCATCAAACTGGACTATTTTTAACATTAATCCAGCTGATACTCTTTTTCAGTCTGTGGTTAAGAATCCGAAAGGCATGTTTTTCTAGTAGTATAGCAGTGCTATCCATTACATCATTTAATTTATGGCAGTGTTGAGCAAAAAATCAATAAATTATTTCTAAAATGTCAAGGATGTTCATAATACTCTTTTTTAAAGAAGCAGACTCAAAACTGTTTCTGAAGTAACAATGCTAAGGCTGTTACCTGCAAGGCTGTTACTTATCATGAATCCATACAAAGTGGATTCATGATAGAGTGAGTTTAAATCTTATACTTGCAGCTTAAAGAATCTGTGTAGACAGCTTATTCATAGACATTTTTCTGGACATGCAGGATGTTAGAAAGAAAATGTGTGTATAGTGTACCCCAAGAGACAGTTGTTAAGGTTTCTCATTAAATGCCTGATCACTTGTTATCAAAAGTTGCTATAGTGCACGGGCTAGGACTTCTGGAAAATCATTTGTGCTGTCAAAACTGTGCAAGACAAAAGTACAAATATGCTGAACTATTTTTAATTGATCTTTTATATTTCCATGAACAAATTTGCAACTTAAGTCTGATGAGGCCATAAAGTAAAGGTAAAGGTTCCCCTCGCACATATGTGCTAGTCGTTCCCAACTCTAGGAGGTGGTGATCATTTCCGTCACAAAGGCGAATAGCCAGCGCTGTCTGAAGATATCTTCATGGTCATGTGGCCGACTAAACCTCGAAGGCGCATGAAACGCTGTTACCTTCCCACCAAAGGTGGTTCCTATTTTTTCTATTTACATTTTTACAAGTAATGGGAGCTCATTCGGTTATGCGGCGCTAGGATTCGAACCGCCAAACTGATGACCTTTCGAATGACAAGCTCAGTGTCTTAGCCACTGAGCCACCCTGGATGAAGCTATAGGTACCAATATATCCAAAATTGGGCTGTTCTGTTCTGATTGAAGCTTTCTACTATAATATCACTCCTGGAAATCAAGGAGTGGATTTTTAAAAATTCTTGAGGGCACAGATTTTCAATATGTAGTTTGAATATTTATGAAGCAGTTGTATAAATGTAAGTCAACTGAGAGTCATTTTCATGTATCTATTTCTGCTACTGTTTCCATTTTAAAATTCTGGAGAACTATGATGACAACGACAAGAACAAAATTTCAAAGTTCGTTTCAGCATGGGGTTTGCCGGCATCCCAATTAAGGGTTTAAAACACCTTCAACTGAGCAGTTGTGCTAAAAGTTTTCCTTTTGTTTGTTATTTGGGATATTAAAGGTCAAACCGAGAGCCTTAAGCCTTGTACGTTGGACTTCATGCCAAAAGTGGCAATAAATCTCGACTCTCCAGATACTTAACCCATATTCAGATACTGTTTGTAATGGAAACTCATACGGGTAACAAGCCAGGTTAGTTGTTTTATTGCAGGCAAGAATGAAACCAAATATCTAGACATGTTCCACCTACAATACACAAAAATCGATAGCTACTGTATATGTTAGAGCTCTATATTTAAATTCTAGGTCTTTTTCTCATGTTTTTCTGAATCAAAGAAAATGTGTCTGTTGTCTTTGTGGCCTGATTGAGAGGCACTTGCTCAGGGTTGGCATAATAATTCTTTCTAGCATGGGAATTGCTGGCTCTGTCTTGGGAAATGCATTCCTTGTACTGCAGGTGAGTTTTAGGTGTGCTTCTGCAATCCTTGATATACCATGAAAATTCTGATGATGCTTGATAAATTTAAGCTATACCAACACTTTGCTTATTGTGTGAATTAGATATGTACATGGAAAGCATGGGTATGGCTTGCGTGGCCTGCTTTAAATAACCTGTTCACCTTTCTAGCAGATCGGAATAGAAGATATAGATAATTCACTGAATATAATGTTATTTAAGAAAAAAGAAACATTTAATGTATTTAATGACTGATTCCCTAAGAGCATGATGAACCTAAAACATAACCAATTTATAATTTTATGTCAACTCTCTTGCTAGGTTTTTATTCTAGATAATTTTTACAAATCCTTAGGAAACAGCTTTAATAAATTACTGAACAGGAAAACTGATAGATTGTACTTTCATTGTGGATTATATAAATATGGCATTGGTAGTTCATGAAAGATACACTAATCAATACCTAATAATAAAGGAACTTGAAGAGGTGCTTTGCAGGGATGTTGATGTGAATTAAGTGCCCTTCTTCAAAACGCTGAGGCAGCCATGTCCTCTGGAAGGTTAGACTCAACTTAAGGGAGTGTTTATCTTTTTAAATAGCTATTAAATATAACATAAAACTGGGTATCTATATGTATGTACACTATACCACTGAATCAGTGGGGAAATTCAAATTTTACTACCAGTTCTGTGGGGGTGGCAGGGAAAGGATACGTCAAAATCTTCATTCCCTCCCCGTTCTGGGGCCAGCCAGGGCTGGTATTTGCCGATTCTCTGAACTACTCAAAATGTCTGCTACCAATTCTCCAGAACCTGTCAGAGTCTGCTGAATTTCACCCCTGCACTGAATGCCAGTTGCTGGAGGGCTAGCAGAGCAGATTATTATCCTTACAGTTTCTTTCCTGGGAAAGTTATAGTCCAGTAAATCTTAATGTCTAAATTCTAAACTTGAAAAGGAATGCACATAAACTATTGGGATTTGTGCATGAAAACTCAAATAGATTCAACAAAGATTATTTTCCAGCAGAGTTTACTGCTTGGAAGAGTGATGCTAACCAGCCATTACATTCAATGTTCCTGGTGAAGTCATGTGTATCGAAGTCTGCCATACATACACCCACAGAGAGAGAAACACACAGATATACTTTATAGTGGAACATTTATTCTATAGTATAATTATAGATAACCATTTTATTGGTTAAATAACAATATTTAAATATTTATTGTTATTTATTAAACTTGTTTCCTGCCCACCTCATCATGAAGTGACTCTGGGCGACTTACAATAAGGTAACATTTTAAAGAATTCCCAGAACTTTTTTCTTGCTTGACCTGTTGCAACAAAACTATTGTAAAAAATAAATAAATAAATAACCGTATCCTTCTTGAAACTACATGTTTCTAAGGAGGAAATTCTGAGACTAAATTCATCCTTTAATTCTTACTTTTTACACTTTCCAGGAGATCCTTTGAGCTAATTTGTATTTTGAATCTAAATTTATCCTTGATTCACTTTCTTCCCTATTATTGTAACTGACACATTTTCTCAACTTCCAATTTGTACATTTTTTTTCTGTGTAAAAACTAAATTGAGAGATAAAGAATCTGGTCAATCTGTACTATAAGGAATCCTGTGGTTCTTCAATAACTTGATTGGGGGAGATTATGGGATTAAAAAAGAAGTTAATTTGAATATAGCCAATTTTGTGTCAATAGAGATTTTCGGGCATTCTGGGAATGTTTTTTAAATGAGCAGATTTCATAGTCTGAAGAACCCTGTTCTCTCCTATACTACCAATACAGTTCTTGTGAATATTTAACATACAATCTAGTTCTTTGCTCTCAGGAATATTTTGTTAAGATGAACCATACTTTCTTTAGTAAAATGAGTACAGTTTTAAAAATTATCGATGTTCACATTAAAAAGATCATGGAATAACGAGATAAATATAAACAAATTTTATCTCTTCTTTTAAACTTTTCTTTATTTGTGCTGTTTTTTCTATAGGAGATATTACATGAACTTCTCTTAAGCAAAATTTGCCAGCCACTTAAAAAGTGCTGCATAGATTCAACAACACTAAGAAAAAAATAGTACAATGAAGTGTGCCTATTAATTATGACTCAAATGTATAATTGCTTCCACTTTTTAGAGAAAACTGGAGTTCCAGAGTTTAAACTGAAAAATTGGCAGACCAATTTTTGTCATTAGAATTGGCACTCATTATTTTTGAAAAATAAACAGACGATATATTTTTCAACACTTGCCAAAATAAAATTAATCAGTTACCAACTTTTTACTACGTTTGCATATTATCTTAATAAGTCAATTTAAAATATGTTCTAAAATTATCATAACTTTGCAACTATGGATAAAATAAGACAATAGGATTACTTAGTAAAGTTAGCGCAGCATAATGATGTAAAAATATATCTGCAACAATCATATAAAGTTGTATCATGTTATTAGCATATATTGATAATACTTTATGCTGTTTCTGGAAAGTAGTTTCTAGCACTACTAATTGTTCTTGTTCTGTTATAAGCTACAGAGTTATAATTTGCCTTCATCTGCTTTGTGGGATTTTGTTTGCTACAACTGTATGCCTGACACAATTGTTCTCTATAGCGCCAGTTAATTATGAACAAAAACCAATCTTTCAAACAGTCACTACTGTTAAACATTTAATAATGTAGTCATCATTGTTTTTGACCACTCATGGATTGTAATGACAGACTATGTTCATTCTGAATTAGAAGAGTGATTAAACTAAGAAAGATTACATTGCTAAGGTAGTGGTAACAGAAAGACTATGAAGTTTGGTTTTTAAAATGATGTTATAATGATTTTGCTCCATAATATTAATTAAAACACAGCTTCAGAAATATTGAATGTATATTTCTGGAATTCTGGATGAATGATGAGCTAGCATGTCTTGAGTGAGCAGAGGCAACTGAAGGACATGATCCTACATGTAATCAATCATATGTGGGAATCACATTGGGAGACAGGGCAAAGAGATATAGTAGCTGAACCTACAGCAAGAAGCACCAAAGAAAACTCCCTAGTATATTGGGTTGTAATTGACACTGGGAGAGATGTACAGCTAGTCCTCAATATGTTCTTACATGATTAAATAAGATAATCACAATAAATCACAGATAAATATAATTCTATAACTTTAATTCTATGACATATTTAATATTTTGCATATACATATACACTATGATTTTGCATTTAGGCTCCCCTTTTTGTATGCAGAAAATATAGTGAGATCACAAGTGCAGATGAATCTCTTTCTAGTTGTTGGGCCATTAGAAATTCAAATAATAACCGTGGAACACAGGTCAGAGTTGCTCAGGTATACAAAGACTGTGCTAAACTGAGGCCCCCGAAGTTGCTTTCAGAAATCCCTGTTGATTAGGAAAACCTGGACCCACCTGACAGAGCGAAGTCTTTGGGCAGAAATGCTGGAATTACAGAATCAATTTTCTGAAAGTGTGATTTAGGGACCTCTCTTTTGGGGAATTCTAGGAAAATTCTATTATGCCTATGGTATCCTATTGTATAACATGCCATTGCACGGAAGTATGTCTATGTCCATGGAAGAAAGAACTTAAAACCAGCGAGGAGTTCAATAGTGTTCCTGAGACCTTGTGTATACCGCTAAGTCACAAAATGACTGAATCTTGAGAAGAATGCGAAAAACAAAAATATTCTTTAGATGTATTATTATCAAAAATGTTACCAATCCAGATTATGTCAATATAATATTTAGAAATATCTATATATTACTAAAACTCCCCTCGTTGTGACCTTTTAACTTGGAAAAATGATGCGTCATTGGGCAACAATTTTAAAAACAAGATACCGCAAATGGACTAATGTATAGAATGCATCCAAAATCCAGGACCCATGAAATTTGAGAAAGTTTTAACTGTTTTAGTGCTACTGGCTGCTGTTGTGTTCACATGATCTTCATTTTCAATCGTCTTTGACAGTTCCCCAGTCAGTTTTACAATTCCTCACTGCCTCTCCCACTCAGCAGCAGCCACTTAACTGTCTGCTGGGAATGGAAGGGGGAAGGAAGAGCGGGAGGAGCAGGGAGGAATCTTGTGTCCCTCCGTATCTTCCCTGATCTGCATCAGCATCTTTTTTAACCCATGTGGCCGCTCTTGTTCAAAAGCTGGCATTATATGAGTGCTACAGGTAGTCTTTAACTGGTTGCTTAGCAGTCGTTCAAAGTTCTGATGGACTTGAAAAAGGAACTTACCATATGGATACAAAGTTTTGATGACTGATCTCCCAGTCACATGACCACATTTTTGGTGCTCAGCAACTGACCTACATTTACAGCATCTCAAAATCATGTGACCATAATTTATGACCCTCCCGCCCCACCAAAACCAGACTCTACTTCCAATTTCTGGGGGAAAAAAGGCCTACAATGAACAATGGTTTCACTTAACAATCATGGCAATGACCCGCAAGCTCATATGGTTGTAAATTGAACAACATCTGTACTTAAGTTTTTAACCAGGCTAGAGAAGTCTCAAAGGTTCTTTTTCAAAAGATAACAGGACTTCGTTTTCTTTTGAAGACATTTCACTTTTCATCCAAGAAGCTTCTTCATTTCAATTCAGGAAAAACAAGTCCAGTTGACTTTTGAAAAACCACCTTTGGGACAACCATGAGCTGGATGACTAAGAATTTCCAAAGTCTAGAGCAGTATTTCTCAATCTCAGTAACTTTTAAGATGTGAGAACTTCAACTCCCATGCTAGCTGGGAATTGCTAGATTGGGAAAATTGCTGAGATTGGGAAACACTGGTCTAAAGGAAATAAGAAGAACAAACAAAATTAAAGATTGAGAGTAAATATTTATTTCCTCTGGCTGAATCTCTAGAACTAACTGAATTGCATTCAGAAGTACCTACCGTACTGGATAGTCTGGTTGAAACTTTATCAGAAATCCTGGTCAAGAAGTACAGGGGAATAGAAACATTAAGAAACATTGATTAACAAAAGTTACCACATCTTTGACCAAAATAAATCTGCCAGGCAAATTTTATTTCATGTTTCAATGGAACAACTTCCTTAGCAGTTTGTGGGAATGTTGTAGACATAAACTGTATATTTTGATTTTAGCAAAACATTTGATAAAATATCTTGTCATGCTGATTAGCAAACTGGTTAAGTGTGGGCTGATGACATAGTAATTAAGTGGATACATTAATTATGGCTCAATACTCCTACTGAAAGAATGCATATTAATGGATTCTTATAATTGGAGAGGGGTATCAAGTGGGATGTCTCAAGGATCAACCTTGGTTTGTTATTTTCATTAATGATTTGGATAAAGTAGGGAAGTGAATGCTTGTCAGATAGGCAGATGATGCAAACTTGGATAGATTAGCTAATACTGTGGAAGACAGATGTTCAAAACAGTCTTTATAGATTTGAAAAAAGTGGGCTAAAAGAAATAGAATGAATTTGAATTGAGATGCAAAATTATATGTAGAAAACAAAACCAAATGTACAAGTAAAAAATGTTACATAGGAAAAAGAGTAGGACCTATTGTCTCTTGCTCCAGATTCATTTTCCAACTCTATGACAACTTTATCCTAGTGCAGGAGTCCTCAAACTATGGCCCACAGGCTGGATACATCCCGCCAAAGCCATTAATCTGGCCCGCATGGGATCACAAGGCTGTCTTGCTCACATCGACCCGCCCTGCCTTTGGCCGAGCGCAGGACTGACCTTTGCGAGCCCCGCGGGCTGGAACTGGAAGGTAAGGCCAACGTTTTTGGCACGCGGAGGTGCCAAAAACCTGGCACCTCCGTGTGCCAGGTTTTTGGCCTTCCCGGCTTCCAGAAGCACTCTGCCAGCCAAAAACAGGGTGCGAGGAGGCCTCCTGGCCGGCAGACTGCTTCAGGAGGACTGGATTGGAGGATGAGGGCTGCCTGCTCGCCCACCTGCTGGCCCGACTGGTCTTCAAGTTTCAAGCAACAAGAGATGTGTTACTTTTGGGGAGACCACGGGATTGCCCCTCCTCCCTGCCGGCCAGCTGATTTTCGGCATGGCGCTCATCAATCTCCGGACATCACATTCCTACCATCCAGCACCAGTTCAGGGGTTCCTTTCCCTTCCCAGGGGACAGAGAGAGAGAGAAAGAGAGAAAGGGAAAGAGAGAGAGAGGCAAGAGACAGAGATAGAAAGAAATAGAGAGAGGGATGGAAAGAGAGAGAGAGACAAGAGACAGAGATAGAAAGAAATAGAGAGAGGGATGGAAAGAGAGAGAGAGAGAGAGAGAGAGAGAGAGAGAGAGAGAGAGAGAGAGAGAGAGAGATGTTGATTATAAGCTCCTTGGGGCTGAGAAGAATTGCTGTAAAATTGAGTTTCCTGAAGTGGATCACTAGACTCCTAAACAACTTAAAAAATGATCTAGTAAAAAAAAAAGTCAACCAAAAGAGCAACATGCAAACAAAAGCAAATAAAACACCCCCAGGAGCAAAACAAATTAAAGTTTAATTTGTGTGTATTGTTTAAGGAATTGCTAAATTGGCCACGCCTACTCAGTCACATGATCACCTAGCCATGCCTACCCAGTCACATGACCACCTAGCCACGCCCATCAAGATCACCTAGCCACTCCCACCCATCTGAGAGACTATGAATTGGCCGCATGTTTAAAAAGTTTGAGGACTCCTGTCTTAGTGGATCAAAAACTGAAAATGAACCAGCACTATTATGCATTTGCTAAAAATGCTAATGCATTTAAATATATATTAAACACAATATCCAAATCACAGGAATTAATTGTTCTGCTCTATCTTTTATTAATGAGGCTACATTGTACTATTTGGAAATTTGTCATTTGATTGATTTAAATAAATGAAAGGTGTGACTATTTTAATTTAACTAGATTATAATTTAATGTTTTCAGTAATTCTAATTAAATACCCTCCCCTCCCGATTCCTCAGCCTGAAGAACAGATGAGATACTTGGGGTACTAAAAGCAAGTTCAAGTACAACCATTTTCTGCTGCCCTTGATAAAAGCTTGGCATACCTCTGTGAATGATTTTCATCAAAGCTACATCATGCAAACTGGATGAGACAGGATGTTTTGGACAACAGTCCCTTTCCACTGCAGGAGAAATGGAGTGGCCATAAATGCTATGATGAATGCTCCAAGGCAGTTTAATGTAGCACTGGAGAAAATAGAAGCCATTACCACTGGAGAAGTTCCAGTTATGACAGGGAAAATAAATGGTGCTGTTACAGGAAATGTACCGATAACAAAATACCTGCTGTTTGGGGGAAGAGAAGTAAAACATACAATACCAGCTATCCAGAACTAATTACCTTGCGGTATCCATTACCCAAAAGTGACATTTGTTGTTAATTGAAATTTGACATGGATTATATTTCACATATTATTTTAGGTATTATCTCACTGTAAGCTTACTCTTTAAAGTTGTATAATCTCAATGGAAAGGTCCGGTTATGGGGGGGAATAATGATTGCTTTCTCAGGAGGTGAAAAAAAGAACAATTCATATACATTTGCATTGATGTCTAATGGAAATGATTTAGTGGAAATATTGTATTTGGTCAGATAAAACAAGGGTAAATAATATGAAACCAGAAAAAAATAAACTCTTCCCTAGATAGATTTAGCACATTGCCAAAAGAAACTTACACCCTCACATGTTCAAAGTACATGTTTTTAGAAACCAAATCATGCATCAATAAAAACTCTGTTTTTTTAAATATCAGAGCTGTTTGTCTGTTTTTTCTGTTTGGATTGCTGCATTGTAGAAGATGAAATTATCATTTAATTTACAAAATTCTGATCCATTCATATTGAAAGATTTTGAGCAATAAAACTAAGTGAAAACTTTTGTTTAAAAAGCCATGGAAATTGGAAGGGGTAATATGAATGGGAGAATGAATATATTGAGAGAAACAAGTTTACAAACACAAGTTTACAAACACATTATAAGAAATGCTTTTTGATTTACATGACATTATTCACTTTGTAGAAACAAAACATTCTAGAAGAAAACATAATATTTGATTTATTTATTCCTGTCTACAAAATATTTTTTTGTTTCAAGATATTGGATTTGCTCAGACAAATTTCAGATAGATATTAATCAGGAGTTGAGCCACTGAAATAGCAATTTCACTCACAAAAAGATTAAATTATGACTATTTTTTCCCATTTAAATGGGTTTGTGTTTACTGTATGTGGGTCAGTGTGAGTCATGTTTCCTTTCAGTAACGTATACGCAAATCTGACATATGGAAACCAAATTTTACCATTTGTGTGTGGGGAGAATTCTTGAACTTGCCTGACACGCATAATAATAAAAATTTCATATAGTTGTTTTTCAGTTCTGTACTTTGGAACTTTTAAATCAGTTTCTTTCCTATTTCCTGTGCTGTTGTTTGTTTCTTTGATTCTCAGTCTCATAGTTTTGGCAAAACTAAAGTATAAAGAGTTGCTTCCAGAGCTATTTCAAGAGCTATTGGTGCATGGAGGGAGAAAAGGATATTGAAGAATTGTTAGGGGATGAGCCATTTAAGAGGGAAACAGCATCAAATATTTAGGACAGCTCAATTTTTTACTACATAATACTTCTCTAAACATGGGAATCTGGCTGATAGCATGGGCCATCACACTGTATGTGTTTTGATTCCTGCAAATTATTTTCTTTCTACAAGAACAGAAGAGACCATTCTTTTGCAACCTGACAGCATCTAAGCATGTTAGACAATAACTTTATCTCCAGTCAGCACAGGCTAGTTAGGGGCAAGGGGACTCTGCTTCAACACATTTGAATGGTGCCAGTTTGAAACAAGCAGATTGATAATTCAACTACTACAACACACTGGCTGTTTAGTTGTATTTGTAGTATTAGAGAAAGGACATGTCATGCTCTTTTGGATGGACTGTTAAGAGTAAAAGAAGTAGCACCAAACAAATACACACTAAAGCTTGGTATGAAAACATAAAATGATATTCAGATGCTGTCTCCTGTCTATACTTACAAAGATCAAACTTACACAATCAATGGTTTTGCCTGCGAGACTGTATAATAGCAAAGTGGGACTTTGAAGAAGTTTGATAGACTATTGGTGCGTTTGAACTTTTATGTTGGAGGAGATTCTGAGAGTATATGGGTAACGTAGGAAACAAAAATTAGTCCAAACTTCTCACTCAACACACAAATGATAAATTATCTTATTTTAGATACATTATGAAAAGGCCTGTCTCTAGAGAAAACTATCATAATAGGAAATGTGAAAATAAAGGGAAAAAAACCAGTAGAGGGGTGTGTTGCTGCCGGCATTACTGCTGGTTTGCAACCCACGCGCAATGTGCGCTATTCAATGTAAATTGTTCTGCGGGCATGCACAAAACAATTTACAGTGAACTGCGCACGCACAGTCGCTAAAATCCAAAATGGTGGTGGCCAAGCGGCAACAAGGGCACCGGTTCAGGGGCATGGCAGGCCTGTGTCACTGCTGGTTCTGCGACCCAGGCCTGAATTCCACTACCAGTTCAGCTGAACCAGGCTGAAGTGGCAGCAACCCACCTCTGAACCAGTATCAAAATGGATGGACTTTATTACCGTGGCAGTATGTCAGTGGTGGGTTTCTACCGGATCGCACGGGATCGCACGATCCGGTTGGCGAATGAACCTGGAAGTAAGTTTCCTGCCCCGCCCCTTTCACGGGACGGCGCTTGCCTGCGCTCCACCAGCTCGGGTGCGACTGGAGAAGTCCCGCCCAAGCTGGTTTACGCTGCAGAGATCAAATGCCAGCCTTCGGGTTGCAAAGCCCACCTGCCTCCCCTTCGCACCTCTTGCAGCTGCCAGCTGCTCAGGAAAGGCGGGAGGCTTCAGCTGGCCAACTTGTGTAAGACAAGTCTTACTGGACTGCCGATCTGCCGATCCTCCGCTGACCCCTAAAGAAGAAGGATCGGCTGCGGCAGTCCGACAGAGCAGCGCGCGGAGCCCGTCTCCCCGGGGCTTTTCTTTCGGCTGGCAGGACGAGGAGGAGAGAGAAGCCGCTTATGTTGTGTAAGATAAGACAGGCAAGCTGGTGGGCGCATGACTCTGCCCAGGACAACGTAGAAGATGCAGAATCAGCTCTGTCTGAAGGCAGAATCAGCTCTGTCTGAAGGCGAGAAGGCTCGGAGCCACCACCACCCCTGCTTGCCCACCAGCCGAAGCCTCCAGGGAGGTTTTGGCTGACGGGTGCGCGGGGGGAAGGTCCAAGCTTTTTGCCTCCAGGCAGAGCTGATTCCGCGCCTTCTACGTTTTCTCCGGCAGAGTCACGCGCCCACCCGCCTGCCTGTCTTATCTTACACAAGATAAGCGGCTTCTCTCTCCTCCTCGTCCTGTCAGCCGAAGGAAAAGCCCCGGGGAGACGGGCTCCGCGCGCTGCTCTGCCGGACTGCCGCAGCCGATCCTTCTTCTTTAGGGGTCAGCGGAGGATCGGCAGTCCAGCAGAGCAGCGCGCAGAGCCCGTCTCCCCGGGGCTTTTCCTTCGGCTGGCAGGAGCTGAGCAGAAGGAACATCCGTTCCTCAAACCCGGACAGCGCTACTCCCACCTCCCCATTGTCCGAGTTGCAGCAAGTGAAGTGCCATGGGCGGCAGGGAAAACGAGGCTTCTTTGCCAGCCTCCCAGCTGGCAAAACAGAAATTTTCGCCAACTGGAAGGTATGTGTGTGTGAGAGGGGGGGGTGAGAAAGAAAGAGTAAGAGAGAAAGGAAGGAAGGGAGAGAGAGAGACAAAGATAGAAAGAGAAAGAATGTTGGAGAGAGAGAGACACAAGAAGGATGGAGGGAAGGAAGGGAGGGAGGGAGGAAATAAGTGGGGGAGAGAGACAAGAAAGAAAGAAGGAAGGAAAGAAGAAAGAGGAAGAGAAAGGAAGGAAAGAAAGAAAGAGGGAGAGAGAGGCACAAGAGGGATTGAAGAAAAAAAGTGGGGGAGAGAGACACAAGAAAGAAAGAAGAAGGAAGGAAGAAAGGAAGAGAAAGGAAGGAAAGAAAGAAAGGGAGAGAGAGACACAAGAAAGGAAGGAAGGAAAGAAAGGAAGGAAGGAAAGAAAGAGGGAGAGAGAGACACAAGAAAGAAAGGAAGAAGGAAGGAAGGAAGGAAGAAAAAGAAAGAAAGAAAGAAAAAGGAAGAGAACTTATGATCACAATTGAGCCCAAAATTTTGGTTGCTAAGCAAGAGCATTGTTAAATGAGTTTCACCACATTTACAAGTTGGTCACTCCCACCCGGTCACATGACCGCTAAGCCACACCCACAAAATAGGCCACACCTACAGAATAGGTTCTAAAAATTTTTGAAACCCACCACTGCAGTATGTGTATCTTTAGAAGACCTGAAGGAGGTTGGGGGTATATCAACCTAGAAAAATTCTCTCTATTTTTTCACTAAAAGTTGACATTCATTTGTTAATACATAGTTAATAATAGATAATGGATGAAATTTTGATAATACAAATTTTATTGCCAGTTTCAAGACTTGGTTCTTTTCCAGAAATCTGTCTTTGCAACAAGTCTTTTAAGTTTTTCTGATGCAACAGTAAAGTTTTTTCCCAGTTTGGCACTTATTTTATAATGAAAAATGACATCAGTTCATTTATATGAGTAACAGATGGTAATATCTTTGCATGCATTTATAGTTGGGATCTACAGGATTGAAATAAAAGGAACCTAAAACATATTTAATATTCTTCTATCTTCAGTTCGATAAATGTTATAGTTTCAATGTATATTTTTGCACTATATTGCATATCCTTATAAATTCATTGCTACATTATATTTTGTACAAAATTAAAGATGATAAATTTGTTACACTGACTGAATTGTTAATTTCCAAAATCTTTCAGCGTTTCAGAGTTTAAATATAGAGCTATAGGATAAGAACATTTTAATTTCTAGTCAAATTGAGAATTGAAATTCATGAACATCTAGAAAATCATATATGACCACTTCCGGATAGCATAAGACAGATATGAAAATGTGTGTGTTTATATCTCCAAAAATAAAAGAGCATTTGATTTGTAGAAAAAGAACATGCAATAGTCTCATGCTAATGTAAGCTGGTAAATGTAAAAATAATAATCATATATATAGCTAAGATTATCTTAAATACATTAAATTCTTCTTAAATATATGATTATAGTTATATTTTTTATTCTCATTACTCAGTTAAATTATATTTCTCGCTGCTACGCTTTTTGGGGGTCCAGTTTAAAAAAAGGATGCGAAAAAGGTTGTGACAAAGTAGCAAAGTTTATTTTGTTAGTGCTACTAAACTACAGGAATATAATCAAAATGTTTATGAGCCAAATGTAAATTCTGATTGCCAAGCCCAATTATGACTAATACAATTTCAATAACACCAATATTGGTTTAGCACTTAGCAGTAGGTCTGGACTGAAAAAGAACAGTAAATCATTTATATTCAGAGTTAAATTTATTCATCTCTGCAAATCCTTTTGTTAATACAAACGTAGCTTGGAAATTCGTAATTATTCTTATTTTAACATTTTATGCATTTTAACCTGCCCAACCCCTGTCCTGGCATTATTTTCTTGTGTGATATTTTTAAAAAACGATTTAGAATGTTGTCTATTTGGAATTTACCATGAGCTTATAATCTTGTTAAACATCCTTAATGTTCAAATGCTAAATAATTTTTCCTATGACTAATATTTTAAGAATAATATTTTATGGTACATTTTAAGTTAAATGCAGTATTTTATGAATGTTATCATTATAACTACAATTGTGTACAGTTATAGTTATTTAAATTTTGTTATTTAATCATGTTGATACTTTTGTAGTTAAATAAATGAAGATAGTTTATACTATTTTCATTTATTTATAATTTCATGCCTCAGGCTTGTTAGATCAACGGTCCCCAATCTTTCCGGCTTGGCAGCCTGGCAGATGGAGGAAGAGGGGATGGTTCTGTGTGATTGGTAGGCACACTCGCACAAGTGGAGCTTGGCACGTGAGTGCAAGTACCCACGTCTTGCACATGTGCCTGCCACTCACACAAGCCCCTGCCATTCATGCAAGTAGAGCTGCGCACACACTCTTGCCCACCACTCGCGCAGCTCAGTTCTGAACGGGCTGCAGCCCGCTAGTGGGTCTGGACCCAGGGATGGGGACCCTTGTGTACTAAAAATGCATTTACACTGTTAACCAGATCATCTCTTTTCAGGAACATCCATTACTTGGTCAGCCTTTCTTTGTACTTCATCCCTGCAGGACAAATGAATTCATGTCTTCAGTATTATCCAATTTACATAAACAAAAAAAGTGAGTAATACCAGTGTACATTCTCAAACCCAACCTTAAATATTTCATGAAAAAAATCAATAGTGTATTTTTGATGCTGAACTATTGCCTAAGAACCATCCATGTTTCCTATAGCGGGGGGGGGGGAGGAAGGTTACAAAATAAGGTGCTAATTCCTAAGCTTACTGTTATAATTCTTATAGTTTCATAGTTCATATAGTTCCACCGTCATAACTTCAAACAGTTGTTGAAGAATGGTTGTAAGTCAAGGACTAACTAGATATTGTTTTTTTTTTTGTTCTTTAGTTTGAGCAGCTTGATTTTTGCTTTCTATTCTTTGCTGGTTTAACACATTCTGATCTTTCTTTCCTTGGCATTATTTCTACAAATCTAGAATACTAGTACACATTTTTCCTTAGTGGCCTCACTTAATGTCCTTACCTGCTATATATGTCTTTTTTTCCAGATTGTCACTAACATTTTTATGAAGCTAAATTGGCTTCTGCTGTTTTTCTTTTTCTTTGTTAAATTTAGTTACAATTGTGTTTTGAGCATCTTCCCATTTTCTTTGTCTGCCACCTAGTATTGCTTTGTATTGATTAAAGTCTGTTTTCTTAGGTTCAAGAGACGTGTTTGACTATAATCTGGCTCTGATAGTAGGAAGCCACCAACTACAATTCTTCTCTTTGTTATTTTTGCAGGTAGCAGTTCAGTCCTACTGCTGTCCAGGGATGAGAATTTAAGCTTTCTCATATTTCTCAAAACACTAAAAAATTCAGTTGAATGCCTAAAATAGAGAAATGTGAGAAGAAAATAAGCTATACTCTCAGATCAGTGTCGGGTTGTCCATTTACTTGGGTTACTTTACAAATAACTTGATGCTTTTTAAAATTCATCAAAGTCCAGTTCTATGGTCTTTAAACAACGTTTCCAACATTCCTTTCCAAAAGAGCTTTCAGTAATATGTGACTTTGTGCTTTTATTACATTACAGGTTCCCCATATGATTCAGATCAGGTTGAATTTCATTTACAATATTTGTAGCTTTTCTTATTTAAAACGGGATTTTTTTTAGTAACACCTCCCTCCCGAGTTGAATTGTCTTCTTATACTTAAAGGATAAACAATTGTAGTAAAATGATTTCACAATCACCAACTAAAAGAGTTTATGGTGGTATCTCTTGCAATTAATTAATCCTCTGCAGAGATGTCTAACAACTGTATCTGTCTCAAAATATGCTGTACTGGAAAGTTAGAATTGCCAATAATGTAAATTGTTTTACAAAGTGCTCTTTTTTATAAGCTGCATGTGCCCAACTTTCAAAGGTACTTGGAATATTTCATTACTATTCCTCTCAATAGAAATGTACATTTTCTTTTTTCTTTGTAGGCATACAAACTACATTATTTCATGGTTGAGTGTTGTTGGCCCAGTTGTGGGTCTCCATCTGCCTTTGAGTTATGCAAAAGCTAATTTGGAAGAGACTACAGGTGCTGATTAAAGAGGTAAAGTATAAGGATGTCATTATTTATTTTTTATGCCATTCATCTCCACAAAGGGCAACTCTAGACAGCTTACAACTAAGTAAAAACAGTAAGATAAAATATTAAAATACATATTAAAATTAAAAATGATTAAACATCATCAAAGATGGGAAGGAACAGAGCAAGATGTACATGGGATGGAGGTGGAGTCTTATCTCAGTCTATCAGCCACCTCCAGTATGACACAAACAGCCCGCATTGGGTCCCCAGGCCAAAGCCAACTATTCAAACTCTTTCAAAAAGCCAGAAATGTCCCAAAGGTGCTTTTTGAAGAGGCAACTGGACTTTCTTGTTTTTCTTTGAAGATGTTCCACTTCTTATCCAGGAAACTACAGACCTATCAGCCTAACCTCAATACCAGGAAAGATTCTGGAAAAAATAATCAAGCAACGAATTTGCGAACACCTAGAAGCAAACAAAGTAATAGCCAAAAGCCAACATGGATTTGTCAAAAACAGATCATGCCAGACTAATCTTATTGCATTCTTTGATAATGTGACAAAATTAGTGGACCAGAGGAATGCCGTTGATATAGTTTACTTGGATTTCAGTAAGGCTTTTGATAAGGTGGACCATAACCTACTATTAGATAAAGTAGAAGAATGTGGGTTAGACAGCATCACCACCAGATGGATTGGTAACTGGCTGACCAACCGCACTCAACGTGTAGTTCTCAATGGAACTGCATCTACATGGAGGGAAGTATGCAGTGGAGTACCCCAAGGCTCTGTTTTAGGCCCAGTACTCTTCAACATCTTCATCAATGATTTGGATGAGGGAATAAATGGGGAACTCATCAAATTTGCAGATGATACCAAGCTGGCAGGAATAGCCAACACTCCAGAAGATAGGCTTAAGATACAGAAGGATCTTGACAAACTTGAACATTGGGCACTATCTAATAAAATGAAATTCAATGGTGAAAAGAGTAAGGTTCTACATTTAGGCAACAAAAACGGAATGCACAGGTACAGTATAGGTGATACCTTACTCAGTAGTAGTAACTGTGAAAGGGATCTTGGAGTCCTAGTGGACAACCATTTAAATATGAGCCAGCAGTGTGCAGCAGCTGCCAAAAAAGCCAACACAGTTCTAGGCTGCATCAACAGAGGGATAGAATCAAGATCACGTGAAGTGTTAATACCACTTTATAATGCCTTGGTAAGGCCACACTTGGAATACTGCATTCAGTTCTGGTCGCCACGATGTAAAAAAGATGTGGAGACTCTAGAAAGAGTGCAGAGAAGAGCAACAAAGATGATTAGGGGACTGGAGACTAAAACATATGAAGAACGGTTGCAGGAACTGGGTATGTTTAGCTTAAGAGAAAGAAGGACTAGGGGAGACATGATAGCATTATTCCAATATCTCAGAGGTTGCCACAAAGAAGAGGGAGTCAAACTATTCTCCAAAGCACCTGAGGGTAGAACAAGAAGCAATGGGTGGAAACTAATCAAGGAGAGAAGCAACTTAGAAATGAGGAGAAATTTCCTGACAGTGAGAACAATTAATCAGTGGAACAGCTTGCCTCCAGAAGTTGTGAATGCCCCAACACTGGAAGTCTTTAAGAAGATGTTGGATAGCTATTTGTCTGAAACGGTATAGGGTTTCCTGCCTAGGCAGGGGGTTGGACTAGAAGACCTCCAAGGTCCCTTCCAACTCTACTATTGTATTGTATTGTATTGTATTGTATTGTATTATCCAAGAAGCTTCTTCAGCTGTGACTCTGATTCTTCAGCTCCGGATGGTGGGGAATGGAAGGATTTATGCTCCTTGCAGACATCTGGTCATTTGCATTCTTTTAGAGAGCTGTTGAGGCCCCCTGGAAGTTTATCTGTGTTGTCAGGGTCACCTGAATAGTGCAAATGGATGTGGAACCTTCTTGGAATTGTTGAAAGGACTGTGTTGTAGATTGGAAATAGATGATGTCATATCCCTTCCCTCTGTTGAGAGAAGGCTGTTCAATTTTGACATAAATGGCCTCTTTGACCCCTCTTTCAAACTAAACTGTGGTCAGTTAGGGGTCAAAGAGGCCATCTATGTCAAAATTGAACAGCTCTGTCTAAACACGGGGAGGCATACAAGATCATCTATATCTAAAATGGGAGTATGGATTTTCTAAAAGGTGATCTCTAGAAGGTGAGTTTGTTGCTTTTATTTTTATTATATGGCTTATATATTATATTTTGTATATTTCCATTGATTTTACACTATTCTTTAGAATACTATACACTGATGGTTTTTGTGTGAACATTCCAATTCTCTGGCTAGTGCAGATTAAATAAACGATAATTTTCACTATGGTTGAGAAACTGGAATGAGATATTTTCCCTGTTTCTCTATAGAGAAAATTTCTTTTCCACGTTTTATATGATTGTTACTTATGACACAGTACTTATGATGATGACTAATAAGATTAGTCTCACTTAAGAAGAATAAAATCTAGGATTTTAAAACTGTAATAAAATGAATATGGAAGGATCCTTCACATACTATGTTTTTTTCTAGGATAAACAAATACATGTTGCAGTGATAACTGCATCTAGTGAATCTAAAATTGCTTGTTTTTTTCAAAGCATGTTTTCAGTGATAGTTATTTGTCTTAAATATTTATGCAATGAGAATCTGTTTTAAAATATTAAGGTAATTATTCTAATAATCTAAGAAAAAGAAAAGCAAAATTTATCAAAAACAGTTTAGATTCATCATTTTCTTCATGTTTATATTTTGATCTCATTCAAATCATATTTTCTGTTTTCTTTTTCATTGTCATTTCAGATTATGGACAAAAATATGGATTTGGGTGAAATATAAAGTGTCACAAGCCTTGTAATTTAACTTATGCTTGGAGCTAAAAATAATACAACAGTGGAGACCATGTTGCATTGATATAGTCTAATGAACATTCAGTTTACAAATAAGATTTATTTCAATCAGGATACATGATGCCATCGGGATACAAATATTGATTCATATTATAATTTATTTGACTGTTATAAGTGGGGAAAAGATAGTCCTCCCCCAAAACAAGTAAGAGAACTATATTGGAGCAACACCTGGACAAGTGATTCAAATCATAAAAAAAAAACATAAGCAATTGCCAAAAACATCTGAAACTAGGAACAGTTATAACAATTTTTCTATCTTGACTGCTGTTGGAGCTTATGCAAATTAATGAAAAGGAATAATTTGTGTGAACGGTTGCCTTGCTGCAGGACTCATGAGCAAAGCTGATAATATAACTTAACATTCTTCTTTTGAAGATTTAGTATGAAATGTAATCATACAGAATGTTAATAAGCCAGTGCATACATAAGGAAAACTATTATTGGCTACAGCTTCTATTTATAAGCTTTATAGTATATTGAAATAGGCTAATATTTATATGACTTATGACCAATTTTATATAACGGTGGCAATTTTATTTTTTCAAATGTCTTTCCTATTCCTGTAGAAATGAAGAACTTTGATATAAAAATGCAGTAAGGGATGCAGCTTTCACCAACTTATAATTTATGGTCTATCAATCAAATGTCTTAGCCTGGGTCCCATACCAGAAATAACCCAGACCTGGTGGAAAGTGCCTAAGGGGTCAAAATGGGCTTTGAAAAGAATCTGTTACCGTGTCTGGATGTCATTCTCATAAATAAAATGGCAGCTGCTTTCACACCTACTTGTCTTTCTGTATGCTACTTCTTTAAAGAAAAATGTTGGACTTAGAAAAAAGTAGTATATGCAACAGCCCAATCCAAACCAAATGAGAATTAAGTCCTCTAAATAACATGAATCTTTGTTTTCTGATTTTTCCCCCCAGCTGGTTTTCTTTTCAACAGAGTTGCATAAAGATAAACTGTGCTAAAAAGTTTACATTACGAGTTCCACGGTTTTGTTTACAAGTCTGTTTCATGCGTACAACAATCTAGACAGGCACACACATGCTTATGTATGGTTGTGGCTTACTCTTTCAAGAGGTTAATTAGCAGTCGATGTATGAAACCAATTAGCAGAAAATGGCCAGGTTTTTATTTCAATTATCTTATTTAATTAGTCACTGCCTGATTAATGTCAATTATTTCTCTGAGATGCACCCTAGCATAGTATGTGTCTTCTACTTGGTTTTCATTTCCATTAGAATAGTATCAGTTGTCAACAAAATCTGCCTATTTCTTACTATGGTAAATGGTGTAGATATTCAAATATTGTACTATTCCAATTACAAGTTAATTTTCAAAAGCCGAGTGTATTTTGATAATTAAAAAGACAAATCATTACTTTAGCTTCTTTCATCATATTAGGGTGTATTGAGGTAATTTATAGGGTACAGTTAAGACTTGGGACTTGTTCTTAGCTTTATGTCTTTTCCTCATCTGCAGTAAGCAAATCTCCATAGAGATTAAATAGATTTCATATAAATAAAGTTACTATAATATCAATATGAGAAAGATTATACTGTAATGTAATATCCATATAACCATGCCAACCTTTTCATTTTTCTTTGATTTTTTAAATTTTATATTTTGTTATAGAAAACAAATACATGTAAAGCTTACTATTTAAAATATTTTAGAACATCTAATTAGTAAATATATATTATTTTGCATCCTTTAAAATAGCTACAGTACAATACAATACTTTTGTTTGATGGTATAACTTTGCACATTTTTAAACCGAGTATTCTATTGTCGGTCTGTACATGCAAATGTGCATACCACATTAAAACACATAGAAGGCAACTAAGAGTTGTGATACCAACTTCGTCTTAATAGCCCTATTTTCATTCCCTTGATCTAAATATGTACCTTATAAGAAAAATGAAATAAAATATCTCATGTTGGTGACACTACTTTTATTTGGATTCTTATATATTCATGAGGCATGTTGTCTGAATGTCATTTGGTATCTTAATTATATTTTATTGTATAAAATAATTGTAATATTTAATTATGTAATTATTTAACCTATAATTATTTAATTCATTTGACCCTGTTTAACTATTTTAATGGCAGAATTTATATCATGATACCTGGCAAGCTTAGTACTTAAAGTTGGGTCTATCAGTGAATTGCCACCAGATTGTAAAAATTCCATTCCTAGTTGCTTATCAGAGTTAAAGTTTCACTCTATGGTTCTAGAATTTCAAAACAAAGTGCTGAGGAAAAAGGATGCATATTTCAGTAAATGCAAGGAAAGTATCCAGAACATTTCTATTTTAATACTAGTACAAGACTAAGAATCATCTTCTAGAAATACGCAACTTAATTTTGCCAGTTTCTGTTAAAAATCTATGAGGGCATCTTAGTAGAAATATTTTTTTTTTAATTATTAGCCATCATTCAAGAAAATACAGATTCTAATAATAGAGGCCCATAAATACAATATGACATATAGCTATACAGTATTAACCAATATTTTTTTCAATATAGAAATACAAAATATACATATATGGTAATATTTATTATTATTTTTATCTCATTACTTTTATTGTTTTATCTATGTATAAAATACAAAGAAAATTAAAAATAGGAAATTAAGGGAAGGAAAAAGAGAGGGGGAAAGAAAATATGAGTTACAAGGGAAGAAAGAAAAAAGTGTTGACTTCCGACTCTTAGCACAAGATAACATCTTGTAGCCGCAACTTTTAACTTTTACATATTAGTATATAATTAGCCATTTCTATAACAACAAACTTATCTAATTGGCAAAACCAAAGTCAAAGTTTCATTTTTTTCACCCCAAGCACAAATCTAGAAGATATCCCAATAAAAAACATAATTAAATACATTCTTTCCTTTGAATAAAACAATATAACCATTTCAATTTTATCTTCCTTGATGCGGAAATATGTATTTCTATTTGCACTTAATAATCTTAAACTATCACCATTTATATTAACAAAATTCACTTTATTCTTTCAGATTCTTTATCCTTAAAGTTTTTTTTAAAAAAACTGGACAGTACTTCAAGATAAAACAATAACATGAAATATGCATTTAATGAATGTAAGGCAATTGTGAATAAGATAATTCTAATATAGTAATGCCTTTACTCAAACATATGAGATGACTCTTGATATATGTATAGTGTTCTGGTCACTAACAAATAAAATTCAGTGAAAATTGAAGTATAGAAAACGCTACTAAGATGAAATATTAAAACCTCTAGGATTTTTAGCTTGGAGCAAAAGCAGATTTGAGATTTTTAAAAAAACAGGAATAGAAAATATATTCCCACTCTCATTAAAAGTAAATGCAGGGGACTGAAGAAGGAAGCACTTATGTTTTTGTACAAAAGGAGAATGAACAAATTAATGTTGGGTCAGACAAATCAGTGGCTAATCATCTCAATGGCTATTTGCTGTCTCTGAAATTATGACCCATATGGGCTTAAACCCCAGTTGGTGTGAAAGATTGTTATTGCTGGCCCTTGTTTATGAGCTTTCTGAATTCCTATGTTTGCCCATTATGGGACGCAAAATGATAGACTAGAGACGTGTTTGGTCTAATTCTGCTAGACATATTGTGCAGCAATTATATAAAAGGCAGCTTACAATGCAAAAGTTAATTGTCAACAATTAAGCTATCAGTAAACATAATTAACTATCTTCCTATAACAGTGGGTTAATTTTTTCTGTACAATGGTTCAGTGAGCACAGGAAGAAATATTAATTCATTCCTAGGTCAAGTACAAAAAAATATAACCAGTTATCAAAGACATCTTACTACTGTGCTATATATATTGGATTGTCAAGCCACCCTAATTTTACGTATATTTTATTTTTTAAAACAAATTTTGAAACTGCCCATCTCCGTCTCAGAGAGGAAGCAAAGGGGACAAATTTGCTCAGAAAAGGGAAAAAACAAAACAAGAAGATAATAACATCTAAACATTTGTGTATGTGTTCCATACTATCTTGATGGCTGAAGAGAAAATGCATATTAAATGCCAGCTAAAACATATTCACAGTATTACTAATAAAATATTAGTAGCCTTAGGCCCCAGGAACTAATTATCAAAAGTGAATTTGATGTCTATTTTTTAACTTTCAAAAATTAATAGTGAAATACAATAAAACTATAGCACCAGCAGGGGAGAAACAGATAAATGATGGTAATACAGTGAACAAAATGAACCTAAGTAAATTATTATGGTGCTTAAAATAAACATGACAAAAAATAAAAGCAATTAACGGAGGGAATCAGAAAATACCTTTATAATGACTATCAGTAGTAATTAATTTAGTCTGTAAGCTTATTGTTAAATGTAGAGCATAGAAAATGTTACTTTACTTTTCAAAGATAATTTTAATAGATTCAAATCTTGGATCCATTTCTTAAAATCAGGAAGGTAGGCTTCTTTCTGATGATACAAAATCATCATCTTTCACATGCCCTAGGCCCGTGGTCGTCAAGCCGCGGCTCGCGAGCCACATGCGGCTCTTTACACATTTTAATGCAGCTCTTCTGTGTGCCGGGTGCCCGCTCCCCTCCCTCCCACTGTTCCCTCTAAGGTGCGCGGCTGCTAGAACTGGCCGCCCGCAAAGGACCTCCCCGGACTTGTTTTGGTGAGCGTGGGGCGACTGACGCCAGGAAAGCAAGCCCGGGGAGGAGGTCCTTTGTGGGTGGCCAATCCTAGCTGCTTGCGCCCGGCGCTGCAGCTAAAGTAAAGCCCCTGCCGCTACCGGAATATCTGCTGCCGCCTCCTCCTCCTCTAACAGCACCCGACGCTGCGGCAGAGGTGAAGCCGCCAAAGCTCCCGCCGGCGCCCCGCCTATGGCAGCGGCGCCTCCCCCTCCGTTCGGAGCACCTGAGTTGGGCCCTGCATTACCCTGCCCCCTCCTCCTCTGCTGTGCTTTTGAGGAGCCATGAGGCCGCGGGAGCCAGTAGGAAGGCGGCGGGGGGGGGCAGGAGCAGGGAAAAAAAGCCTCATGGCTTCTCAAAAACATGGCGGCGGCGGAGAAGGCAGCAGGGGTAACGCGGTGCTCCGAGTGGAGGGGGGCGCCAGCGGGAGCTTTGGCGGCTTCACTCCAAATGTAGTGGTGCTGTTGGAGGAGGAGGAGGAGGCAGCTGTTGTTCTGGTGGCGGCAGGGGCTCGTCGACATCTTCAGCAGCAGCCCTGCCCCCTGTGAAAAAAGCCAAAGATGGATCCACGCAGATTTTATTTATTTTATTTATTTATTATTCACACTTATAGACCGCCCCCTCTCCCGGAGAGGACTCGGGGCGGTGTACAGTCACTAAAATACATTATAAAATACATACATAAACAATTAAATTAATACTGGTGAAGGAGGTTATGAGACTGTAATCGAATAATAAATATAATACGTTAAAAGCCTATAAAACCCTTAAAACCCAATTAAATAAATCCCGGGAGGTAAAACTAAGACAGTGCCAGGCCAGCTGATTGAAATAGGTGAGTCTTTAACTTTTGCCGGAAGGAGCGGAGGTCGGTGGTGGTTCGAATGTCTGGGGGGAGGTCATTCCAGAGGGTTGGGCCCATCACAGAGAAGGATCTACTCCTAGGTGTCGCCCGCTGGCATTGCCTAGCAGACGGCACCAGGAGGAGTCCCTCCCTGTGTGAGCGGATAGGTCGCAGGGACGTGTGTGGTAGGATGCGATCCTGCAGATAACTAGGTCCTCTGCCATGGAGCGCTTTAAAGATGGTAATCAATACCTTGAAACGCACCCGAAAGGCTACAGGTAGCCAGTGCAGCTCGCGCAGGAGAGGTGTTACGTGGGAGTAACGAGTACTTCCCATAATAACCCGCGCGGCTGCGTTCTGAACTAGCTGCAGTCTCCGGATGCGTCCCAAGGGAAGCCCCATGTAGAGGGCATTGCAGTAGTCCAGGCGAGACGTCACCAGCGCATGAGTGACCGTGCGCAGGGCACTCCGGTCCAGTAGGGGGCGCAATTGGCGCACCAGGCGAACCTGGTGGAATGCCCCCCTTGCCACGGCTGTCACATGGTCCTCCATTGACAGCCGGGCATCAAGGAGGACACCCAAATTGCGCGCCCGCTCCACAGGGGACAACTGTTCGCCCCCTATGGCCAGCGATGGAGTCAGCTGGCTGAACCGAGGTGCCGGCAACCACAGCCACTCGGTCTTGGAGGGGTTGAGTTTGAGTCTGTTGTCCCCCATCCAGACCCCGACGGCCTCCAAACACCGGGACATCACTTCGACAGCCTCGTTGGGGTGGTTTGGGGTTGAAATATACAGCTGAGTATCATCAGCGTAGAGGTGGTATTCAACCCCAAAACCACGGATGATCTCACCCAGCGGCTTCACATATGCGTTGAACAGGAGAGGCGAGAGGACCGACCCCTGTGGCACCCCACAAGTGAGTGGCCTCAGGGACGACCTCTGTCCCCCTGTCAACACACATTGCTTCCGGTCAGAGAGGTAGGAGCCGAACCACCGCAAAACGGTGCCTCCGACTCCCATCCCCTCCAACCGGCGCAATAGGATACCATGGTCGATGGTATCAAAAGCCGCCGAGAGGTCTAATAGGACCAGGATAGAGGAGCAACCCCTATCTCTGGCCCTCCAGAGATCATCGACCAACGCGACCAAGGCTGTCTCGGTGCTGTGCCCGGGTCGGAAGCCGGACTGGCGTGGGTCTAGATAATCGGATTCGTCTAGGTGTCGCGGGAGCTGCTGCGCCACCACATTCTCAACAACCTTCGCCACGAAGGGAAGGTTGGAGACTGGACGATAGTTAGCTAGCTCCATTGGGTCGAGTGAAGGCCCCCTGAGCAAGGGTCTCACCACCGCCTCTTTCAAGGCGGTTGGTAAGTAACCCTCACCCAATGATGCGCTCACCAGGCCCAGGAGCCAGCCTCGTGTCACCTCCCAGGCTGCCAGTACCAGCCAGGAGGGGCACGGGTCCGTTAAACAAGTGGTGGGTCGCAGCCGTCCACGCAACCTGTCCAAATCCTCGGGGGCAACAGAGTCAAACTCCTCCCAGAGTGGTCTCTCAAGACTCGCTGTTGGCGGCTCGTCTGGTCCACTGACGGAGGTCCACCCGCTCCGGATCTGATGTCGCCGCAACATGACTGGAGGAGGAATTCTGGGAGTTGAAGTCCACAAGTCTTCAAGCTGTCAGGTTTGAAGACCCTGGGTTTTTTCTTTTTTCTAAAGGGTTAGGGGTGCAAGGGTCTTGCAACTTGACAGCTTTAAGACTTGCATGCTTCAATGCCAGAGTTCCTGAGCCAACATGACTGGAGGAGGAATTCTGGGAGTTGAAGTCCACAAGTTTTCAAGCTGTCAGGTTTGAAGACCCTGGGTTTTTTTTTTTCTAAAGGGTTAGGGATGCAAGGATCTTGTAACTTGACAGCTTTAAGACTTGCGTGCTTCAAATGCCAGAGTTTATTGAAACTAAAAACAGTGTACCATCCTATGTATTTTCGGTTTTAAAAATGTGGCTCTCAAAATAAATTTCAATCGTGGTTTTGGCGAGATTTGGCTCAGTTGAAAAAAAAGGTTGCCCACCACTGCCCTAGGCTTACCACAGCCCAAATCTCTTAATTAGATGACAGAGTCCGTATTTTAGAAATATACCATAGTTCAACATAACATTAAAGCTCTTAAAACTATAATAAAAGGTAAAGGTTCCCCTCCTTAGTCATTCCCAACTCTAGGGTGTGGTATTCATCTCCATTTCAAAGCTGAAGAGTTAGCACTGTCCAAAGACGTCTCCGTGGTCATGTGGCCGATATGACGAAATGCTGAAACGCACAGAACACTGTTACCTTCCCCCCCCAAAAGTGGTCCCTATTTTTCTACTTGCATTTTTACGTTTTCAAACTGCTAGGTTGGCAGAAGCTGGGACAAGTAATGGGAGCTCACTCTGTTACGCAGCGCTAGAGATTCGAACTGCCAACCTTTCTGATTGACAAGCTCAGCATCTTAGCCACTGAGCCACCCCATCCCTTTCTCAACTATAATATTTCTTCCCAAAATAGTCTTAACAAATGCATTTATTTGAAACCAAGGTTTGACAAAACCAGCTCATATGAATTAAATTTCAGTTAGATTCCTGACCACTCCAACTCAAAAATCTGGACATTAGTTTGTGGTCACACTAGATTATGCTTTCTGCATGCCTTCAACCAAATAGCTTTCTACTTGTGGTTCAACCATTAAGAGCCTCTTTCTGGTTTTGAAACACTGATATACATTAACATTTGCTGTTATCTGTAACTGTACTAGATAATAACAGAAATGAAGAGTTAAGAGCTGGCATTAAAAGAAAAGGTGAAAGTTTGAAAACATGTATTATCCTCTTGGGTGGCATAAAAATGCAAAATGGGAGGTGTTTAGAATTATGATTGGCTTTACATTTTGCACAAGAATTATCACTGAATAAAATGTTAGGCAAAAGTGTATCTAATTAGACCGAGAGACTACAATATAAAGGGGCTTTACTGCTAACAAAGATTATGGTTACAGTTGCTAAGGTAAGCAAGACCTTTGGCAATATGCAGCAAAAAAAACCCTGAAAATTATTTTGGTTTGTATATTTTGATCACAGGGCTACTAGACAAAACTAAGCTGGGTAGTATGTGAAACTAATATATTGATCTTTGAGTAAAGAGTTTTGGGAGAACACTGCAAAGTGATTGTGCATTATTGGCCAGTGGGTGTAACCAAAGCATTGTTCAACTGATGGGCCAGGGAGCATAACAAGAGGGAAGGAGAAAAAAAAAACCATGCAGAACCAGAGAACAAAGTTTAATCTCAAGGTAAAGAGTTGCAACATAAAGAAGAAGACTGCACTGGTGGCTATGGGATCCAGATGACTGATTCCAAAAAGTAGAAAATGTTCATCAAGCAAACCGCCGAAAATCTGAGATACCCAACAGCTTCAGTGATTATATGCAGTAATTTGGACTTGATTCAGTACATAGAAGACTTTCAGAATCAATGAAAGGCACAAATGTTGAACTCATTAAAGCAGTTGCATTTGTTTCCAGAAATGCATGGTTATCACTATAGGGATAGAGAGAACCTTACTAGCTGTTGCCTTCAGTCACAAGAAGTGTCATCATATTCAATACAATACAATACAATAGCAGAGTTGGAAGGGACCTTGGAGGTCTTCTAGTCCAACCCCCTGCCTAGGCAGGAAACCCTATACTGTTTCAGACAAATGGCTATCCAACATCTTCTTAAAGACTTCCAGTGTTGGGGCATTCACAACTTCTGGAGGCAAGCTGTTCCACTGATTAATTGTTCTAACTGTCAGGAAATTTCTCCTCAGTTCTAAGTTGCTTCTCTCCTTGATTGGTTTCCACCCATTGCTTCTTGTTCTACCCTCAGGTGCCATTCATCCCATTTCCCTGGGTCTTGTTTTTACATAGATTTTTTAGTAATCTTGAACCAATCAGAGCTCAAAAGTTGTCAGGGTATCAGTATTGCATCTGTTCTGCAGAATTAACACACTACTTATCTAATACAAACACAATCACTTTAGAAAAGGTCAGTGAGGATGAATTGGGAACCAAAATCTAAATCCTAGGAAGAAGGAATTGACATTGTTTAGTCATTAGTAGAAAAGTGGGGGCAGGGGCATAGTAGTTTCATTTCCTGGGTTCAGCAAAGGGACAAAGCAGTTATACAACTAGCAGGCAAAATGCAAGCACATGCAGGTATTTGGGGTGCTTGAAGAGGTACTAGATGGGAGAACACATTTTGGAGGGAGCTTGATCAAAATGCAACCAAGAGGAGGAAGCAATGAGAAGTCTGAGGAGAACTGAGATATAAGTGATTAGAGCACCATTTGCAACAAGGCTCGTGAAGACATCAGAAAGAGATTCCACCATACAGATAGGAGCAACGAGTGTTGAGAAGTAAGTATTGGGAAGTATGTGAGTGCAAGGCAGCTTTCTAGAGGCCGAGGAGAAGATAATCCAAGTCAGTCCATAATCAGAAACTCACAATATCTTGCAAAGTACCAACAGAAGAACCAGAAGCCTTGTCAGGAAGGTACCACGGTCAAAACCATAGCCAGAATCAAGAGTAAGAGTGCCCAAAGCCATATCCTGAAGTTTTTTTCAGCAAGAGAAGCCAATCTGTGCAGTTTAAATCCTCTCCCCACCAAGTGTGCACAGACGAGCATTTCCTTGCTCAGCTGTTGCTAATAAGGAGGTACCAAGCTTGTTTGCAGAGCCAGTGTCTTGCCATTTGCTCACAAAGCACTTGGTTTGATTCATTGGCTGCTGAATTAGTGGGTGCACTGCAACACTTGGTGAGACTTGATCCATCCTTATTTTGGAGACTGACTCAGATCATAGCAGATAAACCCTTTGATTGTTGTAAAAATGTTATACAGGAGGCTTACTATCCTTTGTTTCTAATTAAACACAAGCTTGGTTGTTTTGCAGACATTTTTTGATAGCATAGGAGTGTCAAACTCGTGATGATATGTCATCAGCCGAACCGTTAGCTCTGACTGCAAGCTGAGAGCGAACCAGTTCTCTGTTTGCATGGAAGTGCCCAGCCGCCCCTGGTTATACTGACCTTTATTTCTGCTTCCGAAGCCCAGCTGATCAGTGGCGTCAAATTGAATTGACGTTCCTCAGCTGTTTTCCTTGCTCCTTTCCTTGTTTGCAATGCAAAAGTTCAATTTTTGCTAAACTCTGCAAAGTGAAATGGTTGTTCAGCCAGTAGGAACCCACCCCGACATCATCATGTGACATATTGCAACTTTCCCCTCTTCGCTAAATTGGAGGTGGGCGTTGCCAACATGTGACAGGCCGTGAGTTTGACACCCCTGTGCTAGCAGCTACTAATGGTGTTACCAAGTTGGATAATGAAATGCATGCAAGAAAACAACCAAGCTCAGAGAACACCAAGGATCACACAGTTCATTCCTGAGCTACAAATATTCTCTGGTTAAAGATTACCGTTACAAGAAGATGGATTCTGGTTGAATCATTATTGTATTCTACTTTTATATATATATATAACTTAAGGCAGCAAATATACCTAAAACTAGAATATTGGGAAATGTATTGTTAAAAATGTAATATTAAGAGTTATTGGCCAGTAAAACTAATTACACAGAGAGATGGTGATCTCTTCCTTGCGGGTTATGGTCAAGCTAAAGCTAGAAAGCCAACTGTAAAGAATGCTTTAATTCAAACTTTACATTTAGCAGTAGATAAGATTTGAAGCTCTATGTGTCTTTCCAACTTCATGATTCTGAATAAAATTGTAGAACTGCAGAGCCCCATTAAGGCCCTGGTTATATGGATTGTTCAACATGTACTGCAAGGGTTTTGCATAATCCTCCCTGCTAATGTTTTAATCATGCCAGCTGCTGCAGACACTTGTATACTAAGCATGCATGTCTGACTCAAAGGATTCATACACTATTAGTATATATGGTTCTAAAAGCATTGATCCATGCAAGCGAGAATCCTTAAAAATTAAGGTGCTAATTCATTTGAAGCCAATGCAGATGATACCTGATCATAAAGTCCACTGAAATCATTACATTTTGCTGTTGGGCGAACAGAAGAGAGACTACTCTAAATATTAATTTTCAGAGCTTAGGTCAAACAAGGTGTCTGCATCTCCCAAGGCCAGATAGTACAGCATAGAAAAGAGAAAGACAACAAAGGATGGGGGAAAAAAACTTCTATTCAGTAAGCACTTGGGGGATGGGGAGACAAGAGCATTAGATCTTTTATTTAAAGATGAGGTGGTAAAATGTTTCTCAATATGTAAACAAGGATAAACATCTGAACTAATAAATACAGTAGACATGAGAATGGTTAGGAAATGGTCGAACATCTAAAAAAAAAAGATTTGTAAAACCCCTTTAATTGTTTAATGTAATTATGGATACATGCCTATGAAACATTAGAAATAAGAGGACCCGAACACATGTTTGCTTTTGAAGGTAAGTGATGCTGCAATGTTGTTGGGTGACAGCCTGAAGATGATATTTGACTATATGATACAGAGAAAAATGTTATTTTTTAATCACTGTATCAAAAGATCAAAATAGTTTGAAAGAGAAAGTATAACGAATTATTACAAACTATATACAAATGAAGAACTAGCAGAAGCAGATAACTTTGGTATCTGGGCAAAATGGATGGACAAAAATGAATATATGAAATTGCTGGTAGGAAAATAGTAAGTATTTTTTTTTTGTTGTTCAATTTTTATGGCTATGCATCGCAGTCAATTACTCTGGATGGCTTACAGTTTAGAAAATCTATTACAATAAAACATTTAACACAATAAAAAGGAAAAAAAAACCATTAAATTTCTGTTTTAAGGAATTGCTTTCCAAAAGAAACCAAAATATATTAGTAATCCAACAAGAAAAAACAGGAATCATTTAAAACATACAATATAAGGACTGTAACAACTACTGTAAAGGACAGACAGGCAGAAGACTAACACAACACATCCATGAACATCAGTTAGCAGACAGAAGATATGAACATTCCTTAAACTCACAACACATGGATAGATTCGACTATAGTTCCAACTGGGAGACTGTGAGCATCCTAGACCAAGCTAAATCCAAAAATACTAAGGAATTCGTGGAAGCTTGGCACTCAGATACATCAGTCATCAATAGGCATATAGTAATTAATCATTCAAGAGACAATGAAAAGATTAAGAAAGAAACAAAAAGACCAGAACACATCCTCTTCATCAGCCAATACTGAAATAAACAGGAATTAACACAAGATAGACAAGTAGAAAACAATAGCCTAAGAGTTTTCTTAAATCCATGGCAATTGTTCATACAACAGTGGGAGGCCATGGTTAGTCTGCTTTGGATGGATAGGCATGGTGGCCTCTTCTGACCTAGGAGCTGTCAGTGTTGGTAACTCACACTCTCATTGTATGATTAAACTACAGTAATGCTTTGTACTTGGAATGACTTTGAAGATGACTCTGAAATTACAGTTATGGTAGTTTAAAATGCAGAAGCTGTCCTACAAGTGAGCATGAGTCATTTTAGCAACATAAAATACAGTGCTGTGCTGTTTTAGTTGCCAATAAGTCTCTCAGTCCAAAGTGCTGGTTTCAACCTGTAAGTGTCATACTGTATACTTTAAGGATTGTCTACTCCAAATGTGATTCTACCAGCCGAATCTGCTGTGTATGAGAGAGGATATATTTGTGATGTTTATGTAATATTTAATGTTTATGATTGGAAGATTTTGTGTTATAGTCCTCCTTGAGACGTATCAAAGTTGACAATATACAAGTTATAATAAATAATAATATGGAGATAATCAATGATGATACATGAATCCCTGTAAAGATGTTAGGACGAGTAATAAAGCTGATCATTGGTTGGCATCTTTAAGGTAATGTCATGATTGATAACAGCCAACATAGGTTCAGCAGAATAAAACATGTGAGACTAATGTTGGCTCCTTTGCCGAGGTTAACTATTTTAAATGAATAATTAATAATAATAATTAATAATTTATGGGATCGTATCCTGCCCCATACATCCCTCCGGCCGATTCGCTCACACAGAGAGGGACTCCTCCAGGTGCCGTCCACTAGGCTGTGCCAGCGGGCGGCGCCTAGGGGAAGGGCCTTCTCTGTGATGGGCCCGACCCTCTGGAATGATCTCCCCCCGACATTAGAATGACTACGGATCTCCGCTCCTTCCGTCAGAAACTTAAAACCCACCTATTCCAGCTAGCCGGCTTGGCCTAATTCCACCTATCCCACCTCAGTCCTATTTCTAAATTTTTAAGATTGGTTTTAAGGTCTGTTTTTTAATTTTTATAAATTGTACAGGGGTTATTTAATTGGATTTTTATCTATGTGTATGATTGTTTGTATGTTTTTAATTTTTTCCTGTACACCGCCCCGAGTCCCTCCGGGGAGAGGGGGCGGTCTAGAAATTTAATAAATTATTATTATTAAATGAACAAGAGAAATGCTATGAATATAATCTGTGATTTCAGTAAAGCTTTTGATAAGGTTCTATAGGACATTCACATTGACTTAAAATATGTGTTGGAGGCCATTCAAGACAGACGGTCCACTCCTGTCTAGCTACTTGCAGACAATCAGCATTAATGTTCTAGATCAAGTGGAAAAGTGGAAACTAATGGGATTCCATGGGAAATCAGTCTCATTCAACATTTTTATTATTGGCCAGGCTTTTTATCAAATTGGCAGTTTACCTAAAACTGGTTAGTCTGGTTAACACCTAGAATAACACAAACTTGCAATTTAATCTTGTTTAAGAGGAACGAAAAACCAACTTGAATGTAGTCATTGACAACAAGTTGAAAACAAACCAGGAGTGTGAGGCAACTGCTAGAAGAGCTCATACAGTTCTGACATGCATTAGAAACAAAACGGGAGCAATGATATATGAAAGCATTACTCTTTACATAACAAGGGCGACACCACATAGACTACTGTGTACAATTCTTAGCACTCAGTCCCATCCCCCCCCCCTTTTTACACATTGGAGAGAATTCAGTGGACAGCAACAAAGATGACTTGAGAACATAGTCTGTGAGAATAGGCTAAAAGACTTTGGGATATTCGGTCTGAAGCAAATATATAGGGGAGACGCAATACTCATGTTCAGACACACAAAAAACTATTTGCAGATTTTACATCATTCATAATAAATTATATATATTTGAGTAATTATACTGTTACACAAATGATATAAATTGTCACAAATACTTTAATATTGAAATAAGTTTAACGGTGTTATCTGGAATACTTTGGATACAAAAGACTTGTCTGTTAATGTCCAAAGAAAATCAGCTGTATTACAGACTGAAATGACAAGTTTTTAAAAAAATCAAGGTTTGACTATAGCTGTTAAAAAGGGTTTGGACAAAACTCAGCCACACTTTTTCATGCGGCTGTTGACCAAAATAGAATTGCCAACATGATTGACAACGTCTGATGATGGATATGGCACAAGAAGAAGAAGTTTAAAAGGGAACAGGGACGTGAGTACAGTACATATTTAGATCTACCTTCAACATCCTTGGTTATTCAGGTTTTTTTAAGAAAATGTATGTACATTTTTGCAAAGAAGTGAAAAGGAGTTGAAAGAGGCTCTAGTAAAATGTACTTACAATGGTGATCATAATTGGAAACTAATTTGGACAAATATGGGTCTGAAAGTGTATTCAGCTAAAGATGTTTATAACTCCGTTTCAGAACTTAATTCTAAACATAAGATTAAAGTATTATTGAAAGAAAAAGTATTATTTCTTTTGGAACTAATAGACCAGAAACTAGGAATAAGTCACGGAACATTGTTTTTATATATGACAATTGCCATAAGACTACTATTTGCTCAAAATGGAAAAAATTGACAAAACGCACAAAGGAGGAATGGTTGGTGAAGATGATAGAACTTGCAGAGATGGCTAAACTGACTTCTTTGATTAGAGGAAAAACATTATTTACATTTATAGTTGACTGGAAATGTCTTACAGACTTTCAACATGAAATGAAAAAATACATTTATGATTTGTGGTTTTGATGATCAGAAAAAACAGATAATAAAAAAAAAATGACTTTTGTACTTATAGAGTAAGAGTAACTTTGGATTTGTACTTACATTTGCAGCAAAGAAAAATGGAAACTATTTTTTTCTTTCTGCACATTTGTCTTCTTTGTTTCTTTGCTTTTCTTTGTTATTACTTTGTTAGTTTTTATGCTCTTTGTAAAACCTCCAGTAAAAAGCTATATAAAAAAGATACATGCAAAATTTTCCACAATCCACAGATTTATAGATTTTCAAGTGTGCACCAATTTTATAGCTGGTTTAGCCAGTGTATGGCTGATCCATATGAATAGCTTGGCCCAACATGTGTAGAAATTAACCATTTCCTGAGAGAAGCAATGCAAAATGCTATCTTCTACCTAACTTGCAGAAAGATACAGAAAGAGCCTAGGAAAGGTGTGAAGAATTATTGAATGCTGAATATTCCTTTGTGTTCCTTTTGGGGTTTGGATTTTTAGGGGGAGTGTATACATTGAGATTATATCAAAGCAGTGTTTTCAAATTTTCATACTGACTGGGAAATCCTATGGCAGTGATGGCAAACCTTTTTTGGCTGCCGTGCCAAAAGCGGGGGGAGCACAGGGGGGTCGTGCACTGGTGTGCCACACCCTAATGCAATGCCCGTGGCCCCCTAGGGCATGGGCATGCACGCAATCAGTGATACCCCCCAGCTTTTGCTGCAGTTTTTCCGCCTCCCTAGGCTCCAGAGACCTTCTAGGAACCTGGGGAAGGCGAAAACACCCACCGTGCCCCCCCTCCCCGGACGCTCTCCGGAGCTTCCCTGAAGCCTCCGGAGGGCAAAAAATGGCCCTATGGGGAACCCGGAAGTTTGGGAATGGTGACTTCTGGTTTGTCCGGAGGGCAAAAAATAGTCCTACGAACAAATCGGAAGTCCGTTCCCGAACTTCCAGTTTGCCCTTAGGGCCGTTTTTTCATGCTTTGGAAGCTTCAGGGAAGCCTCCGGGGGGTGAAAAACGGCCTCAAAAGAAGGCCGAAGTCAGTTGGCCAGCACACGCATGCACACTGGTCAGCTGACAGGGCAGCGCCTTGTGTGCCCTGACAAATGGTTCCGCATGCCACCTATGACACACGTGCCATAGGTTCGCCATCGCGGTCCTAGGGATTGAAGTCCACACATCTAAAAGTTGCCAAGTTTGAAAAGCACTGTGCTAAAAGGAAATGTGACAGCAAAATGTTCAGGATTTCCTGCTTTACACGCAGTCCACAGAGAAGGGCAAGTCTGGCTTCTGCTATATAACAAAATAATGTGAAATTTAATGCATTCCTTTACTTGAAAACTTGCCAATAAAATTATTTTATGATTTTTCACATGGTTATTATAACTATTGATAACAGATAGGATTATAAAACTATAAAAACACAGCTTACTGATGTTGGTAGAGAAGTAATCTGAACAAAATTATCTAGATTCCTTCGTAATTTCAAAAAATTCCAACTTCTGTATGTAGTTGAATAAACGGGAAGGTAAAGGAGCAAGTTAAAATATTGAAGGGAAACAAAATGAGATGCTCTTTTGTGGGTATAGTAAATTAGCTGGGCGATAGGCAATCTGTTCACTGCGGTTCCTATTTAGAAGCAATATTTGTGTTCAGAGCTGGTCTAAAGGAAGTAAGATACAAAAGGAGACAAGGGATAATTTTTAATTATCTGTAAATACTCTCAGATGTACTGAGAAAATGTTACATAATTAACATTGTGTAAGGAGATGGTCTTGGAATACTTTGAGACAATGCTCCTTCTACTGATTAGAATGAAAAGAGCATTCACCAACACAATGCAGGTGAACGCAAAAAAAATGGCTTCTAGGAAGAAGTATCCAAAATGACATCATTCAAATTTCTATGACCAAATCCTGTGAGGTGACACTAGTTGTGAATGAATTGCCGATTGACTGGAATTATAGTGAAATGGTTACAGACATCCGCTGTAGATGACAAGAATTCCTTGCTCTTCTTACTGCCAAATTTAAACATGAAAGAAAACTATGGGCCAGTTAAAGCATATTTCAGGTATGGAGTAGCTTTTAAATATTCTCTCCCCCCGCCCCCCATTAACCGTCTCAAAATAAACCAGTTGAAAAAATTAATCCTACTACTAGACTACAAGAGATATCGAGATTGTCACTGCTGCAGTATTGTCCATAGGTAGCCCCTCCTTTTGGGTGGCTCAGTCTAAATTGATAAGCCAAAGGGGCACTCACAAGAGTTTCTGAGCATTCCATTCACCATAGCATTTGTGCTGGATCCTAAGATGAGCTTACCAAAGGGAGGATGACAAAGTACAGGCCCACGGTGTTTTCCTTGAGATGGTTTGCACTCAATACAAAACATGTCGCTGTATTTCCTGTTTCCTAGCTAGTTTTGTTTTCTGATTTTTAAAAATAAAAGCTAAGTACATAATTGACTACAAATCATGCAGCTCCGATCATAGTAGTACTGGGACTGAATTACAGTGGATATTTCTGTAGGAAGTAACCATGGCTTGATGCTGTTTTTTTTTTAATTGAAATGATCCTAGCAGCTTTGAAAGTTGACAGGCAAAATCTCACGGTCAACTTCTCTGTTTTTATGCACCTGGTTTACAATCAAGGATTTTGGTAGGTGTTAGAACTAAATGATGAAATCAACATTTTGTAAGTTTAATGTTATCCTTCTGAATCTCTTTGTTCTGGAATTACATATGTAAGTATGAGAGTTTCCTATAAATTAATAAAGATCTATAAGAAGGTACAAAACTATTAGATGAAGGTCAAACAGCCAGATCATTTTATTAATTTATTTTGGCTTCCTAAGTCTCCACTTAGCCTCTTTAGGTGTTTATTTTCTATCAAATAAAAACTCAACTTGCAGGAAATGTAAATAAAAGTGCTCATTAATGGATGCAATATGTATTGGTCAATTGAAATTTGCTTTCAGTGTAGAGTTAATCTGCTTTGGTTTAACAAATATTTAGCAAAAAGAGAGGAAACGAGATTAAAATGGTCCTGTGTTATAGGAGTATGATACAAACCAGGGGATAAACCTCCTAACTTTAGAGCAGGGGGTTGGACTAGAAGACCTCCAAGGCACTTCCAATCCTGTTATTCAACATTCTAGGATCTAAGATAAAGGGACTGGCCTTAGTGATATGGATGCCTGTTTAGTCAAATAAAAGCTCTGCACATTTTTATGACAAGATTGGTGGTGCTAGTTAAAAGAAAATTGGGAAGATAAATCTTTCCTTCCTCTTCTGCAAACTGTGAATAAAACCATCCTTTTATTTATTCTGTAATTACACAGATATTACTTTAGTATCTAGTTTTCTTTTATTAAATCCCAAAGAGACAAAACCCTAGGATCAATGGTAGTGTAATATTGAGTTTGCTTACCTGAGTGGAAGTAAACCCTAGTTCAATACAGTATATTAGAATTTCTCAGTAACAATTATTGTAATAGAACTGCAGTTATATTTTTCTGCATTTTCCTGACAAGCACATCTACAACTCTGTAAAGTTCAAAATTGGATGTCAAAGGAGCATTGCACTTTCTGTTCTGTTCTGATACTACAGAATTGTATTTATTTTGTTTGTTAAGTTAAATTTGTATAAATGCAATTTAGATGAATAAATAATTCCAAAGTAGTTAGACTTGCTGGAGCAAAGGGAGAACTACAGAAATTTGGATGACTTTTAGATGGCAACAGACAGGATTATCTGTATCACTTTGCTCACATACAAGATTTTTGGCAGTCTATATATGGTAGCCCTAGTATAAATTAATCCTCAGGATTCAGTTTTAATATTATTACAGTATTAGTATATTATTGTATTTATTAAATGTGTACTTTAATTTCAGGATCATTGTTAAACTTTGGTTAAACAATACATTTGTTGACCTGCTAAACCTTTTCCAGAAAATCAACAATTAACCTTTTGGCTTACTTTCTTACTTTCATGACGTTTCCCTCAAATCATTTAATTTGCTACCTTAAATACTAGGAAAAGTCCACTCTCTAAATGAGTATGGACAAGGGTCCATTCAATTCTGTTTCCTCTTTCTGCTTATAACCAATTTTGTTGTATTTATTTTGTACAATGACAATAAGGGCTACTAATATGGGTTGAATGGGAAGTCTTATATATTCTTCAAGGTACAGCTGAGATTTTTTCTTTTCTTTTCAGAGATGGACCACCCAGCAGTAAACGAAGATGTTTAGTCATTTGGTGGATCAAAGTTGAACCATTGAAATCTTGCATCAGTTTCTCCCAACCAGCATATTAACATTTTAGTCAACAAGTTTATGCTTAATATTTTTCAGCACCCTAAGAGTGGCATCTAGTGGTAGGATGCCTTCAAATCCCTAACCACAACATTGCTACAAGCAGGGACAATTTTCACTTGACTGAAGGGTTATGAGCATAAAACCTTCATAGATCCACATATGTTCTTCCTACACTTACGTTTTGATTTAGTTTGTCATGACTGATTGATTTAGGTTAGTCAACACATACATCTCACATAGGGGTGAGGAAAAATCGTTTCAACTATTTGCAACTATCATGAAAAAACCGAGAAAGAAGAGAAGATAATTGAATTCAGAGGAACGGGAGAAAAAAGCTAGTAATCTGAGCCATTGATAGTAGACACTGGTAGTTTCCAGAAAACTAAAATAGAATGACCATTGTCTTACCTGAAGGGTCCTTTTCAGGGCGCTGCAACGGAGAGTCCAAAGAAGGGTTAAACACAGCCAATCTGCCCAGAACTGAATTGAAACTTTAAGCCACGCCTCTGGTGCCGACTCTCCTCAGATTTATTCAATGAAGACGTGGAACAGTTGCGCGCTGAAACTTCAACTGGAAGTCTAATATGGAACAAGTCAAAAATAGTCCAACAACAATAACAGAAACAACAAACAACACTGTGACTTCACAAACACCAGCGGAGAATAGACCCCAGGGCGGGGTGGACTCTCCGTTGCAGCGCCCTGAAAAGGACCCTTCAGGTAAGACAATGGTCATTTTCCAGGGCGCTGCTCTGGAGAGTCCAAAGAAGGGACATGCCCAAGCTAACTGTCACTAGGGCGGGAAGGCTCAGCCATCAGGGTCGCTCCGCTGGTATGAATGCCCTGAAGAACACGCCTCCCAAAGGCCCCTTCCGCCGATGCAAAACTGTCCAGTTTGTAATTTCGGACAAATGGAGACAGAGAAGTCCAGGTGGCCGCCTTGCAGATCTCTTCAATCAGTGCCTGTGTAGACCAGGCAGCTGTGGTGGCGGCGCTTCTAGTCGAATGTGCTGTGATATTGCGAGGCACAGGAACGGACTGTAAAACGTGGGCAAGCGCAATGCAGGCTCGCAGCCATCCGCCGATGGTAGATGAAGAGACCTTCTTGCCTTGAGAAGCTGGTTGAAAGGAGACGAATAGAGATTCGGATTTCCGAAAACTGGCCGTGCGCTTGATGTATCTGCGAATAGTCCTGCGCACATCCAGCAGGTGCCAGCGCTTTTCCCTCGGGTGCCGAGGATGCGGACAAAAATCCGGAAGGACCACCTCCTGCGCCCGATGAAACCCGGAATTGACCTTCGGACTGAAGGAAGGGTCCAGCCTCAGGATTACTCTGTCGTTACGAATGAGACAAAAGTCCTCTCTGACTGACAGGAGCCAGTTCCGATATGCGACGAGCAGACGTGATAGCGACCAGAAAAACCGTCTTGAATGTGAGGTGTCTGAGACTGGCCATCTTAATGGGCTCAAACGGGGGCCCGATGAGGGACCGCACACTACATTGAGATCCCAAGATGGGTATCTGTGGACCACTGGGGGTCTCAGGTTGGTCGCTCCCCTGAGGAAACTGCGGATGGTCGGATTCCGGCCAAGAGATGCGTAGCCCTCAACTGAGAGGATGGTTGACAGGGCTGCCGCCTGGCGCCTCAGGGTGTTAGGTGCCAGGCCCTTGTCCAAACCTTCCTGCAGGAAGTCCAGGATGACAGGAACCGAAGCAAGGGGCGCAGACGTACCATGAGCCGTGCACCAGCTGGCGAAGGATTTCCAAGTGGCGTCGTAGATGCGCGTCGTGGACTGCCGTCGTGACGCTTGGATGGTGCCAATCACCTTGTCTGACAACTTGCCTCTGCTTAGGAGATCCCTCTCAAGTGCCAGACGGCCAGCTGCAGCCACTGGGGTTCTGGATGTTGAAGGGCCCCCTGGCTGAGAGAGATGTCCTGTGGAGGAATCCGCCACGGTGGTGTGATCGAAAGACTCACTAAGTCTGCAAACCAGGTTCTCCTGGGCCAGTATGGTGCTACCCGCAGCACCTCCGCCTCCTCTGCTAGGATCTTCCTGATGACTCTGGGAAGAAGAGGTAGCGGGGGAAAAGCGTAAAGCAGACCTTTCGGCCACGGGCCGTGCAGTGCGTTGACTCCTTCCGCACTCGGGTCGTGGAACCTTGTGAAGAACCGCGGAAGATGCGCGTTGGCCGCGGTGGCGAACAGGTCCACCAGCGGGAGGCCGAACCTCTGGGACAGTTGCTGGAACAGCAGCGGATGTAGACGCCACTCCGAGTGGTCGACTGTGGATCTGCTCAGCCAGTCCGCCTGGGTGTTGCTCGTGCCCGAGATGTGCTCCGCCTGAAGAGAAAGGAGATACCTCTCCGCCCATCGACCCAAGAGCTCCGCCTCCTTCATCAGGGATCTGGAGCGCGTTCCCCCGTCGATTGATGTGCGCCTTGGTGGCGACATTGTCTGTCATGATGCGCACGTGGTGGCCCTGAACGGTGCTCTGGAAGCGCTTCAGCGCAAGCCTGACTGCCCTCAGCTCCAGCCAGTTGATGCTGTGAGCGGCTTCGGAAGGGGACCACCTGCCCTGTGCGAGCTGGTTGTGGCAGTGGGCCCCCCAACCGAACAGGCTGGCATCCGTTGTGATGGTGAGCCTGACTGGCTCCTTGAATGGCGACCCCTTTAACAGGGCCGGAGACAACCACCACTTAGAGAGCGACGTACCTCTGCTGGAACTGGAATCAGTCTTGTTGAGCTGCTTTCGTTTGTTCTTTGATATGGAAGCAGGAGCCACTGAAGGGGACGGGAGTGAAGTCTCGCCCAAGGCACGATTGACAGGCACGAGATCATCTTGCCGAGGAGCTGTGAGAGCTGAACCACCTTGACTAGACGTGACTGCTGCACCTGAACGACCATCTCCCGAAGGCTGGCCACCCTTTCCGGGGACAGGGATACTGTGCCCGAGGTGGTGTCGATGACGGCCCCTAGATGCTTCAGTCTGGTCGTGGGAACGAGATGACTTTTTTCCAGGTTGATGGTGAACCCGTGGTCCCGGAGGTAATGGAGGCCCGTGTAAGAGAACCTCAGGAAATTGCGGTGGGCTTTGCGGATAGGGATGTGGAGGTAGGCCTCTTTGAGGTCTATGGACGTTAGTATATCGCCTGGCCTGATGCCCCCAAGATGGACTGGAGGGACTGCATCTTGAACCTGCGATATGTCACGTGGTGATTGAACCTCTTTAGATCTAATATCCCCCTCCACCCTCCTGAGTTTTGGGGGACCAGAAACAGGATGGAGTAAAACCCTCTTCCTTCCTGGCCTGCTGGGACAGGTTCTATGGCCCTGATCTCCTTGAGGTGCCTTATCTCCTGTTCCATGAGGGATCTTTTGACTAACCCTGAGGGAACTGGACACCGGATGAAGTGGCGGGGAGGGGGGGACCAGAATTCTAAAGTGAGACCCATGCGGACCGTTTGAAGAACCCACTGGTCCGACGTGGTCTGTTCCCATTTGGCGTGGAACAACTGCAACCGCCCTCCTATGGGAGCTGAACTGTGATGGTCATTTATACCTCCTAAAGGGTCGGGAGCCGGAGCCCCCCCGAAATGGCCGCTTGGAGAAGGGCTGCTGGCGACCTCTGTCTCGAAAGGACTGACGGTCCTGAGACCGCTCACCCTGCTGGGGATACGCCCGATAGGGGGCGGAGCTGGTGGAGGGCTCATTGTTCCGAAAGGCCTCCCTCCTGTAAGAGCCAGGACCTTTACGATCAGGCTTTTTGGTGACTGATGGCATCACTTTCTTTTTGTCCTTGTTTTCCACAAGGACTGGATCAAGGACCTCACCAAACAGCTTGTCCCCTTTAAAGGGGGCAGTAACAAGCTTCCATTTGGAGCGCATATCCACATTCCAGTGCCTAAGCCACAGGAGGCGTCTGGAAGTAATATTAGACGCTAGGGCACGCGAGGCAAACTTAGCAGCATTCAGAGTGGCATCAGCAGTGTACTCTGTGGCTGCCATGATTTTATTGATATCCTGCCTGACTTTAACGTCCTTGGCAGGTATCTTCCTCAACAACTGCCTCAGCCACAGGAGAGCCACCCTGGAGAAAAAGGAGGCTGAAGCGGAAGACTTAATGGCCCATGCAGCTGCCTGATGGGTCTTGTGACAAGCAGTTTCGGTTCTCTTGTCCTCAGCCTCGAGCCCCTCCAACAGGTCAGGAGGGAGCACAGAAGAGGAGGTAAGAGCCACTACAGGGGGATCGATAGGAGGGAGCTTGAGCAGCTCCTCCAGGCTGGCATCCACCGTATATAGCTTCTTGTCATGGCTGCTGGGGGTAGCCATGGTAGCTGGCTGCGCCCACTGTCTTTGAACTAAATTGAGGAACATCTTGGGTACAGGAACTATTTCCTGGACCGAAATGGGTTCCTCAAAGAGATCCCCAGATAGATCATCAGGGTCTACAACCACCTGAGCTGGGGGGGTGGACCCCGTGTGAGTTGAGATCTTAGCCTTATCTAAAATGGTTTTGAAATTATCCAAATTAAATAAGCCTGAAAAGGCCGGCTTTTTGGCGGGGCTTGCCTCATCCCCAGAGAATTCAGCTTCCTGCCTAGGAAGAAATTCCTCTTCTTCCTCCCAGTCTGACTCATCAGAGGCCACTGAAGAATGCAGGGACGGAGGTGGAAGGCTAGGAGTCATCTCTCTGGAATCCTCCTGGGGTTGCAAATGGTGGGTCTTGCGAGTGCGCTTGCCACCTTTTCGCATGCCTGCCTCAATGCCCTGGGAAATGGCCGTTAATTATTTCCTGCATTTCAGTGGATAGGTTAGGCCCTTGGTCCTCAATGGGGCGAACCCCTTGAGTGGGCCCGGGGATCGGCTGTTGAGGGGCTAAGGGCCCCATTGGAGCTGGTCCCTCCTACATATCAGAGGGACAGGCAAAGAGATCAGCCTGATCAGCCATGGAATGGCCTGGAGAAGTTGCCATGGCCAAGGAATCCCCTTCTTCTTCACTATCAGAAATGGGGCCTCCCTGGGCTGGAGGAATTTCCCTGGAGGGCTCCCCAGGAGACACCGAAAGGGAAGATTGGGCCTGCTGTTGGGCTTTGGAAGACTGTTTTTCTAAGGCCTTCTGTCGCCTTAATGCATCTTTGTCTAGGCCTGAGCCCTGCTTGGGGCCATGCCTGGAGTAAGGCTTACTCCCTCTAATGGCCTCCCTGGCAGCTTTCCCGGCCTGTCTTACAGGGGCTCTGGAAGAGACACCCTCAGAAGTCTCAGGGACCTGATCTGCCATGGTAACAATCACTGGCTGGGGCAGTAGGGGGATGGGAAACCACCACTCACCACCTCCAGAAAGCCCACCGCAGCACGATGCTCCTGAGGAGACAGAGAAACTGCAAGGCCTGAAGTAGCTTGGAATTTCTTAGGCGCGAGCAGAATTCGCTCCCAGCGCCTGCAGGAGAGTAAAGGAGGCGACCCAGCAGGCCACGATCCCACGCCGCTATCACTTGCTTGGATTGGGGCCCAGGTCGCCGGTCACACCGGGCAAGTCTGACTCCACGCGGCTCCTGCAAAGAGCCAGGCACCAGGCAGCTGCGGCAAAAAACTTTTAAAAGTAAAGCCGGAAGATTGCGCAATCCAAAATGGCGGCCGGAACTCACCGGAGCTTTGCGCGCCAATTTTAAAGAGGGAAGAAGCCAAAATGGCTGCCCTGGAAGCCCACGCAGCAATTTGACTTGCTAGAAGCACAAATTGCAACGGAGGGCTTCCAGTGGGAATCGGCCCCCAGTAGGGGTGCCCCAACAGCGCTGGCGTCGGCACTCCGACCCACACGCTTCCCCCAACAGCTGCCTGCGGCTTCTAGGAGCCAGAGCAAAGCCCCGGACTCCAGGAGAGCCGAAAGGGTGAGAAAAACCCAATTAAAAAGGGAAAAAAACAAACTTAAATTTAAACTCACCAGCCTGCTCTAAAAATCCTTAAATATACTGTTTTAAAAAATTATTCTTCCTCTGGAGAGTCCAAGGAATCAATCTTAGAACTGGAGAAAATCTTAAAGCGTGTCTACTGGGCTAGCTGAATTGAAAAAATCTGAGGAGAGTCGGCACCAGAGGTGTGGCTTAAAAGTTTCAATTCAGTTCTGGGCAGATTGGCTGTGTTTCACCCTTCTTTGGACTCTCCAGAGCAGCGCCCTGGAAAACATTCTGTTGTATACATGTGGAATCCATCCATTCTGATTTCTGAAGGTGGTTAGGTGGCCTTAAAACTGGTGTTTGGCTCTAGGTCCAATTAAAATGTCTCTAACAGAACACAGAAATGATTTAGCAAGAAAATATTATGGTAGATTGTGTTTAGTAGGCAAATTTCATAAGAAAAACGTTTTTGCAGCAGTTAAATCAACCTAGACCACCAGATCAGTTTGCAGCATCTATCTTGTAGCCATGGAAAGTCCATTTAAGAACCCAAGACAGGTAGCTGAGCTATTACAGCCTCCAATGGAAGATTCAGAGAGAGCAAGTCAGGAGTCAGGGAAATTTTCTTACCTTGGTTGTTCATAGGTTTTGCTTAATTTATTCTTGGTTTCACTAGAGGCCTTTTAAGACATTGGACAGCCATGTCCGAAATGGTATAGTTTCTACTTAAGCAGGGGTTGAATCAGAAGACCTCCAAGGTCCCTTCCAATTCTTTTGTCTATTTTCTGGTTGTTCTTTGGCTAGAAAAAAGGCCTAGCAAGGCATATTTATCTGCCAAATATAGCATTTGATCAGTGGGAGAAGGACATGAGCTCTCACTATGTTGAACTGTCTTTTTTAAAAATGAAATAAGCCCTCAGATAGGTACAGGCAATCTTTGACTTCTTATTAATTGAGTCAGAATTATGGTTGTTTAAGACATTGTGGTCATTAAGCAGTGTCATCATTGCCCAATTTTACAATCAAAAACAAGTTATTTAACCTATAACCTTAGCACCATGGATTCCTGGATCCACCAGGCCCACTGTAAGTAAACTTGCAAACACTTTTTAAAAGTATTCCATTGCAAACATGACCAGAATAATCACTACCTCCTTTTCAAACAGGCCAAGATGATGATATTCCCTGTGCCAAGTTCTAAGGAAGTAGAAGTGGTGGTAATGGACAAATATAGGCCCTTCTCCATTATCTCTAAATGGACACGTCACATTTAAGGAAATCAAAGTAATTAATTAGTATTCATGTCAGAATATTCTACAATAAGAATCAGTCTCTATTTTAAGACTACGTAGTTTTATGTAAATAAACACAAACTGTTAAGAAATGGACACATTACGCTAGTTCGAAGTATTGTAACCACCCCAATATTATCTGCTCCTATGTGAAAATCCAGTGGTTATTATTGAATAAAATCTTATTTCCCTCTGTTGGTCTCGCCAACTCATTGGACATAGTTTCATTATTCCAGAAATGAATAGAAGGTGTAAATTACTTTGTGTAAGCTAGATTTCTTTTTCTATTTCCTGTTTTTAATTACATTTACTCATTTCTTCCACTGTGAGCTAACCACAAAGAGGAATAAGAAGTTTGTCTTTGTGCCATCTTGTGGTTCTTCACATTTTTGTAGTCGAAGAAGATATTTTAACTATTTCTCCTGCTATCTAAAACTTTTTTGGCATTTGCTCCAATCATTGAATGACTGTAGGAAATAAAAACCAACCACCACAGCTACAACACAGGAGCATGTTTGTTTATTATCTTAACAGCAAAATAAAATTTATGATCTGGGTCTCTCCTTTTTGCCTTTGTACAAGGCTAACAAGGAAACATTTGCCACTTTGACAACCTTGAAACGAACTCCAGGAATGTCACCAACAGCATGTCCTTTTCGACCAAAGCCAGCAACTAGAACCTCATCGTTCTCCTAGAATTCAATGAACAAATAAGAGTTAATGTCATTCAATCAAAATTTACTAAACATCTACACAATCTTGAGTCTTATGAAGGCTCATTTTGCCACATAAACAAAAACCATTACTTATTTTTAAAAGTTGAGAAATAAAAGTACAGGAAAATGAAAATCTTAATTTCTTGCAGTGTTTTTTTCTTGAGAAAAATCTGACTACTAGAAACCAAGTTCATGGTCCAAATATATCTCTCAATAATTGTCCACAATACTAAGCCCCAGGAAAATGTTTTATTTCATTCATTCCCCTTCATATACAGTCAGCTAGTGATCTTCTTTGGTTTGATTTTATCCTCTTTATAGGTATATATGCCGGTTGTATTGTAGGTTTGTGTGTGTAAAAGTAAGGAAAAGAGATTAGTTGATCCGTGTATTTTCTAGGTAGGACATTTTTTAATTTAAGTTTTTCCCTGGAACTTTTGAGAATCTTCTGTACAAATGTTATAAAGTATTTAAGTCCCAATTATTGTGAAAACACATTGATAATTCCTACTGTTATATAGAAATTATTAATTATTCACCTCAATGAAGTTCAAACAACCATCATTGGGAACAAAAGCTGTAATCTTCTTCCCATTCTTGATGAGCTGGACTCGGACACACTTTCTAATAGCAGAATTTGGCTGCTTAGCCTCCACACCACTAAAATGAAAATAATGAATGTATATTTAATTTTTTTTATCATCACAAGCTACATATATTCTTGGCTAGAACAGAAAAACATTTTATGTAATAAAGGCATATTTTGCAATCCCCATGACTTTGCACTAAGCCAAACCATTTGGGTCAGATTCAGCTCTTCCATTGCTGGGAAAATTTCTTAGAGTTCAGAACATTCCAGCTAGCATAAAGGGGAGAATATCTTTGCAGATTTCTTTTCTTTGTATTTTCCAATGTTTCAGACAGTTCTTCAAATTTCTGGAGCAAATTTTTAAGGCACACAAAACTGCAGCAGAAACAATTTTCCATTCCTTCCATGAGATTTTCTGACAGATCAAAAGTATTCCCTAATTGAATAAAGATTTCTGTCTTTGTAAAACTGAGTAACCAAAATCCAATTCCATATTTTCAAATAAAAATAATCATGGAAACTCTCAGTCTCACTTATGACACAAACAGTGAATTTCAAACCAGACACAAGAAGTATGTCCACGGAACAAGTAATGCCTAATGTAATTTAAGTCTTCAACAGAAAAATTAATATCAAACTTCACTTTAGTCAGAAGATCTGATATTAAAGAAAAATTCCCAGTATTTGATGCTATTTGTATTCTTAACAAAATATATTAATATTTTCAAAAATATATTTCCTAAAATTCTGCCTTGATTACAAAACTAAGAGTAAATATTCCCACTATTTGCCTAAGTGCTAGTAACAGGATGTATTATAAATGTTATTCAGCCACACAACTGCATTTAATCCATTTATCAGTTCTGTTAAACAGTACAATACACTTTAAAAGAAACAACGTAAATCTCGTCAGTCAAAATCAAGACTCAATGAATTCCTAGTGAAACTCACACTTTTTCCAGAACAATTCCCTTGGCATGAGAAGCTCCCCCAAAAGGATTGGCTTTCAAAGCAGTACCCAAATGGGCCTTCTTATATTGCTTGTCATGCCACTTCTGTTCTCGGCGGTGACTGCGAAGCTTCCTGGCTGTACGAAGTCCACGACACTTGCCTAGAAAATGGTGTGATAAAAATTATTAGGAATTAGAATTAAGTCTGTAGAACTGGACCTTCATCAATTTTTCATATTTAAGTGTGATTTATAAGATTCATTTTTTTAATCTTCTCAAAACTGCACTAAAATTTTGCACAGTATTTTACAATATTACATCCAGGGATTATTATTTTTTTGCAAATTTAAGCAACCTTTATACCAAAAATGAGGTACTTTTTGCTAAAGCCTTATAACAAAATTTGGAAGATCCCGTGCTTCAATGTCTCATGTTCTCCTCTTGTGTGTGTATGCACACAAATGCACATAATGTATTTTAGGACTTTTGAAGTTCCAATCTGGTTCCTTTCTTCGTAACACATTCTCAATTTATTTTAATTTTCTTTTATTTATAATACACCTACCGGTGGCAACAAATGCAATTTATATCATTATTCATTGCAGAAATGGGAGCGTAAGCACAAATGGAAATGTAAACAATAAAAATAGAGATGTCTGAGTTTTGAAAGCAAATCTCACTATGTAAACCAAATACGATGTAAAATTCACTTAATCCTTTATTTTGACCATACTTCCAAAGCAAAACGTGGAATTCCAAAATCCATAATCCAAAGCTAGATCCTTTATGTAACCAGTTCATAACTCTAATTTTAGATTTTTACACTTTTTACTTTTTAAAAAAATGTATACTAAGTCTGTTATACTATGGACTTTTAATCCCAGAATTCTCAAAAATAGTCATGCTGGCTACAGGCTCCTTATCAACACCCCAAAGTTACCACAGAAGGGAAACAGTTTAACAGTAACAGAGTTGGAAGGGATCTTGGAGGTCATCTAGTCAAACCCCCTGCTCAGCCAGGAGACCATCTAGTCAAACCCCCTGCTCAGCCAGGAGACCTATACTAGGGATTCGAACCGCCGATCTTCATTGCCCTACATTCATTGAATGTATTTTTAATGTCATGCTCTTCAAGCCTGTTAAGTTTGAACTTCCGTATTTCCCCCAACGAGCAACAACTCTGGCTAGGCTTGTTAGGGAAATTGTTATTTGGACTTCAACGCATCCTTAGAAACTCAGGTTAGGAAATGGACTCCCAAAAGATTCCGAGAGTAAAGCAAACCCTGCTAATCGATTTTTTTAAAAATATACCGTCCCTGTCATCTCGTATCAGGGAGCTCTATGGATGAACAACACGAGGAGGGACTAATGTTAGGAACCCACATGGAGGGCCTCGTGGCCCTCAAAAAAGATTGAGCGACGGTTGCTCTGAGCGGACGATGGGGAGGGGGGATTTTTTTCCGCCCGCCAAGAGCCCTCAGCCATCCCTCTGGTCCTTTTCATCGCCCGTTTAGCCACAATGCGACGCCCAGAGCCGGAGCACCTCACCCATCGTGTCGGCCTCGGATCCGGAGGAGGAAAAAGAAAGGCCCAGAATGCACCGGCTTCGAGGACCCCCTCGGTCTCGGGAGGGTGAGGGGGAAGGCTGTCTAACCGAGAGCCTGTTCCGAAGCTGCAAGAAAGATGGTGGACGAGGCGTGGTGCATTGTGGGAAATTCGGTTGGCAGCCGTTCCTTTTCTGACAGGAGTCTCACTCTGTCAAACCCCACCCCACCCCCGTTCCACCCTTTGCGAGATTATTAGCCGTTTAGGCCGGCTTTCTTTGCGAAGGTAGAAATTCAGATAAGTACAAGTATAATCGGTATTGTCATTGTACTTAAATACAACGAAATTGGTTTCTGTGATTCTGTGGGAATGTCCCTCTGTGTCTTTGAGGCGTCTCTAATTTATTAAAATCATGTCAGCGGCGTGGTTATCCTCCCCCACCCCCACGCTTGAACTCCCGCGTCCATGGTGTCATTCGCCCTTTTTTTTTTCTTAGTAGACCAGGGGTCTCCAACCGTGGCAACTTTAAGACATGTGGACTTCAACTCCCAGAATTCCTTTACCAGCTTTGGTGGCTGAGGAATTCTGGAAGTCGAAGTCCACAAGTCTTAAAGTTGCCAAAGTTGGAGACCTCTGTAGTAGACGATAGTATAAAATCCGGCGACTCAGGCGGGGGAACTACATTTACGTGAGGTCTTTGCCACCGCTACGTAGAGCTGCCGCAAAGGATGGTGGGTCTTTTTTGCCGTCTTTCGGCTCCCGGGGCGGCAGCGCGATGGGTGAGCGGAACCGTAACTTTTGTGGCGCCCGATATAAGCGGTCCTTCTATGTCCGGGTGTCCTGGATGGGGGAGAGCCTGGACTCTTTAGGGAAAAAATAATATCCCCAATTGGTTGGTGTCCCAAGCATACGTATACATATAGAATCCGAATTGACTATTGACGCTTAAAAAAAATCTGACAGAAGAGAACGGCATCTAGGGAGACAATAAAGCTGGGAGTTTCTGTGTTTCTGTAAAGCTGTGTGTGTGTGTACACACACATATATAAACGTGCGTGTATATATGTGTATTTTATCTATATATTTACACACACACAAACACGTGTGTGTATATGTGTGTTTTATCTATCTACACACATGTTCGAAACTCAGCTTTATTGTCTACCTACTATAGATGCTGTTCTCTTCCGTTTCTGTTTCTGTAAAGCTGTGTGCGTGTGTGTATATGTATGCGTGTGTATGTATGTGTATATACACACATACGCACACGCACACACACATATAATACACACAAACACAATATGAACACACACATACATACATACACATATATATGTGTGTTTTATCTATATATCTACACACACACGTTCGGAATTCTCAGCTTTATTGTCTACCTACTGTAGATGCTGTTCTCTTTGGTCAGATCTTTTTAAAAGCGTCAATAGTTTGCTGAGGTTTCCTTCGAGTCCAGCTCGATTTCCCTGCACATGCCTTTTCTGTTTCCTGGCAGGGCTCGGAGGGAGTTTTCTGTGGCTTTTGACTGCTTTTTAAAACTTTTAAAATTTAGTTTTTAACCTTGGTTTCCTGTCAAGGAATCCTATCTATTAAGTAAGTTTGACTGCAAGGAGGTTTTGTTTGTCACGGTAAGTGTCGCCAAAAGATCAAGGGTCATCGATGGACCCCAGAAGAAAAAAACGTGAAAAAAGCAACAATCCATAAAAATCAGTATTAAAGGCCTATTGAAACGAGGTCCTTCGGATTAAATTCAGGGAAATTTCCTGTTTTGATATCTATATTTTCTTTTCTAGGCAAGTGCCGTGGACTTCGTACAGCCAGGAAGCTTCGCAGTCACCGCCGAGAACAGAAGTGGCATGACAAGCAATATAAGAAGGCCCATCTGGGTACTGCTCTGAAAGCCAACCCTTTTGGAGGAGCTTCTCATGCTAAAGGAATTGTCCTGGAAAAAGTGTAAGTGAGATCTCATTCACTCATTATTAACTAGAAAAATTATGGGATGATCTCATTCACTCATTATTAGCTAGAAAAAAAACTATGGGATGCAGGAGCTACACAAAAACAGTGTGGAATTAATTGGACTGTGGTGAAGAGGTGCTTACATACCCCCAATTCTCCATATGAATTGCAGCCTTAGAGAGACAATTTGTATTGGTTGTTGGAAGTGAATGTTTTTGTACCTATACCTTAAAAAAACAGTCCACACTAAATCTTAAATGTTATTGTAGAATAAGACCTCCAAGGTTGCGATCTTAGCACATTTCTTCTAAGTGATTTACTTCTCTGTTCCAGTTACTAAAATTAGAAATTACCGTTCGATATAGGTAATTTACATTTTTTGTCTCAGGACCCTTTACAGTTCTGAATGATTCAGAACTCCCAAGAATGTTGGTTTATGTCAGTTATTTCTACATCTACTGTATTAGATATTAAAATGGAATAATTTAAACATATTTTACTTTGTTGACCTTCTGAAAGGGTCTCACAGACCTCTCAGGGTTTCCAGGCCACTCTTTGAGAACCACTGGTCTACTTAAAACCAATTTTAATCTGTCTTTTTCATCTTTTTAAGTGTTAGATTTCTTTTGTAAATTTCTTTTAGATTTACTTTCTAAAGTAAATGAAGCCAGTTAATTTGCCTAAGGATACTTAGAAACAAGCCCTATGGAAGTCAGAGACTTCAGTTTGCCTTGTTGAGTTCCATTGGTTTTGTTTTCAAGGAAGTGGCATAGAACTATGGCCTTATCTGTGGTATTACTTACATAATTGTATTTTTTTCTTACAATAGGTGAAATTAACATTTCAGCTTTATGCACACTTATTTGGAGTAAGATCTACTGAAAAAGAAATAGAGTGATGCCTGGATTTTGCTGTGATCTTACTTAAACAGGACATTGTAAATTGTGCTTTAGTTTTGATTGTTATTTGCACATGGGAAGACGACCCCCAGTATCATATGGCTTTATGTTCTTCAAATTATGAATTTAGAACATGAAGATTGTATAATTAGTTGCTAAACATTATTGTTGTTCTTTAGAAATGTATTTATTATAACAGCATCTGTATTGTTCAATTCATGTTTCAGTGGTGTAGAGGCTAAACAGCCGAATTCTGCCATCAGGAAGTGTGTTCGAGTTCAGCTTATCAAGAATGGCAAGAAGATTACAGCTTTTGTTCCCAATGATGGCTGTTTGAATTTTATTGAGGTAAATACATTGATGAATATAATAGGGCACCTAATTGAAGGGTGAAATTATTAATTGAATAAAATTAAATCATTTTTTTCTTGGAACCAAAAATTGTAAAAGTACAATCATGCTTTTGTCATCAATATTAATTGTTGTCTCATTTTTTAAACTAGGAGAATGATGAAGTCCTGGTTGCTGGCTTTGGTCGGAAGGGTCATGCTGTTGGTGACATTCCTGGAGTTCGCTTCAAAGTTGTTAAAGTAGCCAATGTTTCTCTACTAGCCTTGTACAAAGGCAAGAAAGAGAGACCCAGATCATAATTCTTGTGATGCTGTGAATGGCTCTAATAAACATTTTTACTTTAATAAAAGTAAAAGTAAAGACCCTGTTGAGTCTTTCATAAAATGGCCCAGAATGTGTGTCTATACATTTTTCATGATGCATTTGACTTGATTCTTACATAATATCATAACTTGATTTTTACGTAATATCCCAGAGTTCCTTTGCTTGTAAGAAGATCCTGCTGGGTTTAGGAGATTTTCATTAGTTTGCATCAATCTGAGTACGCCTTCTGTTACAAAGCATCCATTTTGAATAAAAAAAATGAAAATTTTAAAGTTTATTTTATAATCCTAATGATTGCTAAGCAAACTATATTTTCTTTGATATAGTAATGTAATAAGGGACAAGCAAGGGTAAACAGATAAACCATTTATTTAAGTAAATAAAATCTCTATTTTAAACTTTCCATAGCAGATTCCAGGGGCTTGTGGGCCCTGTTTACATGTGAGGCAAAAAACCAAGAATTTAAAACAGCCAAAAGAATAATTTTAGTCTAATGTATATCTTAGATTAATTTGAATTAATTGTTCAAAATTAGAATTTAAATTGGTAGCCTTTGACACCATAAGTGCCATACTAACTTCAAAAGCTCACTAAAATGGTCATAACTGGAAAATTGCCTTGTACCAATTTTTTTGTTATTTTGGATTTTTTTAATCCCATGTCTATTATTTGTATATTGCAAGGTGACAAATGTATCTGATACTCCTTCCTCCTATTTTCTCCATCCAAAAACCTTGTGATATGTTGAGGTAAGAGAGTGACTGGCCAAGATACTTCGTCATTTATCTATACTGTGGCTTCCTATCTTGTAGATGGGTTTTGTGCAAGATGTTTTGGGATTCCTATTTTCCTAAGGACATTCCACAGCTTGACTCAACACAATTAAAGGCCTTTCTATAATCAATAAAGCATATATTGACATTCTTTTAGTATTCTTTCACTTTCTCACTTATCGAACTTGCATTAGAAAAAATCTGTCTTGTTCCTTGGCCTTTTCTAAAAGCACTTAAATATCTGGTATCTTTACTGTAGGATCCGGTCTATGTTGGAAGATCCTAAGTATTATTTTGCTAGTATGTGAAATTAAGGATATTGTATGATAATGTCAGACTCCAAAAACCAAGAAAGGCATGCAGAGTTACATCTAAGTAGTTTCCTTTATTCTTCCTCACCTATAGACAGAAATCTTGCCAAACTAAAGTAACTACTTGCGTAATTAAAGATATACTGTGAGAACTTCTATGAAGGAGTTATCTTGACTCCCAAACAAACTATATAAACGTAGCTGTTTCTTGGTCCTCTGGAATGCAGGTTATGGGAATCCAGATTACATTTCACCACAGGTAATTCCTCCCTCCCTCCCTCTTTCCCTCCTTCCTATTGACCAATTGATGTATCAGTCACTGTGTCATTCTCTATTCTGTTGCCATAGTCTAGCTAGACCCATGATGGCAAACCTATGGCACACATGCCACCAGTGGCACGCAGAACCCTCTCTGCGGACACGTGAGCTGTCGCCCCAGCTCAGCTCCAACACGCATGTGTTTGTGCCTCCTACCGGCCAGTTGGTTTTTGGGTCTCTGCTGCACAAGTGTAGGGGAGCGCCGGGGGTCCTGCGTGCAGAGGCAGGGGGCATACGGTGGGTCAGGTGCACATGCATGGGAGGCAGGGGGAGTGCAGAGGGAAGTGGCGTGCGCAGGGGTGGGGGAGCGGGGAAGTCATACGTGCATGTGCAGGGTGTGCAAGGGGGATAACGTGTGCATTGCATTATGAGTGCGCACATGCTGTTGGCACACAGCAACGAAAAGGTTAGCCATCACTGAGCTAGACTATTGCAACAGAATGGAGAATGACACACTGCCTAATAGATGGAAAGAGCTAGAAGCTTTGCTAATTCTTCTGTTTCTTGTCCCATTTTTGTAGATATTTCATTCCTGTAGTCTTCTAATTTGGGGATGACAACATTGCTGATCTAAGTCCTGTTTTTTCCAAGTCTGATTCTATCCTCAGTGATATATGTTGTTTCTTGTTTCTTCTAATAATCTGAATTTTTTTGTCATGTTAACTTGTTTTTTGGGCTTTGACTTCTCTTCCCTTTTGTACAATTTCTACCATCTGTTCTGACATCCAAAGTTCTTTCTTTTATTTCTTGGTCTTTCACAATCTGTTTTCACATTCATCTTGTATGCTCATGATAAGTGTCTTATATAAAGTATTTGGCTTTTTATTTCCATTCTAACTTAATTTGGATTTTGCATATGAACAGTTTATGATCTGCTCCAGTCATCAGGCCCCATCTTCCTATTACAACTGAAAATGTTCTGCTTTAGTTCTCAAATCTATAGTGTTTTAGCAGGAGAAATTGAGCCAATCTATCATTTTCCCTCTCCTCTACTCCTCCCTCCCTTCCCTTCTCCATATTTGCTATAATGACTTGGAACATTATACGGCATTTTCTTTATATTCAGTTGGCAGTAAAAGTTTAAAAGGAAAAATATGATAACAGGTGCTCCGAAAAATAAAACTTATAAATGTCTGCATTTTTGGTCATAAGCATTCCTGTTTTTCAAACAACTTGCCAGGTATTTTCTGGCATTAGTTCAAACCATTGGCTTTGGCTGCCTAAATGGTTTAGGATCTGTTCACCTGAAGGGTTATTTAGTTAGTTAGCATGGTAATTGCCTATCTCAACTCAGATTAAATTATTAAACCACAACCAATTGTCCTGGGGTCATATGTGCCTTCCAAAGTCTTGAGTACAATCTATAAAGCCTTCCAAAAGTTTGTCAATTTTTTAAAATGTAAAGTATGCAATTGAATTTGATGTCTGACGACATCAATTATTGCCCCAGTAGTCATTTAGAAGTATTTTAGAATCATCCACTCATCATTGGGTCAAAATGTTAGCAATAAAGGCAGCCTTTTTAATAGTTTGGAGTTTATTGGTGATCTGTGAAAGCAGTATAAATCAGCAGAGGGGTGATGACAGTGTTATGGAAATAATTGGAGCTATGGCAGATAAAATTAAGACTTTATAATGTTTTATCCTATTGTGTTAAAGGCAAAATATGTCTTGAGTGCTTCTTCCTAATGTAGATGCACGACAAAACAAATGAAAGCCAACATCGATGTAAAAAAGATGTGGAGACTCTAGAAAGAGTGCAGAGAAGAGCAACAAAGATGATTAGGGGACTGGAGACTAAAACATATGAAGAACGGTTGCAGGAACTGGGTAGGTCTAGTTTAATAGAAAGAAGGACTAGGGGAGACATGATAGCAGTGTTCCAATATCTCAGGGGTTGCCACAAAGAAGAGGGAGTCAAACTATTTTCCAAGGCACCTGAGGGTAGAACAAGAAGTAATGGGTGGAAACTAATCAAGGAGAGAAGCAACTTAGAACTGAGGAGAAATTTCCTGACACTTAGAACAATTAATCAGTGGAACAGCTTGCCTCCAGTGGTGTAGTAACCATAAAGCAGACTAAGCACATTCTTAGGGCACCAGGCCAGTGGTGGGTTTCAAAATTTTTTGGAACCTCTTCTGTAGGTGTGGCCTGTTTTGTGGGAGTGACTTGGCGGTCATGTGACCGGGTGAGAGTGGCTTGGCAGTCCTGCCTCCGCTGGACTTCGCGCTCTTCTCCGCGCACTCTCCACGACTGCAATAGACGTCCAGAAGTGGCTTTGGGGGCTAATGGGGCCTGGGCTTCCAGCCCCGCCATTTCTGGACGTCTATTGCAGTCGTGAAGAGCATGCGGAGAAGAACGCGAAGTCCAGCAGAGGCAGGAATGCAAAAACGACGCCTACTACTCCCTTGCAAGGGCAGCAAAGGAAACCACTTGGGTCTCCGCTCCCCACCTCACCTGTCTGAAACCGCCAAAAGCTTTAGACTCATGGCAGTGCTGGTTTCCCGCCACTTTGGCATCCCTGAAAGGTGACTACGCATTCTCCCTTTCCCTCGCCTCTCCTCCCTTCAAAAGCTGTGAGGCACTTTCTTAGCACCGGTTGCCCAGCTGGCATGTCCCTGCGCGTGCACCTCCTCCTCCCTCCTCCTCACTCCCCAAAGGCTCTTCTTCCCGGTGCTCAACGGGAGCCAGGCACAAGGGATGGGAGGCTGCTTTTGAAACCACACCTTGGAAAACTTCGCCAGGAAGGGAGGTGGGGAACCAGTGGGGGGGACACCCAGGAATGCACCCGTACTTTGCTGGTGGCCACGCCTCCTAGGCAAGTTCAGGGAGGTCCTAGGAGGCTGGCCGCGCCACGCAAGCTACTGCCCGCGAGCGTCCACAGAACGGGCAGCGGAAGTGAGTGAGGGGAGCGGGACAGGCGCTCTGTGAGGAACCTCTTCTAACCGGTTCGGTAGATTTGTGGAACCTCTTCTACTGAAGAGGTTAGAACCGGCAGAAACCCACCCCTGCGCCAGGCCCAAGGGTACCACAAAGTTGAGAAAGAGAAAAAAAACAACCAATGAAGATTTGTACAGTACTACAAAAGGGGGGGGGGTGTACCAACATTTGTCAGTGCTTAGGGCACCAGTGAGGCTTAATCCACCACTGCTAATATACTATCTGTATTTCTCATCTGGGATTTTATTGTAAGACTTATCAAATAATTGTTTTTTCAAGTTACATTTGATTGGTTTCCATAGCCATTCACCCTGGCAGGCAGAAATATTAACTGTAGCAAATAAGTACCATTTTTCGTATGGTATTTTCTGAATCTCATTCAAATATTTATTGATTAATAATGTAAATTGTTAGAGGGTCATATCAGAGAAAAGAGGGTGAGGGAGGGCGAGGGAGAGACAATTACAGACAGAGACTAGTTGATTTTATCATCTTGGCAAGCTCAGATTGTCCTATTTCATTTTGCTCATAAGCAAGGTGAATGGACAGATTTTAACAGGAGGACGTAGAGAGCTTTTGTTTGCTAGACAGGGATATGCGGATGGATCGCGGAAAGTGAAGCTATTCAGGTGCCAGCTGCCCTACTCCATGAACAGAATATGGAAATAACCTTTGCATTGGCCCTTTCTGAACACCTTGCTGTTCAGTTGTTTTGTGCAGGAGAAATGCCCAATAGTTTGTATTCATTTTTAAAAACCCACTTTTACAAAAAAATTCCTACCAATAATCTCCAAAATATAAAAAAAATGTAACTAAAGAAACAGTGATCCCACAACTTATATTTTAATTCCATGCATATAGAAGAATGAGCATAATGCTGCTGTCATGTAGCCTTAATTTAGACAGCTATTTTAGTATTAAAATAGATTTCTGTTAAAAGCTATCTTTTGTCTTAGTGGTTGTTCTTCAAGTATTCAGCTGTATCTAATCCTTCTGTGATGTGAATTTTAAAGCACAAAAAGAAGGTGACTCTACGTTCAGTAGAAAATGTCCAAGACAGCCTCTTATTTTGCATAGAGACTACATGACAGCTCAGATGGTACTGAGCGTTGCGTCCTATTGGTTGGCTCGGCTGTCTATCTCTGGCTGCTGAAAATACTGGCTCTTGTTTCTTTGCTACACATGAACAGATGTGCTGGGTCTGGAGGGTCTGATTTATTTCTCAATGGAAAGCAGTGCAATTTTTAGATTTTTATTTCTCCTTTTCTGCGTAAGATTTTCATCATCTACGGACCAAATCTCTGGAAGAATGGAAAGGAGGTCAGTGATTTTATGGGTGTATGCAAAAGGTGTGGGAGCAGCTGAATGAAAGATTTATGTTTGTGTTTTGGAGAAGGTAGTAACAATATTAGTAGATCGTTCATTCAGGTGTTGATTAGGGAGGATTGGTTTTTTTTTTTGATGTACTAATCACAGAGAGGCAAATAGTTTCAACATTCAAGATGCTGAGCTTATTTACTTAAAAGCAGAACTGTCAACATCAATAGAAGTTCTCTTAATAAAATTGTATTATATATGGGAAAATAAACAGTCCTGTTGTATGCAGTCTTATACTTAGAACCCAAAAGCTATGAGAGCGATTAGTCTCTGTTGCATTTCTCTTTTGCCATGATGGTTTGATTTTCTTTCCTTCCGCACTGTTAATAACAGAGATATAAATAAAATAGTGTAGGTGTAAAACACACAGCCAGAAACAGTGCTGATGACACTGAAAAAAGAATTTTTTAAAAAAGACAAAATGAAGCTTATAATACGAATTTTGATGAAAATTCAAGTTTACCAGAAAATATGCAATCTCATTCTTGTTCCCTGTACCCAATTTTATTTGTGCAACATAAAGCAACCTCAAATATTTCCCCAGGGACTTAAGTTGAGGAAAGTTACAATTATGGAAGGAAAAGATAGTTACACAGAGGGATGTGCTTTGTTTCATCATTAAAATGCAGGTCACATTAAGATGGGGAGGCTCATAGCTGTGCCTTGGGGAGGGGGGTAATGGACAGGTGTTTGTATTAATCTGTGTCTAATTGTATAGATCTGTAGTTTGGCTAAGAGATGAATTAAAGTATACTAGATATTTAGTTTAATTATATTATTAGTTCATAAATGCAAGCATGGGGAAAAGCCACGTGAGTGTTTTGTAATAACTTATTGCATTAAATTTGTTTTTAAAAAATATCTCCACTTTTAGGAAAGTATTTCTAGACATATATTTAAATCTCTGGAATGCAGGATTTCTTTAGTTCTGGGTTCATGATAATTTAATGAGCCCAATTAAAATGTAATTAGAATCAGAATGAGATGTAAGATAGCTTTTCCTCTTTCTTGTAATTTAATAATCCTTAGCTTAGGATATGGCACAGGCAGTCTTAAAGGTGGTAACTGATTTGTTGCAAAAGTGGTTGGGAAAGTGATATTTTTGGGAAGAAATTCTCTTGTCTGTAGAAGTGAGTTGGTAGTTTTTGTACTCCCTTGTGTGGATCCTGTTAGTTGGTAATTCTAAGTTTATTTTAATCACTGCAATATATCTAGATTTTCTTTCTTCACACTTCACACTACTTATCCTTTTCTGTTAGTGATGCAGGTTTTTTTTTTAATTTCACAAATTTAAATTAAAAAAATTTTTTTTTAAAAAAAGCCTTGGGGCTAATATAGATTTATAGGGGAGGCTGATCAATCCCATAACATGAAATTGTTCTTTTTGTTAAAAATGACTATGTGTCGACCAGTGACATGCAGTGAGGTTTATGGCTGGTGAGGCACTGACCCAGTGGTGGGTTTCAACTTTTTCTAGACTTGTGGACTTCAACTCCCAGAATTCCACAGCCAGGCATGCTCAATTCTGATTTATAGTGACAGCATTTGTTTTTCTCCTTTGCGAAAGAAATTTCCTTCTTTCTTTTTCTTCTCCCTTCCCCTCCTTCCTCCCTCTCTCCCTCCCCCTCTCTCAAACACACACACACACACACACACACACACGTTGGATTGGACTATACACACTTTCCCCCAGCCCCGGAAGAATCCAGCTCAGCTTCACTGATTACAGGTTTGAAAAGGCAATATGGCTCTGTCTGCAATCAAACCCTCACCCTTCTCTCCAGCCTTTGCCCAAAGCCCCGCACCAGGAGGATGAAGTTTGAATTCCTCCCCCTCCCTCCGACCCACACATACCTTTTCCAGCTGTTTCAGACAGGATTTCAACTCTGCTCTTGCCTCGGGTCCTCTGAAGAAGCCCCGCCCAAACGAGCACCCTCTACTATGAGGCAGGAGAACTGCGTGCCTCACCTATGTTAGGAATTTTTAGGCTTTTAACCCTTGCTTAACTCTGCTCGAGTGATCATAAAATGCCTAAAGTCAGACTAGATGAGGCATGCACTTCTCCTGCCTCATAGTAGAGGGCGCTTTTTTAGAGGCTTTTTTAAACAGTTAAGCGCAGTCATCCACGGTGAGGCAGCAACTAGCTCAACCTGACCTCAGCTCTCGCCTTTTTTCTTTTACATTTTTTTTCTTTTCATGATGACAGTGGTGAGGCTGTGCCTCCCCTGCCTCTCCTGACTGCATGTCGCTGGTGGCGACATAGGACTGGAAAATATTTGTCAATTCCATACTGCAATTCTAGAACTTCACTTCCTCACTAACAACTTTCTGGAAGTTCAGAGGCCTTCAGTTTGTCATCCACCTTCTTGCTACTTTTGGGATACTATTTCATGCACTATGTTTTTTGGTGGTTCAACTTTAAGTTCTTATTATTATGAGCCATTTTGTGTGGGCAAAGTGGTAAACATTTTAAATTAAGAAATATTATAGAGAGCCCACTTAAAAAAAAAAAACCAATGTCACCAAGCCAGAAAGCTTTCCCAGTATTTTTACCTTAACATTTACTTCCTATGAAGTTTCAGTAGCACTCTTTCATCTCTCTTCATTTACTGACATCTGAGTTGGTAAATGTGATTTTAGAAAACAAATCGTTCTTTGTCACAACAGGCAGTTGGGAGCTTATGTGTTTGTACCATCAGATTCTTCATTGTATTAGATGGATTTATGAGATTTGGGGTTTCAAATGCCTTTTCTGTATTATAAAAAAAGTGGAAAAAGATCAGATATGTGTAAATAAACACAATTAGATTTTGACACTTCAATTTAAAAATATCATTGTGGTTCCTGTCAGAATCCTGGACCTATTCAGGAAGAAGAGGCAATTCTATGAATTAAATGGATGCATATATATTGCTTCTTTATAATAAAAGAACATGCTCTAATCGTGCCAAAGTCAGTGCTATGCCATTGCTCAAAGGTCTTTCAATTTTCTGTATCCATTCATCGTTCCTGACAACATTGTCATTGTGGATAGATGGGTGCCAGTGGTGGGTTCCGGATCCTGATGCAACTGATACGGTGCAAGGGGGCTGGGTGTCCACCACTTGTACGCATACAGTGCATGTGCGCACATGCACAGCGTGCACATGCATACTTACCGCCCACGATGCTCCATGATGCCTCTGCAATGCTCCAGTTGCTCGGCGGACTGCCGCGCAGGTGCCATATGTGTGTGTGTGCGGAAGCCTCAAAAACCTCAAATACCAGTAAGGAGCGCGGGTGGGCGGGCCGTCCAGAGCACTGTACTGGAATGGTACCTGTGCTCCTGGCAGGCACCCGTACGCTTGTACCGGGACATACCGGTTGTAACCCACCACGGATGGGTGCCATTATAGGATCTTTTGCTGAATGACTGAATGGCCAACGATACATTGATTACTCAGTGTTATGATGTTTTCATATTTCGGGTTATTGCTTTTAGAGACTGGAACTATCCACTGGTGAGCAAGAAGTACTTAACCTTTATTTTACCAATGGATTTTTTTCCCAAATTGCCCCTTCCCTGTTTTTCCTCTATGAACGAAAAAATATCTGGGGAGTTACAGCTTTTTCACTCAGGTGAGAAAACTGTTTGGAAGATCTGAAATAGCCTCCTCCCCCAAGCTGCTAGAGAAAGGATGAGGTAGCTTTTTCCAATGGCTGTTGCTCCTGAAGGCTCATGTGTCTGTTTTTCATTTTTTGAGAAAGTTCTATGAAACTCTGGATATGTTCTATATATTTCTGTGAGCCAAAATATGAAAGAGAAAGAACTCAGGGAAATATTATGTCTGGCTCTTTCTGCAGTCTATAATGATCCTGCAAATGTTTTGAATTACAGTGATTTGTTGCTTGATTTAATATTTCTGGCAAATATATTTGGATACTGAATACAATCTGCTAAAATCCACACAAGCATGTAAATACATTAGATGTTCTTAGATTAAATGATTTGGCTGTTTATGTATGAATAGGGAGCAAAGCCACACTGAAGTGCTCCATCCATAGTATTCTATCAGTCTATGATGTGGATAAGGGCTTTCATGTGTACATCTGGACCAGTGGTAGGTTTCAAACTTTTTAGAACATCTTCTGTAGGTGTGGCCTGTTTGTGGGAGTGGCTTGCTGGCCATGCAACCAAAATGTTGGCTCAGGAACTCTGGCATTGAAGTGTGCAAGTCTTAAAGCTGTCAAGTTACAAGACCCTTGCACCCCTAACCCTTTAGGAAAAAAACCCCAGGGGTGTTCAAACTTGACAGCTTTAAGACTTGTGGACTTCAACTCCCAGAATTCCTCCTCTCGCTCTTCCTCTTGATGATGTTCGGATGGGCGGGGGAGGGAGCTGGAACCGGTTCTAAACGGCACTGTAGATTTGTGGAACCTCTTCTATAGAAGAGGTTAGAACTGGCAGGAACCCACCCCTGATCTGGACACATGAAATTCTGATAGTCATTGATGCTATATCTGTAGATGCTGTGGAAGGATGGAGAAAGTGTTATTTTGCATGTACAATATTAGGAGGAGCTTTTCAATGTGACCATAGTCTCTGCTTCAATGGTGAATGTGCTAATCTTATTTCCATAAGGTTTGAATGCTTCAATGAGCAAATTAAAGTTTCTTTGTGGCCCATTAATTACCTGCTTTCCGAGTAGAAAGACTGCTAATTATTTCTGTGTGGAATAGATCTTGAAAATTACTCTTGCCATTAGGTTTCTAGCAGAGTTATGAATATTTCACTTGGAAGCATATTTAGTGCTGGATGTATTTTCCTGTGGAGAGAAGAATATTGTTAATTTGGCACAAACTTGGTTTCGTTTTCTGGTGGTTTTCTGGAAAGCATCAAAATTATAATCGGCAATTATTAAACAGTTATTTGGGGTACACTATACTTTGTTGGGGCAATACTGTATAAACAAATATGTTCATATAATTTGTGAGAGTTTAGTAATTTCACAATGTGAGAAGGCAAGACCCTCAGATTACTCTTGTCACTCAGATCACTCAGCAACCCTAACTAGTCAGTGAGCCTCAAGCAATAAAACAAAAAACTGCTTAAGCTTTTCCACTCATATTGATACCTGGGCTGAAGCATATCTCTTGCTTAAGACATTAGCAAATATCAAAACTATAAGAAATATCTTCAATATATGGAAATCATTTACATACAGAGTAATATCCTCCAAATCCAGATCCATCACCCCCAAGACCAACATCTGGACACACAAAAAGTTGAAAATTATTTCACCCCATCAGTTTGAGAAAACTGCCTTTCCTCCTTACTGGACTCAGCATGATCCCCAGAGGAAAACCATATTTGCTTGCTTTCCAATAGAAATACCAAACTTTCCTATAAATATTTCCAAGCCTGCCTTTCAATATGTAGTCACCAGTGTGGGTTTCAAATTTTTTTAGAACCTATTCTGTAGGTATGGCCTGTTTTGTGGGAGTGGCTCGGCAGTCATGTGACCGGGGTGGGAGTGGATGTTGGGGGAGGGGGAATGACTTACTCCCCAGGTCCCCATCCATTTCTCTCTCTCTCTCTCTCACACACACAGCTGGAAGTCTTTAAGAAGAAGTTGGATAGCCATTTGTCTGAAACGGTATAGGGTTTCCTGCCTATGCAGGGGGTTGGACTAGAAGACCTCCAAGGTCCCTTCCAACTCTGCTTTTGTATTGTATTGTATTGTAGCTAGATAAAGCTATGCAAAAAGCCAGTGCAGCTTCACTGACTACAGGTTTGAAAAGGCAATGTGGCTCCGCCTGCAATCAAACTGGATTGGGGAGGAAGAGCACAAGCGAGCACTGAGGAGGCAAAAAGCCAGGCAAAGGGGCATGCTGTAGCACACACATTTTCCCCCAGCTCCGTTCCTTCTGAAGGCTCTGATCGGCTCCCCTCCAGCTTCTCTGCCTCTCCTCTCACCCCAGCCTGCCAGCAGGAGGTGAGTGGGTGGGCTTTATTGCATTCCAGGCATTTCCCACCCAGACAGCATGCTGCATTTTCAATGGGGGAGGTGTTTGAGGAAGGCAGCAGGGGAATGGGGTGGTGGCGGCAGAGGAGCTGTATTCAAGCCATTGGGAGAGATATCCAATCCAACTTCTGTGTGTGCACACCCAGCTTCACTGACTGCAGGCTGCATCAAAATTCACAAGCGAGCTAGAGAGTGTGAGTGAGCCAGGGCCCTTTCCTCCAGCCTTTGCTCAAAGCCCCACACCGCACCAGGAGGATGAAGTTTGAATTCCTCTCCCTCCGCATACCTTTTCCAGCTGCTTCAGAGAGGGCTTCAATGCTGCTCTTGCCTCGGGTCTTCTGAAGAAGCCCTGCCCTCGCTTCCTTCTCTTTGAGAATCACCTTGCAAACAGGGGCAGGCCAGGGGAGTGTAACAGTACGGGTGTGTGGCCACGCTGCCGTGGAACAGGTATGCAAAAGTACGGCAAATTTCTGGCCCCGGTACGCCTGTAGTGGTGTGTACCAGCTGGAACCCACCTCTGGTAGTCACCCTTGATTGCTAGGCTGTCTGTTTCACTATCAGATAAATACTACCACTTCTTCAAGCAGTTGTCCTAACTTTAATTCAGTTAGGAATAAACCAGAATTTTCTTCTAACAAAACAACCTGGTGTCATCTAAGATAAGGTTATAAATATGGTATAAAACCAGGGGTGGGCTGCTGGAGATTCACAGGGATTTGGGAAAACCTCTAGCTAAGATGTTGTGCAGTTTGGAGAACCCCCAAATCCCACTCCTGGCTGGTCCCACCCATCCCACCACACCCCTCCCTGGATTCCCCATGCAGCCCGTTTTGGATGCAGGTAAGTGCAGGGTGGATGTGGAGGGTGGGGAGTGTCACGATGTTAAAAAGTTTGCTAGGCCTGAACTGCCTAAACTGACATTCAAGAGTTAAACTAAGAAAGCTTTATTGCGCAGGTCATAAAACAAAAAGTTCTTATCTGAAAGTGATTTATTGCGCACACGTCACACATTCCAAAAATTCTTTTCTTCTTTGTTCGGCAGCCAGCTTGGCAGACGTAGCTTTCATTATCAAAATGTAACCATTAGTTATTTCTGTTTCATTTACTTTTATTATTTTATTATTAAAGTTTGTTTATTAATTAGAATACTTTTAAAGACTTTTATTTTTCTCAATATCTCAAAAGATATGCGGAAGGGAATCAGCCACGGTCCATTGATCTCAGATTCCCCCAGGGCATTTTTTTTCCCCCTGACAACTTGGTTGCAGAGGTTGGCTGTAGCTGAGATGGCTACAATTTATGGCTGTATTTTCCCTTCATGCTATCTAAAGATAACCGACTAAGGCTAATTAGCCATGTCAAAGAAGAGAAAGAAAAGAAAAAAACACGGACATGGAAAGCGCTCGAAAGAATCCATTCCCTGAGACACAGAGGAGCAAGATTCTTCAGGCGCCGAGCCAGATGTGGGGGAAGGAGCTACAGAAGGCAAGATCTACGGACTGAGGTCAGTAAATCTTCCTCATTATCAAGATACAATTAACGAACGGCAAAAGTCTAAACGGCAACTGCCGGCAGAGAAAAAATCCTCCCACGCAGAAAGCAAAGTTTATGAATCCTCCCCAAATGATGAGCAAGAAATGCAAAGCTATCTTGATCAAATAAAGCTGTTTGAAAAATATACTAGGGAGGTGAGAGAGTGCTTTAACGAAATAAAGCGAAGTAGGAGGAGCTCCCCCACTCCCAAAATGTCTGAGGACGCCATCTTTTCTTCAAAACAACAGCCTAAGACACACCCCACAGAGTTCATTGGTCAATTAGAACAAAGAGACATGTACACGTCACCGAGGTCACGTGGTCCCTTTGAGTCAACTGAACTTCCGCATACGTATAGAAAGGTGAGGCAGCCAAAAAGTGAAGCTGCACTGCCATCTGCTGGCGGAGAAAAATTATTACAGCAAAAGATGAAGCAGTTGGACCAGATTTTTAGAGATCTGTCTATGAGTTTTACAGAAGCCCAAGCTTTGCCCTCAAAGGATAAGTCTTCAACACCCCCTGGAGGTGCTGAATCCTCCCTAGATGGAAAAGGGCAAAGCCAAAGGCGAATTCGAGGAAGCCAATTTGATGTTGCCATGCAAAGGCCAATGATGCAACCCCAGCATCCCCTGGTTCAACAACCAGATTTGCAACCAGAGCAACAAATTGTTCCTCAGCAGGTATTCACAGTCACCCCCTTGACTGGTGAGTCCAAATTAAAGGAGTCAGGAGAGAATTATAAAGCCTGGGTCAGTGAAATTGCGCTCTTGCTTCGAAGAGAAGGCACATATTCCATGGTTTTTAATCCTCCCCATCAACCCTGGATACCTGCAATAAGAGACCTCGAAAACAGAGCAATCACGACTTTACTCATGTCAATGGAAAATGAGATCCAAGGTATCTTTCCACCTGATGCAACTGCCCAAGAAATATGGGCTATTTTGGAAGATTGCTACAGGCCCGTTTCAATTGAATCCTCATGTTTGCTCATGTCTGAGTTCCATGGTTCGAAGTTGAAACCTGGTGAACGAATTGGTGGACATTTGACCAAACTGAAAAGAATGAGAAGTGAATTGAGACAAAATGGCCATGTAATCGATGATATCCAAATGATTAGCATCATCATTAACTCATTGAATTATGAATGGAAAGATGCTGTTGCAAAGATTAACTACGTGCCTATTGCTCAACGCACAGTTAACCACGTTTGCAGACTTTTAGTGGAAGACGAAGCTATCAGGTTAGCTACACCACATCTGCAACGGCCTCCAGCATCAAAGGCTCCAGCCAGACGTCCCTTCTGAGGAAGAGGCTACGCTCCAAGGATGCCAAAATGCTACACCTGCAACCGTGTGGGACATGACACCCGGGATTGTCCCCAACGAGTTCCAGCTCCCGCCACGTACCAGCCCAGAGGAACAGATTCCAGAGGCAGAGGTAGAGGCGGAAGACAAGGCCGTCGTGGTCCAAGGCGTGATTCACAAGCTCCACTTGTGACACTGGCCATAACCAACGTTCCACAACCTGATCCAAAGTTCGACAGACGTCTTTTGTGGACTTTAGACAGTGGAGCAGCTGTGCACGTTACCCACAGAAGGGAACTTTTCACAGAGATGGGCGAACCAGAGCCCGAGTATCGAGAACTGTATTCCTTCACCAACCACACTTGCAAGGTTATGGGAAAAGGAACTTTTTACATTGAAGAACTCGATACACACATCCCTGATGTTTATTACATACCTTCAGCAACCAGTAATTTGCTTAGTCAAAGTCACTTGTCTAGAGATTTAAAGTTCCAGGTTCACCACCTCGAAAAAGCAAGTTACATAGTTAAAGATGGAGATATTGTTGCTGAAACCATGCTGATTGGTGGTGTTTATTACTTAAAGCCAAAGCCTAAAGGGCAAGCACAGGCAAGTATGCAAACTCCAAAAAGGCACAACGTAGACCCAGAGAGAGTTGTCCCAGAGAGAGAAAACGTTACTGTGCCAAAGGCTCCTAAAGCCAACAAACAAAGAAAACAGAAACAGATTGCTCAGAGCAAGCCTGAGGGTCCTCATGAAACTGTTAATGTTGAGAATTCACTAACTGGTAAACCTTTGCATTCCAGGTGTATTCACAAGTGGCACAGAAGATTGGGGCATGCCAGTTTCCGTGTTCTTAGAAAGATGTCGGAGTTCGCAAAAGGTTTGGATCTAAAGGGGTGTAAGGTGTTTTTGGATTGTGCGGTTTGCAAAAAGGCTAAATCCAAGGCGGCTCCAATTCCAAAACACGCTACACGCCAGTCAACACGCATTTTTGATTTGGTACACACTGACATAGTGGGTCCTTTCCCACCAACACTTGGTGGCAGAAAGTATTTTTTAACAATTGTAGATAATCATTCTAGATATGGATTTGTATATCCTATGAGAGAGAAATCTGAGACCTTTCAGATCTTTAAAGACTTTGCAGCTTTTGTTTCTACACAATACCAAGTTCGCATTGCCAGAATCCAGAGTGACTGTGGTGCAGAATTCATGTCTCAGCGTTTCCAGGACTGGATGCGTAAGAATGGAATTCTTCATCAGACATCTGCTCCATATACACCGGCTCATAACGGAGTCGTAGAAAGAAGACAAGGGGTTCTACAAACCATGATGCGTTGTCTTCTAGAAGATGCCAATCTCAGTAACGCATACTGGGGTGAAGCAATCAAATATGCAAATTACATTGTCAACCGTACTTGGAGCAGTGTAATCAATCAAACTCCTTTCTACATGCTGTATGGCTACAAGCCTGATCTCAAGAACCTCCATATTTTTGGTTCATATGCTATGGTGAACACTCCCTTAAGTCAAAGAAGAAAGGGAGGTACAGTAGCAAAGAGACTAAGATTTATGGGTATTGATGATAATTCAAAATGGTACAAATTCATTGATACTAAACATGTGATTGTCATTTCACAATCTGCTAATTTTGAGGAAGACATTGGCTGGTCCAGGATTCATTCCAATGATCCTGAAGTTTATTTTCCTAGAGATGGTGTTCCAGATGCCACGCAGCCTGATGACAATTCGCAGGCAGATATTCCTTCTACCAGTTCTTCACAACCTGATGTTCCGTCTTCGCAAGCCGCGGATGCTGATGCTAGCGACGAACGTGAGGACGAGGATGATGATGAAGAAGAAGAAGAAGACTGGTCTGTTGCTCCTAGATGCTCCAAGAGGGCCACAAAAGGAATCCCTCCACAACGTTATTCATGGCAACTGACAAAGTCACCATTACCTTTGATTTGCAACGTTACTCTTCCTCCAGAGACATTCACACAAATCAAACAGCTTCCTGATTCAGAACAAGACAAGTGGTATGATGCAATGCAGGATGAAATGGACAGTTTGAAGAAACTTAATGTATTCACACCTGCAAAACCTCCAGCAAACAAGAAAGTCATTGGCACTCGATGGGTCTACAGAATCAAGAAGAAACCGAATGGTGAGTCTTTATACAAAGCCAGACTTGTAGCTCAGGGTTTCGCTCAACGTTATCCTGAGGACTACACAAACACTTACTCACCAACAGTCAGAACTGAAAGTGTAAAAATTGCTTTAACCACTGCAACTATTCTTGGTTTAGAAGTTTTCCAATTTGATGTGGACACAGCTTATCTACATGCAGACCTAGATGAAGAGATCTACGTGAGAAGCCCTCCAGGATTCCGAAAGCAAAAAGGGGATACCTGGTTCCTGAACAAAAGTCTTTATGGTCTGAAACAGTCAGGTTTAATGTGGTATTTATGTCTTACTGACAAACTAAATTCAATGGGCTTTATTAAGTCCGAAACTGATGAATGCGTGTTCACAAAAAGATCTAACAATGCATATGAGATAATTCTTGTTTATGTTGATGATATTGTTTATATTGGTCCAAATAAGAAAATGAGTGAGATTTTTGCCAAAAGTTTGCAGAGATACTTCACACTGAAATCTTTAGGACACATTAGCACTTATTTAGGTGTTCAAATTGAAAAGACACAGAAGGGGTTTAGTCTTTCACAAGAAGAGAAAATTGACCACATTCTACATCATTGCAACATGAAAGATGCTAGCACAACAAAGACACCCATGCAAACAGATTTTCACAACTTAACACATGAACCAAGTCCTGAGTTCGAGGATCAAACACTTTATCGTTCAGTCATTGGTTCACTATTATACATTAGTAGTTGGACCAGACCTGACATCGCACTTAGTGTTAATCTTTTATCACGACACGTAGGTAAGGCAACACAATTTCATTGGTCATGCATTAAGAAGTTGTTGAAATACCTAAAACACACTAAGCACATGAAGTTATTGCTAGAACCAACACACACTGATCAACCAAAGCTGATTTGTTTTACTGATTCCGACTGGGCGAGCGACAAGAAGTCACGCAAAAGCACTTCTGGTTACATGATGTTCCTAAATGGTTGTCCTGTTTACTGGCAAGTGAGAAAACAGAGTTTTGTTTCATGTTCATCTACTGAAGCTGAATATGCTTGTGTTTCAGATGCTTGTAATTCTCTAACGTGGTTTGATGCTTTGATCACAGATATCTGGACACGTCCGATTCGACCAATCACCGTGATGGAAGATAATGTATCTGTTGTTTATATTTCTGAGTCACATTTCACAGGTTCTAGGTCCAGACACATTGACATTCGTTATCAAAACACAAAGCAATTAGTTAAGCAAGGTTTTGTTAAATTGCAATATGTTTCTACACATGATCAGATCGCAGACATGCTTAACAAACCACTTGCCGCAAATCAACACGAACATCTGCGAAAGAAGATGTGCCTTAATTGATGATTTGATGACGTCAGCCCAGACTAGCAAAAGAAGGGGTGTCACGATGTTAAAAAGTTTGCTAGGCCTGAACTGCCTAAACTGACATTCAAGAGTTAAACTAAGAAAGCTTTATTGCGCAGGTCATAAAACAAAAAGTTCTTATCTGAAAGTGATTTATTGCGCACGCGTCACACATTCCAAAAATTCTTTTCTTCTTTGTTCGGCAGCCAGCTTGGCAGACGTAGCTTTCATTATCAAAATGTAACCATTAGTTATTTCTGTTTCATTTACTTTTATTATTTTATTATTAAAGTTTGTTTATTAATTAGAATACTTTTAAAGACTTTTATTTTTCTCAATATCTCAAAAGATATGCGGAAGGGAATCAGCCACGGTCCATTGATCTCAGATTCCCCCAGGGCATTTTTTTTCCCCCTGACAGGGAGGGCAAAAAATGGGCCTTTCAGAAGTTCTGGAAGAGCCTCCCAAGGCCTCTGGAGCCTGGGGAGGCTGTTTTCAACCTCCCGGAGGCTCAAGGAAAGCCTCCATTGCCAGGGGAGGGCAAAAATGCTCCCCAGTTGTGCAGGAGGCCGACTAGGCCATGCCCACCATGGCTATGCCCACCCTGCAACAGGGCAGAGAACCCCTTGCTAAAATCTTTGAAGCCCAACCCTGTAAAACTCTGCATAGTTCCAGAGAGTTTATGAAGGATTTTAATATTAACCTCAGTTAAGCTGCAGCTTCTCCAGTAGTGCACTCGATATTGGCCTTAGGAATCAAACCAGATGAACTAAATTCTACTTTATTGTACATTGACAGAATTTTGCAAGAAATTAGGTTGTCTTCTGAGTCTCTTGCCTTGCCCACTATCCAGTTGCGGACTGTGCTGTGTCTAATCTCAGCATTGCCTTGGCAGAGACTCTTTTCCCAGTGACCCAAGTCTCCCAATATGCCATTGGGAATAAACCATTATGCTCACTCAGATGCTATGGACATGTCATCTTTGACAACTTGAGCTAACTTAGTTAATCATATTAGTTTCTGCTGCACGTTGTGGATTTTCAATTGTCTTGTTCTGTATAGAATTACATATCTAAAGCATGAATGTGTACTTACTAAAAACAACTTTATAGGCTCTAAGTTTCATCAAAGACCTATAGTCCTATATGACCAGAATTACTACTACATATAAGGAATTGAATTGAAAAGTAGTAACAGGAATTTCAGGATGGTCGGTATATTTACTCACCAACTCTTGGATTTATATGCAAGTTAGGGTTTGCACTAATAAATAGTTACTTGTTGCCTAGTAAAAACAATGTGTGGACAAGAGAAGCAGAATAATTTCAAAATCCTCAGTGGTATCTATGAGTTTGCTTCAGAGGTGGGTTGCTGCTGGTTTGGCCCGGTTCAGTCTGGAGCAGCTGAGAACGAACTGGTACGGTGGCTCTTTTGGCCCACCCATCCGTGCTCTATACCTGTTTTAGCAAAAGGCAAATTGCACATGCATGCACGCACAAGCCCCAATAATCAGCTCATTGTCGCAGGGGTGGTGGATTGTGCATGCACGCAGTGCAAGTCAGGCACCCGTGCAAACGGAACGCGCATGCATGCAATCAGCAAACCGATAGTGAAGGTAAGTGAAACCCACCACTGGTTTGTTTTCAGATATTTTAATAAATTTTCAAACCTACAGTGATAATTATGGGTATGTTATGGATACTCTAATAAAATGCAAACATTTTGTTCACTTAAAGTTTATTGGCCATCCAATTCCAGTGGACTTTGGGTGGTGTAACATGCATTTCCTAGAAAGCTTGTGTGTGGCTTTTCTTCAGATCTCTAATGTGACCTTTAATTGATAAGCTGATTAAGTGCTAAATGCTGACCAAAAAGATTAGCATACAACAGATTTAATGTTGAGTGCAGTGACTGGCGCAACAGTCAAAATGACAGGCGGCCATCAGCCCAAACTGGCTGCCTCCTTTGACCCAGGCTGCTTTTCTAGGTGGGAATATAGCATCTGCCAGCTGTCCATTAAACAGCTTTTGCTCTAGCTATCTATGTGAGGCTTGCATAAGAGACCTATCAGTTTGCTTAACTCAATTTTCTGGGTTTATGTGGCAAAATGAACCTTATTCAGACTGGGCTCGCACAAAAGATTCACCTAGAAGGTGATTGGATGGCTTGTGATGCAATATACAGATAATCCTCAACTTACAACTGTTCACTGAGTGACCAAAGTTACAACGGCGTTGGAAAAAGTGACTTAGGACCATTTTACATACTTAAGACTGCTGCGGCATCCCCGTGGCCACGTGAGCAGATGCTTCGCAACTGACTCATATTTGTGACATTTGCAGTGCCTTGGTGACACGTGATCAGCTTCTGCAACCTTCTGACAAGCAAAATCAATGGGGAAACTGTTGAATCTGAGCAACGAGAGAACAGACTGCGGACACGAAGTGACTTAACAGCTCTTTATTAGTAGTAGTAGTGATCCAGCTTGCTCTGTGGTCGGAGGGTTCCCCTTTTATAGGGATCGGGTACGCCTCTCGACCAATCAGAGCGATACCTGTTTCCCGCTGTAGCAGCGGACCAGAGAGGAGACTTGCTACGATATATGTTAATATCTAACACCCCTCCCTTCTTAGACGGAACATTGCGGTTAGTTATGTAGTCCTTAAGGTATGTTGGCGTTTGCCTTACTCGGGAGGAGCGTCGCAGTTCGGGTTGGTCAGGAGTAGCTACAGGATCAGTTGCTTTCTTTATTTCGAGTTCTCGGGTTTGCAGGCTTTCGTTGCCTTGGCTTTCGGGGGTCTGCTCGCTTACGTTGCTTGGGGGTTGTTCCGTTTCGCGCTCGACCTCTTGCTCTGTCCTGGGCTCGCAGGTGTCGTAGTTCTCTGTGTTGGGGCTCTCGAGTGGCTGACTCTGCATTGGTATGAAGCTCTCGTTCTCGGCTCGTAGGTCTGAGTGCGCCAGGCGACCCCAAAGTTGATCGATGTGCCTTTTCCAGTTCCGCCCATCTTCTAGTTCTAACAGATACGATCGTGGACCCTTGATGCCAATGACCCTTGCCGGCATCCACAATGTTCCCCCTGCATAGTTGTGGGCGTATACCGAATCCCCTATGCTAAAATTCCGAATTTTGCTTGTGGAGTCTGGGGGTGCTGTGGCAGAGTAATTTGGGTGAAGACAGTCCAGGTGAGACCGTAGACGGCGGCCCATGAGCATTTCAGCGGGGCTCCTACCTGTCGTTGCGCTGGGGGTAATGTGCTGAATTAGGAGGTAATGGTCAATGCGTGTTTGCCAATCACCTGGACCCATCCTAGCGAGGGCCTCTTTTGCGGATCGCACCATTCTCTCCGCCTGTCCATTTGATGCCGGATGGAATGGCGCGACGAGGGCATGCCGAATTCCCTGACCTGCTAAGTACGTTTCGAATTGCATGGCCGTGAATTGGGGCCCGTTATCGGATACCAGGAGGTCGGGCAGGCCATGAGTGGCGAAAAGTCGCCGTAGAACCTTAATGACTGCCTCTGCCGTGGTTGAAGTCATTAGGACTACTTCTAGCCATTTGGAGTATGCATCCACAACTATAAGGAAAGTCTGACCTTGAACTGGCCCTGCGAAGTCAATGTGTATTCTCGACCAGGGTGCTTTCGGCTTTTCCCATTCTGTGGCGGGCGCTTCCGGGGGAGCTGGCCTCGATTCCTGGCATGGATCGCAAGTAGCCACCCATTCCTCTATCTCTTTGTCCATGTTTGGCCACCAAACGTAACTTCTTGCTAACGCTTTCATCCTAACAATCCCCGGATGACCAAAACACTTTGAATTCTGGCCCCACGTTTCCCTTTGGCCACCCCCTCCAAACCCAAGTTTGAACTTGTTTTATTATATTGTCTTTGGAGGAGAACCTTGCAACGTCGCAGGAAGAAACCGGTCCTGAGTCCAAACAGTCAATGAGCAACACCGGTACTTCGGGAGTGGGGTCTGGCAAAAGGTCCGGTAGTGGGCAATGGCTGAGTGCGTCTGCGTGTCCTAGAGTGGAGCCCGGTCGATGAATTACTTTGTTTGAGTACGCAGCCAGGAAAACAGTCCACCTGGTCATGCATGGAGAAAGGGAGACTGGAGTGGGGCGGTTTCCCGCCAAAAATCCCAACAGCGGTTTGTGATCCGTAATCAGTTCAAAATCGCGGCCGTAGAGGTATTCATGGAAACGTTTTACTCCAGCTACAGCAGCTAACGCTTCCCTGTCCATCTGGCTGTAATTCCTCTCGGCCGATGAAAGAGTCCTGGAGTAGAATGCGATGGGTGCTTCGTTCCCATTTGGCATCCTGTGGCTGAGGACTGCGCCAACTCCAAATGTTGATGCGTCGCAGGTCAATACCAGCGGGAGCGTCTGGCTGTATTGGACTAGCAGTGAGTCAGTGGTGAGCAGGCGCTTTACTGCGGCGAAGGCTGCTGCTTTGGATCGTCCCCATCTCCATGTTGCGTTCCTCTGGAGTAGTCGATGTAATGGCTCAGCAACGGTCGCCTTCTGTCTCAGAAAAACGCTGTAGAAATTAAGTAGTCCGAGGAAGGCCTGCAGCTCGGTCTGATTACGTGGTGTGGGGGCATCCTGGATCGCCTTAATTTTCTTTGAAGTGGGGTGTATTCCCTGACCAACGATTCTATATCCCAGGAATTCTACGCTAGGCACGTTAATTTGGCATTTTTCCTTTTTAAGGCGGAGACCCTTCTCTCTGATTCTGGCCAAAACAGTTCTGACTCTTTTATTTAATTGCTCCTCATTTGCAGCGGACACCAAGATGTCGTCGAAATAGGGGACGACTCCCGGTATCCCTTGCAACAGTCGTTCCATGACGGTCTGGCACAAACCTGGAGCAATGCTCACACCGAATTGTAGCCGGTTGCATTTGAATGCCCCTCTATGCGTCACTATAGTTTGGGCCTCCACTGTGGCGCTATCCACGGGCAACTGCTGGTAAGCTTGTGCCATGTCTAATTTAGCAAATATGTTTCCTGGCCCCAACGAGTGCAATAAGTGCTGTACTACTGGCACAGGATATGCGCTTTGTTGTAGCGCGACATTAATTGTGCATTTATAGTCTGCGCAGATGCGGACTGACCCGTCTGGCTTGACTGGGGTCACGATGGGAGTTTCCCAACGCGCGTGATCCACCGGCTCAAGGATTCCTTGCTCCACTAACTTATCTATCTCTTTGTCTATTTTTGGGCGGAGTGCAAAAGGCACTCGTCTCGGTTTAAGTCGGATTGGCGCCACTTTGGGGTCTAAATTGAATGAGATCGGTTTGCCCACATACTTACCAAGACCGGGGCTGAACACATCCTCGAACTCCTTAAAGATCTGTTCAGCGCTGCTGTTCTCCACGGCGTTGATTCCGGTGACTTCTAGCCCCAAAGCTTCAAACCAATCTAGTCCTAGAAGGTTCTGTAACGGTGTGCTGGCGATGGTCACGGGCAGCTGGGCTACGATGTCCTTGAAACGGATCTGGAATGTGCCTTGGCCCACGATGGGGACTCGGTTCCCCTGGTAGTCTCGAAGCAGGATGTCTGGAATGCTTAGTTGGCTCTTTTTGAGGCTAGGGATAGCCTGTTTCATGGATGCCCATGAAATGATCGTCAGGGACGATCCTGTGTCAACTTCCAGCTCGCAAGGTGAGCCCTCCAAGAGGACTGTGACTTTCAGCTTTTTAGGCCGCTTGGTGCGGACCTGACTTATTGTGGTGAGATACGTTCGCAATTCCTCTCTCTGGGTCAACTCTATCTCAGCATCCGTATCCTGAAAATACTCTCGTTGAGCGTCTTGATAGAATGCTCTCTCAGCTCTTTGTGTGTACTCTCTCTGGGGATACGCTCGCTCAGCTCTTTGGGGATTTTCTCTCTGGGTAAACACTTGTGGATTTCTCTCTGGGCGCCCTTTTTGATTTCGCCAAGCCGCTGAGTTGGGCTTCTGTTGGCGGTACATGGGTGGCTGCCATGAGGCAGGGACTTCGCTCCGGCACACTCGTGCGATGTGCCCAAGTTTGTTGCAGTGTGAACAAACAACGTTCCTGAACCTACAGGTAGACCGGGGGTGATTCCCTCCACAGCTTGCGCAGGGCGGCAAGCGGAATCCGGGTTTTCCCCCAGGCCTCATGTGACTGCTCCGCATCAGGTGACTGTCCTCGAACTCGGGATCCTCGTAGTCGGGGTTGGTGTCCTCGTAGTGAACTCTGGTGTGCCTGGGTGCTGGCTGGCTTACGCTGAAACCGCGTTGTATGGTCACCGATGATTTCTCCGCTGACTCTGATGCCCTTGCTTCGTTGAGTGCTATCTGTAGGGTTAAATTGGGGTTTGCCAACAGCTTCTTTTGTAATGAAATGTCTCTTAACCCACAAACAAATTGCGCCAGGATATGCTCGTCCAGATCCCTGAACTCGCAGTGAGTTGCTGCTTTACGTAGGGCTGCAACATACTGGTTGATTGATTCTCCCGCCTTCTGGTTCCGCGTGTTGAATTCCTGGCGGCAAACGTGGCGGGAAGGTTTTGGCGCGTAATGAGTCTGTAGAGCCTGTTGCAACGCCGTCCATGATACCGCTTGTATCGGAGTAGGCGCGGTGAGTTCTCTGGCCGTGTTGAAGACTTCTTTTCCGCAGTAGCCGAGGAAGATGTTTTTCTTCCGGGCATCTGTTATCCCCGTGTATTCGTTCGCTTCGAGAAAACACTCGAAACGAATCATGAATGCCTCCCATTCGTCGTTCGCTGGGTCGAATGGAGCGGGGGGAGTGTGCATCGCCATCTTCTCTTGTTTGAATTTGCCGCGCTGCGGTGTCCCGAGATGGCTGCCGGAATTTCTGCCGAATTCCTAGGCTGGATCAAATCCGGAGATTCTGAGGTAGCGTTCTTCGTCCTATCTGTCTCTCAATCCCATCCTCGTCGCCAATGTTGAATCTGAGCAACGAGAGAACAGACTGCGGACACGAAGTGACTTAACAGCTCTTTATTAGTAGTAGTAGTGATCCAGCTTGCTCTGTGGTCGGAGGGTTCCCCTTTTATAGGGATCGGGTACGCCTCTCGACCAATCAGAGCGATACCTGTTTCCTGCTGTAGCAGCGGACCAGAGAGGAGACTTGCTACGATATATGTTAATATCTAACAGAAACCAGATTGACTTAGCAACCATGTTACTAACTTAACAACTGCAGTGATTCACTTAACAAATGTGGCAAGAAAAGTGGTAAAATGGGGCAAAATTCAGAACGAACGTTTCACTTAGCAACAGACATTTTGGACTCAATAATGGTAGTAAGTCGAGGACTACCTGTATCATAAAAGTGTGAAGTAAGGGTAAAGGTTTCCCTGTGCAGTTGTGTCCGACTCTAGGGAACTGGGAAGAGTTTCGCAACAGTTTTATTTAAATGCAATAACTGTCGCTAGTCTCTCAGGTATTTATCAGACTCTAGCAAAAGTCTATTTTAACCTCCTTCCAGTGACCTGCATATTTCTCCACTGCCAGAGTCTCAGCCTTTTAACCTGAGACCATGAAATGCATTTGTTCACAAACAGCATTTGGCCTCCACTTGTTTGATGTTTAGGATATTTTCAGAAGCATCTCTTAAATGAGTATTTTCATCTTGATTTTTATTCATGATTTAATGTTTTGGTTTCTGGTTTTGTTTCTAAAATTTTATCCATACTTACCAGGATGCTTACCAGACTGGGGAAAAATCAAATGCATACAATGATTCCACTTAACAAACCTGTTGATTTACCAGTAGTTGTATCACATGAAGCTTCAGTCTAAATTCAGTATGGGGAACTTTTTCCACTAAAAGGATGTTTAAACTTTTAAATAGTTACATTATTTCACCGATTATATTGTAGTTTGAAAGTAGTAAATATTGCCTTCCTGCAGTTAAAAAACATTTTTTTTTAAAAAGTTGCTCAAATACTTTTGTGTCTGCTTCTTTGCAGTTTGTTTGTATTTTCTGATCAAGATCCACTCCAGAGAAATGGTAAGGCTTTAATTGTCTCCTGCAAATTGTCACTTCCTGAAAAAATAAAGGTCCAAAAAATTTACAGAAGAGTTTCAGGTGACTATAGGTCACCAACAGATAGTTTAATTAATTCAAACATTTTTAACCTTTCTGTTCTGTCAGAAATATTCCTACATTAGTTTAGGAGCGATTAATAGCAAAGATGTCTGTGTTACAAGCTAAATACAACACCAAAGGAGAATATGGATTAGCAGGGAAGCCATAACAAACCAAGCAATAGTTCTTAGAGACATCAACTGAAAGCAGTTCAAAGAACTGGATCCCATTAGATCTTATGTTTCAGTAGATTTAATGGAATGAGTCTGCTTTTTACTTTTCTTCTGCTACAGTGGTTGCATCTACCATATTTTTGGAGTATACGACACACCTTCCCGCCCCCCCCCCCCCAAAGAGTGAAAATCTGGGTGCATCTTATACACTGAATGCAGCATTTTTGGCCTCCCGAAACCACACCCCCTTCACAAAAATGGATGTGTAGAGGTCTTGGGAGGCTTGTAGAGTGCTCCTGGGGGTTGAGGACAGCAAAAAATAGTCATTTTTTTGCTCGTTTTACACCCCCCCCCAGCTCCCAGGAGCACTCTACAAGCTTCCCAAAGCCTATCATGCCCTGTTTTTTTTTGCTTTTCTGAAAATTGGGGAGTTTTTTGCTCATCTCCCCACCCCCCCACCCCTAGGAGTACTTTGCAGGCCTCTCAAACTCTCTGCATGCCACTTTTTTCACGAAAAATGAGGCATGCAGAGGGTTTGGGGGGTCTGCAGAGTGCAAAAACTTCTTTTTAAAATTTACCTCTTCAAAATCTTGTGGTGCGTCTTATACTCCGGTGTGTCTTATACTCTCAAAAATATGGTAATTCGTTTGTAAGGGAGTTATGAATGAAAAATAGGAGATGTAGCCACTGTGAGATCCCCTAATACTTATTCCCTTTCTCTTTTCCTTGGCTGGAATGCTGAATGGAAAATGCATACCTAAAGGGCATGAAATGCTATTTCCTTGAAATGCAGATTGTCCTTGACTTGCAACCATTCATTTATCAACCATTTGAAGTTACAACAGCCCTTTAAAAAGTAACCACAGGTCCTTGTATTGATGATTGTTGAAGCAGCCCCATAGTAGTAGACAAATAGATGAGGGGAGAAGATCTTTTGTGTTTATAACAGTCCATAATACAGTTGATTCACCAGGTTCCTAAACAAGATACCTGAGTATTAAGAATTGTTCATACTAATGAAAGGCAATCGAAGACTATACCTCTTTGTCTTCTACGGCTCAAATTCTTCATCATGTTGGTTTTGTGCTAAACCACATCTGATTGATAAGTTGACTGCCTCAATACACACACACACACACACACACACACACAAACACAAACACACACACACACTTTCTTTTTAAAAATATTTTTGTATCAGTCTCTTCTTTGATAACCCACCCCTCAAACTTAAAAAAAGTTATTAAAATTGTTTATTGCTAGGATTAGTTTTAATTGGAATGAATTGCCTGTTGTTTCTTTTGTAGGTCGACAGTATGATGGCAGTGTGAAGCCCAAAATTAATTTACAACAAGTAGCAATAACACAGGTATGGAGACACCAGAAAACTGGATAGTAAGTTCTTACATGACAATATTTTTTTTCCAAGTCATGTAGCATATTTATATTCCTTGACCAAATTATTTTCAGTGTTATACAGTATATTGCACTGGGTTGTAAATCTGTATGATTTACTACATATATCTTTAAAAAAAAATATTGATGGTACCAGATAAATTCATGGTATGAGTTGGTCTTGCAAGATTTGTCTGTCCAGGATAATTTTTACCTTGGTACAAGTGCACTGATTGCAAAAGTAGTGGCACATATCAAAAATTAAAATGAAAAGTAAAAGGAAAGGAACAGGAAAAGAGACTCAACTTTCCATGTTGAAAGTATAACTAAAAAATACTAACTTGAAGGTTTTCTGCGAAAAACTCTGGATGACACATTTATTGGTACTTAGGAATATCTGGTATATATTTTGTATATTTGTAAATGTTGTTCTATTCTGAATATCAGTAGTTCTCAATTTTTCCCAGAAAGTATTCTACAATTCTATTACATTTTTTTTGTTTCTCTTAGTAGCTACAGGCTGTCTTCGTCTTAGGACCACAACTGAGCCCAAAATTTATGTTGCTAAGCGAGACATTTATTAAGTGGATTTTGCTCCGCTTTATGATCTTTCTTGCTATAGTTAAATGAATCACTGCAGTTGTTAAGTGAATCACTGCAGTTGTTAGGTTAGTAACACTGTTGTTAAATGAATCTGGCTTCTCCACTGACTTCACTTGTCAGAAGTTTGCAGGATCACATAACCCCAGGGCACTGCAATTGTCATAAACATGAGTCAATTGCCAAGTTTCTTAATTTTGTTCACAGGACTATGGGGATGCTGCAATGGTTGTAAGTGTGCAAAATGGTCATAGGTCATTTTTTTCAATGCTGTGGTAATTTCAAATCAGGGGTGGGTTCCTGCCAGTTCTAACCTCTTCTTTAGAAGAGGTTCCACAAATCTACAGTGCCGTTTAGAACTGGTTCCAGCTCTCTCCCTCCACCCATCCACACATCATCAAGGTGAAGAATGAGAGGATGAATTCTGAGAGTTGAAGTCCACAAGTCTTAAAGCTGTCAAGTTTGAACACCCCTGGGTTTTTTTTCTAAAGGGTTAGGGGTGCAGGGGTCTTGTAACTTGACAGCTTTAAGACTTGCATGCTTCAAATGCCAGATTTTCTGAGCCAACATTTTGGTTGCTAAGCAAGAGTGTTGTTAAGTGAGTTTTACCACATTTTACAAGTTGGCCACGCCCACCCAGTCACATGACTGCCAAGCCACTGCCACTTGGTCACATGGCTGGCAAGCCGTTCCCACCCGGTCACATAGCTGGCAAGCCACTCCCACAAAGCAGGCCACACCTGCAGAAGAGGTTCTAAAAATTTTTGAAACCCACCACTGCTTCAAATGATCCCTAAATAACCTGTTTTAAGTTGAGGAATGCCTGTATGTAGCAAATAATTGCCCCTCCCCCATGTCTCTGTGCTATTTTCTGCTATGTTGCAATGACATCGGTTGTCTGCTGGCATAAGTGTGCACAGGACTCTTTGGTACAGTTGTGCCAGCAGTGTGGTTCTAGATCTTCCATTTACCAACTCTCCTTCTAAAACCTCCTATATTCCTCAGTGTGCTACCACAATTCAATTTATTCAAAAGAAATTCTCTTCCTGTGCTGGTTTAATCTGTGAACTCAACAACGATAATGTGGCATATCCTCTGACTTTTCTCAGTAGCTTAGCCAAATATGCTGGGCTATAATTTAAGCCCTCTTAGAATAAGTGGACTGACTCAGAAACAAATTCAAATATACTGTATATAGGACATAGTATAACAAAATAACAAAAACAAACAAATTTCTAATAGCTCAGATAATTTTTTCTGCTTTTCCTATGAGAAAGGAAGATGTAACAAAAAAGAGTCTTTCTACTGTCTTTAAAAGTCAACTTGAAAAAGTTGAATTTCTTGGCTCCTGACTGATACTTCAAATTTGATTTTACAGGACTTTGATGGTCTCTGCTAATTTTCTAGATTGACAGAATTTAGGATTCATTGACAAACCACATTTGTGTTTACCTTCAGCTCTTTCATGTCTGAGCCCCTTGAGATGGGATTTCTCTTTTACATTTCTGCTATCTCCTGAAATTTCCAGAATCTCATTTTTAAAATTGGTCTCCTGTGTAATGTTACAAAGATGTATTTTTTTTTATATTTTGAAGAAAAATATCCACAAATTCAATGTCTGAATTAGCTGACTATGCAATAAAATTCCTGTTGATAAGCAGTTATATAAATTTTTCCACTATTGTTATCATAAATCAATATATCTTCTTGTGTCTAGATGGATAAAAATAAGAGTTCATATCTCAAGAATTTTATATGGAAATTTATATTTTAGCGCAATAATTGTATAGTGTTTCACTAATGCAATGATTCACTAATAGTACTTATGCCATTTCACTCTAACAATAGTAATTTAAATGTTATATTTTTTAAAAAACTGTTCAATGAGCTTTGTCTCCACTAATGATTAGACATTTAGTACAACAGCTATCCATGTTTTTAGTAACTCTGCTTTTTACTTATGTATTGGGGATAAACAGTAATTATAATTTCTTATGGTGTTTTATAAGCAGGGCTTGTCTTCCTGTTAGGCAGAATTATGATAGTCACCCTGAAGCAGGATATTGCTAGTTTTTTACTTTCTTCTTATAGTCAGAATTGAGATTTTAGTGTAACATTCTAGTTCTGATTTTGGATGGGCTCCATCTCAAAGCAAAGCATTTTAGACTAGCCTTGACGGCAAGTCATTTATGGAATTGAATTTATGTTGCTCTGTTAATCTAGTAATTCAAAATTAAGCATTAGTAGTATGTTAAAGGGAGAACACTAATGGTTATTTCTTACTTGGTTGCATGCAGATTGGCAATTACAATGTAAGCACTAAAGAGAATTTGGAGAAAGAATCTTTGATTCACGGTCACTACAGTCCACTGAATGTCACCGTTAATGGAAGCCCCTGCATTCTATTCTGGGCCAGAAGGATCATGATTAAGTTTCAGAACCACACTCAGCTGGATCTAACAGACAAAACATTTGGTGTTCACGCATCGGTGGATGTTGCTGATTCAAATTGCAGTGAAGAAAATGCAATGTAAGATTTATGGAGATTCTCAAACATCCAGGTTGTGCTTATAACAAAGGTGTTTTTTCCCCCCAAAAGGTGACTGGACTTTTGTTAAATCGGGTAATGGAAAGGCACACTCAGGCTAAAGGCAACAACAGCTCTTTATTGTAACCGAACAACTATGTACAATCCAGCGAAGCTTGAGTCTGACAGCAGTCCTTTTATAGGGAGCTGTCAGACCCTTCGACCAATGAGATTGAACCTCTGTTCCCGCCGGAACAGAGGACCTTGGTGGAAACCATTATGACAGTTGCTAATATCTAACAACTTTCTTGATTTTTTTATCTTTGAAAATGTCTTATTTCACATCCAAGAAGCTTCTTCAGCTCCAGCTGAAGAACTGAAGAAGCTTCTTGGATGAGAAGCAAAATGTTTTCAAACAAAAAAACCCAAGAATGTCCAGTTGCCTTTTGAAAAAAAACAAAAACCTTTGGTGCGATGTAAAATTGTACCCTACTGTGGAGATTTCCTAGGTCTGAAATAAAATTAAATGTTTTCTTTTAAATAAACAATGAAGTGTCCTTGTGGAAGTGAAATGTCGAACACTGAACTAATTTAATGACTTTGAATGTTCCTAAATATTCTACTTGCTGGAGCAATAAAATTGATGAATGCTTGTCAGCCTATGTTTGTCAGAGAGGTAAATATGCCAGGTTGTCTGTAGGTTATATCTTTCATATAACCTAAGAAAGAAAGAAAGAGATTGTGACAGAGATTGAGAAGAAAAGGTTTTGTGATGTATAGAAGCTAAACACTAGACCATGTAGCAAGATATATTTATAGAAACCTTAAAATTAATTTGATAATCTTCAAGGTATCATAATATCCTGTGTCTGTGACAAATGCAGTTTATTTTAAGCCTAATTGTTGTCTGTTGATGAACTGTAACCATGAAATACAGCTGTAATTCAATTTTACTATGAATGGAGTCTAACTATTACTAGGTACCCTCACTAATGTTATCCTGAGGTTCTGAGGTTCTGGGAATCCCTTGGATGCAGCACCTATAAGCACCGTTGGATACAATTGCTGGCTTTTATTCAAGCATTTATTGTACTATAGGACCTCGGTACAAGCAAAGTGCCACTCTGGTACATTATAAGGCCACAATTTTTTGCACCAAGTTATGATTTGTATGAGCAATATCTGCAAGAAGTGTCAAGAGTGCATGTTATGCCATTACCAAGCAGTGCCCCTTTTGGGTGTTGCGATGGTACCATGCAACCATCTTAAATAACTTTGATAAACTTAAATTTAACTATATTCTCTTCTTCTCTTTTTTCTCTTCCACCTCTGAATAGTTTTTGATTTAATTGTCTTTTTCCATCTAGGCTTTCACTTAATTTTGGTGACATTGACAATTTGAAAGGATTTGTTATCAGGTATGTTTTCAAATATTATCTTCCACAGCATTATTACATTAAAACTATACAGTTAAGCCTATCTCCATTATGATAAGGTGAAAATGTGAAAACTTGCCACTGTTGCAATAAATATAATTTCTTTTGAGGCAAGAATCTGTCAGAATTAAAGATCCATTCATTTCAGTAAAAATATTCATTCCTCAATTGAAATTATCAGGACTTAACAGTGCTTAACTTTGGAAGGCAATATCCATAGGCGCAGTTGGATATTATCAAAATGTAAGACTCTAATTGCAAATATAGTTAGTGTATCTCACTTTTGTGCATTGTAAAGAGCACATATTTGCAGCAAATACTTTATTATCCTACACTATGCTTTTATTTATTTCTGATGTCTTAATGTTTTAATGAAAATGTATTTTTATGATGTTTGGTAGTTATGTTTCCTTATTTTGCAATATTACGTATGCTATGCTGGGCTTTCAGTTTAAAATATGTACATATGGGTTTTCAAAATTCCAAATTGCTCTAGGAAATTTTGCTAAAAAGGTGATATTTGTGTTTTACATATTAATATATGTAAATGAGTGCACTATATGACCATCCAGTAAAATTTATCCTCTTATTTTTCTAGCCTTTAATTTAGAGAGTGCTTTTAAAGTACCAGACACACAAAATGCCAAGGCTGTTGTATTATTTATCTAGAAATATATTTATGATAAGTTTTAAAAGGAATATTTGCAAACAGCAACAACCTACTCTTCCCTTCTTTGCCATTATCTTGATTTTCTGGCAGTTTAGAGTATTTTTAGTGTTTAACATTGAAAATGAAGAATTGAAAGGCATACATTCTGGATCAACTAGGAAATCTCATTCAATAATAATATGAAGTTGGTATGTCTTTATGAGGTTTATTTACAAATATAAACAAAAGATGGCAAGATCTACTGCAATTATTTTTCTGATTTCCCCTGGCAGATTCATTCTGACAAACAGTTACTACAAGCTCTCCATTCAAAATTGGTTTACCTTACACAGAATCCAGCTTATTTACAATCAATCTGTACAAGCAACATTCAACGCAACACGAATACATGCACCAGCAATCTATTCTTATCACTGTGAACATGTTAGCAACTTGCAGAGATATGATGCACTATTAACACCCAGCTCTGCAAACGATGCAGCCAAGAACTGGGAAATTACTTTTATTGACTTTCAGGTAATGAATGGAAAAACCAAACTTTGAATAAGAAAAAGGCACTTACCTTGTTCTTATAGACTTGCAATGGAAGTCTAAGAATTATTCAGAAGTCTCTCTCACTGTGTGCAATAAATGTCTTCAGTTATTATGTATTAGCTGCCACACTGTTGGGGGCCTAACTATTGTCCTCTTTCAAGACATGGACGTGTGAACTTTTGAGATTTTATATATGAAACGATTTATAAAAATATCAATAAACTTTCCGAAAGAACGATAGCTTGTATCCTAAATGTAAATTGGGGAGAAAGAACACGAGATGATTTAGGACATAATGAAGTTTTAATCATAATATAAAAACATTTCATTAAAAGTAACTGTACTTACTCTGTAAGTATTCATAGAAATGCATATTAGTCTTAGAGTATACAAGGTTATAAATATGCTTCCTCCTGAAAATTCTGGTACCGCCATATTGAAATTATCTTTTTCTTATTGTCCTAAGTTGATAGACTATATTAATGAATTACATGAACTGAACATTACTGGTTGTTTATTGTTGTCCCAACTAGATGTTGTGATGAGATAAAATGGCAAAGGCACTTACCAGGATATCTAGTTTCAGGTTTCATCTCACTGATTTGGTTTATGTAGTTTGGGGATGGTTCAATTTGTGTCAAGGTGACACTTGAGGAAGTTGCTGAAATTTGCAAAGAGAAGTAAACAAGCCTGTCAAGGAGAAAAACAGCTTAACTGTTTCCACAGCAGGGATGTCTGCAGGCTGTGATTGAAAGAGTCAATCCATGACAGTGTGATTGAAGCTCAGACAGTTTTTTAATGTGCATTGCACAGAATAGTAGTCTCTGTTTTAATAAGCTATTGGGTTTATCTTCCTGAACCTGAACCTTGAATCTTACAGTCTTTGGTAATTTCTTGACTAGCCTTATTTAGACAAATTCCCTTCAGATGTATTAGTAATACTGTATCCCAGCTTATTTGGGAAGTCAGTCCAGGCTTAACTTCTGCAATCTCACACATATATCTATATACCAGATTTCTATCCTGGTTTATTTTAAAATTCCTTGATGACCCACAAGAATCTCCACAGAAATAGATTCTGATTTCTATTTCAGCAACTGATAGTGGGGAAAATAATTTTGATCACCAATACTGATCAAAGAATAGCATGCCTTTGGATTAAAAGGGGAAGTTGTCTTAATTTAGACTATTTGATTTTCTTCACAGATTCAAGGATTTAACATTGAAGATGGACAGTTTGCTTATGCAAAAGATTGTGCTTCCCTCTTCCCACCAGCCATTCTAATGGGTCTAGTGATGTCTCTGATACTGCTTCTTGTTTTAGCTTATGCTCTTCACATGTTGATGCACTTAAAATCCATTGACAGACATTATGAATGCAAAGCATCTTCTGCTTATTATCCACAGATGAAAGATATTGATACAGCAGATGAAAAAGAGCCCCTGAGAATCAATGGGCATGAAACCTATGAACTTAGAAGCCAACAATATTCTAAAATCTATATCTAACCATTATCCTGGGTTGCTGTTCCCATCCCATGGTTAGACAGCAAAGTGCTTCAAGAAACTTTTGCAGCTATGACCTCACAACACTCCTGAAACAGAATGTCGTAACTTTAATTTCAATGAAACAATTTCAAGTTCTCGTGATTTTGTGGAGATAAAAGTAGAAGTGCTGCAGTGGAGTGCTTCATTACTCATAAAATCCCAAAACAGATCACATGAATGATAATTGCTCCGTTTGTCAATATCTAATACAAAAGCAACTTGGAGATGAAAGGAGATGTTTCATGGTCAGGAATGTTTTTAGAATTATAATATTGACTGTGTGATTAATTAATTGCCTGGAGCCTATTTAACAAGGTGGAATTTGCTGCTGTTCTAAAGCTGCCAATTTTTTCTTCCCAATGAAAATAAAATGTCACAGCCAAAGATGCATAACAAAACTAAAAGTCAGTTCTTCGGACATGGTCTAGCGACATCATGTTCCTTCTGCCATAACCCTCAAGATTCTTAAACAAGCTTTTCCATTTCTGCAATATACAAATGACAAACGTATCTAGGATATTGGTGTAGCAAAGAACATTTTAATGGCTAATGAGCTGAAAAGTGACTATGTGCACCCAAATCATTGTGTCTGGTTGCAGTGTGAAATGCAAATGCCAGCCAAACAGCAACCATATATGGCTTGTGAAGATATTATATGAATTTTGTCAGCTACATCTCAATGTTATACAGATTTGCTGTGGGTAGCTTATCTTGTGATGCTTTTGTGCCAAGAGGTGTCCTTGGCACTGAACATTGTTCACTTTTGTTGTATTTCACTGAAATTATAAACAGTTTTTGATGTTCCAGCCTTCTAATATTGAGCTAATTTTTTATGACATGATTTCTCTGATAAATGATCAAAGAATACCAGACTGTTGGCATTAATTTCAAAACATGTCATTCAGAATAAGATAAAAGAAAAGGAATCTCAGTGGGAAGGAAAAATTTAGTGTAGCAAACATTGCCTCTGATACTGCAAAAGTATGAGTGTTGTCTTCGGTTTTAATTTCCAAAGCTTTGAGAGTCACATTTAATAATGACATTTTTGAAGAAAACCAAACAATTGTTCAAAGGCAGAAAGCCTCTGGTCTCTTGTAACCATATAAAGAGAATCTATTGTTGTAAAACCTTTTGAATTCTACCCTAGATATACCCAGTATTCTATAAATGCACCTCCACCATAACGTATCTAGGACAGCAATTAGAATGTTTTAGCCCATGGATGAAAAAGTTGTTTTGAAGCCATATACCATTGTAACCACTGCATAGGTGGCCAATACTCTTACAAAACTGAAAGTTGTATTCCAGTGTAGATACAAAATTTTAAATCACATAAATGTTAAATTTTAAGAAACATGATCTAGAATCAGGATAAGCCAAGAACTTAAACAAGCCAACATGAAGCAATGAAGTGCTCTTAATTGCCTTGTAGCATTTTGTGTCCAGAATTTGGATACTATCGTAGAAGGCAGAGCTGGTGATAACACTTTTGTTATCATCCATGTCTTGGGAAGGGGATTGTGGAAAGTATTGAGCCATTAGACTGCATTCTGTTTCCCAGCATTTTCTTGTCATCTACATAGCAATGAACATTCTTACCAAGTTTCAGGTCCTAAAAAAATAGTTCTCTTTTGTATATAAAGGGAGAAAGAAAGAATATTGCACAATTCTAATCTCATAGTTGTTTTATATTTAGAAAATAAATAGTATTGATCTCACAGAGCAGATTACATATTAAAATTACTTAAAAGCATCCCAAAGTTCACTTTTCATATAAATAGAGTAAATGAAACAAAAATAGGAAGAAAGCCACAGATAAAAAAAATAATTAAAACCACAGTATACCCAAAGTAATAAAATGGCCACCACGCAATATGCTATTATAAATATATTTGATAAGTTTGGAAATACCAGGATAAGATGGCAGTAATGCTCTGGTCCATACATGCAGTTATTCTTTTGCTTCTGTTCCTCTCAATCTTTCCTAGGAAAAGGTTGACAGTGCATTAGTGGTGGGTTGCAGGCGGTACGCCCCGGTATGGGCGTACCGGAGCCTGCCCGGAGCACCAGATACCATTCCTTTCTGGTGCTCCGGATGGCCTACCCACCCACCCGAGCTCCTTACATGTGCTTTAAGCCTTTGGCGTTTCCATGCACGCACATGGAGCGTACGGTGCCTGTGCGACGTTCCACCGAGCAGCTGGAGTGTTGTGGAGTGTTGTGGAGGCATCACAGGCAAGTATGATGCATGCGTGAGCGCGCAGCATGCCTCCATGTGGGTGACGCTGGGCCGTTCCAGCTGTACCAGTTGGAACGGAATCCGGAACCCACCACTGCAGTGCATGCTTTATTAGGTTTTCCATTTCCCCCCTTTTTGATTGGGTTACCTGAGAGAAACTAGTGGGAAATTTTTCCCACTGCATTCAGGAGTTTACCCCTGTGTAAAGGGGTAGAATAGGGCTCCTGTTGCTTTTCCAGTCCTGCTCAGGTCACTGCTCCTTCGCTTTAACAGAAGAAGTGAACAGCGGCAACAGAAATTACGGGATAAGTTCAAGGGCTCTGGAAGTTGACCCCTAGTTAATAGATGCCAACAAGACCAGTTCTTAATGCAAGCCCTACATTAATGTATTAACAGAGTTGGAAGGGACCTTTATTTATATCAATAAATTGTTCTCCAAATGCATCCTATGACTGAACAACAGGACATTCCAGAGATTCCAGGTGGCCTATGTTTTACTTTCCATATAAGGAATCAGTAGATCTACAATTGAGTATCTGCAACATGCTGAGAGTTTACCAAAAGGTCTCATTCATTTACTGGAAGGGAGTATTATTAGGGTAAGAATAGCTCTTTCTCTGGATTCTATATCCTCTTCAAATTCAGTTCCATAATCTTAATTATTGCTTAGCATTAACCACTGTAATAATAAAAAAAATCAAATGGCTACATTCACCGAACATGTTAACCCTCAGAAAAGCAAAACATAGTTTTTCTTAATGAGTATGAACCGAGTGACAGGGTCAAGCATCCATGTTAGCCATAATACAGACTTTTGGATTTAGGTTGTTATTGAGTGGACCCAATTATTATGGCATGTAAATCATGGCTTTTAGTTTAGGATAAATCACAATTTCTACAATAAACCATGGTTAAAATAAACTCTAATTCAGCATGAGACATAACTCACCTTATAGAGATAAGAGTGATCCAGTAATCTTCATCAACTTGTAAGAACCCAATAAATGTAAGCCAGCAAATGACAAACAATGCTTATCTGACCATGTGAATGAGGAAAAATAAAATAAAAATGTACAATTCTCAATGATCTGGGCTTTTCAAATAAAAGACTATATTTTATAACCAAATAATAACAATAAATTGTTTTCAAAATGCATCTCATGGCTTTTAGTTTAGGATAAATTGCAATTTCTTCAGTAAACCATGGTTAAAATAAAGTCTAATTCAGCATGAGATATTTAAACCAAATAAGTGATGTAAAAATCGGTGTAACTGAATGCTGCATGTTCAGAGAGGAGAAAATGCTTTCTGCTTCTTGATTTGCAAAGAAGAGTATTGAAACCAGACAGGCTTTTCGCCATCTGGTCAACCTCCACAAATGTTCTGCAGCTTAGCAACTAAAAATTAAAAAGTAAGATTGGTTTGGCACTGGACACCTAATTTGGTATCTCACTCATGGAAATGGTAGAACATCCTTGAAGGGATTTTTCATCTGTCATAAAACTGGGTGATTGAGAAGCAAATATTTCAAGCTTTAAATCTGCACAGGGCATTATATAACACAATGCTTATATAAGATTTTGTGCCGAAATAATTAGAATGCCATGTTTGCATTATCTAAATGGTACAGCAGATGGGGGTTGTTTTTTTTTGGTTTTTTTGCATTGTTGGTGGGCTTCTGGAGGGACAAGTTCAAGGCAAAAACTGGCCATTCTTCCTGAAAGCATAAACCCAAATACAGGCAGGCAGACAATAACAAAAATCTTGCTCCTTGGACTTTGGCACAAAATGTTATTTTCACTATGCAAGAGAGCCCTCTAGTGCCTGTTTGTTAATATTTGCTATTATAAAGATAATGTCTCTTTATCCTTTAATTTAGGTTCTTTTTGATAAAGAATACAGTATGGGAATAAAACTATACCGGCTTTAGAAATCAACACTTTATAATAATAACAGAAATGGAAACAAGGTAGAAATATTGTTAACCCAATTTAATAAGAGTATTTCCATGGAAGGATGATGGAACTCTTCCAGCAAACATGGCATATGTATGATTCTTTACATTCTTGAAGTAAAAGACTGCATTACTTTTGGTCTTTTAATTAGAGTTTTCATAATCAATAAAAAGTGGACATTAAAATGCAGCATGTTTATTAAAAAATAACCCAGAAAGACTGAGCCTGGTTAATACTAGCTTAGGAGATCACTAGAAAATCTTAGAGTCTCTGTCTATCTCTCTTTTTTGACTCTATTGCTTCTGCATGTACATGCATGAACAATACTTCTGCTAGGACAACTGGTAAGGGAAAACACCTGTGGAGCAACACACCTGGGTTGGCAGCTGGACTAATGTTCACAGCAGCTGCATTGAGTCGTCTGGACAGTGTTGTCCCCTGCTTTGGGGAGGAGGGTCTTTGTTCATTCTTACATATTTTGCAGCGGATGCTTTCATTAGTGTTTTGTACAAACCCTAATGCATGTTGCTTTAGCCTATTTAAGGTGTGTTAGCTGTGTTCTCTGGTTTAATCAAGTGTGACAATACAATAAGCCCAGTGTGAATTATTGCAGTACTTAAGACTAATCACTAGGTAAACATCATTATATGAAAACATATACATATGATATTGTCTGAATTTATTTAAATTTGAATTTGGAAAAAAATGTTGAAAATAGCAATAGCACTTAGACTTACCGTGTTTCCCCAAAAATAAGACAGGGTTTTATTTTATTTTGACCCCCAAAATAAGCGCTTGGCCTTATTTTGGGGGAGGTTTTATTGTTTTTGAGGTGCAGGAGGCAGCCAGTGTGGTCACCTCATGCTGTGTTGTAATATTTTCAGGGAGGGCTTATTTTAGCACATGTGTTCAAAAGCCCGATTGGGCTTATTATCTACGGAGGTCTTATTTTCAGGGAAACAGGGTATATACCACTTCACAGTGCTTTACAGCCCTCTCTAAGCGGTTTATAGAGTCAGCATATTGGTCCCAACAATCAGGGTCCTCATTTTACCAAACTCGGAAGGATGGAAGGCTGAGTCAACCTTGAGCCTGGTGAGATTCGATCTGCCAAACTGCTGACAGCTGATGTTCAGCAGAATTAGCCTGCAGTACTGCACTCTAACCACTGCACCAAAGCGGCTCTAAAATAAATGTAGCTGGGCACAATCTAACCAAAGTTGTGCATATGTGTGTTCATGCATGTGTATGTGTGTACAGACATACTCACACACATACACAACACATGATATTTTCTCCTTTAAAGGAAAAATTATGCATGCATTCAATCCTCTGTAGTGAAAATCAAAGGATTTACAGAAAGAAAGAAAAAAGCAATTTGTCTGGATTATGCCTAGTGGCTCTGAATGTATTTCACTCAGTCTGCTGCCATTCCTTGTCTAGTGAAAGAATGATCGTTGCCCTGGTTATACCGAGCAGCCATCTTTGCTGATAGATTGACAACTTAACTCTTATTTTGAGGAGGAGTCTTCAAGGGAAAAAAATTACACTCTGTATTTAATAGTGATAGCGTTTCTCAGTCAACCAGGTTTTGTCCCTTCTCCTTCTGATGTGTTCACCTGGTAAAAAATAAATTTTCCTCATTGCTTGGTTGGCTTTTTCCAGGATAGAACAAAAAGCAAAGTCATGCAAAAGAACAGCAGCAGCAGAGACAAGGAAGATTCTTTACAAAAGATCTATTGCGGATGTATGGATATGTGGACTATACAAACAATCAAACCTTTTTTTAATAAGGTTTTTTATTTTTTTAACATATCAAAGTTTCATTTTCAATTAAACAATGTGTTGTCTGGGTATAAATAGTTTGAAAGATAGTAATCATAATGTTTACGACAATATTTGTTATATTGATATTAATTCTGTAATAATAAATATTAATCATAATATTTACTTCTCTATTTTAATAAATCTCCCTTATTTCATTAATCTTTTTATATTTCCATGTTTCTAACTTCTGTTTTGTTATCTAACCACTGTTAAAATCCCATATCATAAAATATTCAGTTTGTTCCTTTTCCTTAATTTCAAGTGTTAATCTATTCATTTCTGCACTTTCTAATATTTTTTTAATCACATTTTCATCTATAGGGATCTGTTCACTTTTCCACTGTTGTGGAAATACAATTCTGGCTGCATCTAATACATGTAAGATCAAATATGTATTCCCCTTATTATAATTATCTGGTTCAAATCTTGATCCTAAAGTTATAGCTTGATAAAGGCAAGCAGTGACCTGTATAATAATATTTTTTTTTTGCTGCTGCGTTCCTGTACTGACTAAATCATGATATAATTTAGTCTTGTTATGTATTTTAAAATATGGCAACACATTGTAATTTGGCTCTTTGCTATATTACAAGAGAAGATTGGTATTCCTAGCTTGCTTAGCTAAATAAACATGAAACTACTGTAGGTACTGTAGTGTCTGACTGGAATATCGTCTGGGAAAGTTTGGGGTAGACCACTAGCAGGGACCAGCTCGCTTCGAATCTGAGCGATTTTAACACCTCTCCTGCGCGGGCTACACTGGCTGCCTGTGGCTTTTTGGGTGCGTTTCAAGGTGTTGGCCATCATTTTCAAGGCGCTCCATGGCACAGGACCTAGTTATTTGCGGGATCGTATCCTGCCCCATACATCCCTTCGGCCTATCCGCTCACACAGAGAGGGACTCCTCCGGGTGCCGTCCACTAGGCTGTGCCAGCGGGCGACGCCTAGGGGAAGAGCCTTCTCTGTGATGGGCCCGACCCTCTGGAATGACCTTCCCCCTGACATTAGATTGACTACGGATCTTCGCTCCTTCCGTCAGAAACTTAAAACCCACCTGTTCCAGCTAGCCGGCCTGGCCTAATTCCAGCCTTCCCACCTCTGCTTTGGTTTTTAAATTTTATGATTGGTTTTATGGGTTAGTTTTAATTTTTATAAATTGTACAGGGGTTATTTAATCTACTTTTAACAATGTATATTATTGTTTGGATGGGTTTTTTTAATTTATACCTGTACACCGCCCCGAGTCCCTCCGGGGAGAGGGGGCGGTCTAGAAATCTAATCTAATTAAATAATGTTACATGACTTTCATTATGGAAAAAAGGCCGACTCTAAGTGTTTTGAATAAGACTAAAAAGGAATTGGTGACCCATATTTTCTATATGATGGAATTTATTGTTACAAACAACTAGCTGTGTTTTTCAGAGTATAAGATGCACCAGAGTATAAGACGCACCAAGATTTTGAAGAGGTAATTTTTTTAAAAAAAGTTTTTGCACTATGCAGGCTTCCCAAACCCTCTGTACGCCTCATTTTTTGTGAAAAATGGAGCATGCAGATAGTTTAAGAGGCCTGTAAAGTGCTCCTGGGGCTGGGGGGGGGGGGAAATGAGCAAAAAATGCCCCATTTTTTTTGGGGGGGAAAATGGCCCATTTTTTTTGCGAAAAATGCCCCATTTTGTTTTGCGAAAATGCCCCATTTTTTTTTGCGAAAAATGCCCCATTTTTTTGGGGGGGGGGAAATGGCCCATTTTTTTTGCGAAAAATGGCCCATTTTTTTGCGAAAAATGGCCCATTTTTTTTGCGAAAAATGGCCCATTTTTTTTGCGAAAAATGGCCCATTTTTTTTGCGAAAAATAGCCCATTTTTTTTTGCAAAAAACAGGGCTTGCATAGGCTTTGGGAAGCTTGTAGAGTGCTCCTGGGGACTGGGGAAGGGAAAACGAGCAAAACATGTCCCTTTTTCACTCATTTTTGCCCTCTCCAGCCCCCAGGAGCACTTCACAGGCCTCCCAAACCCTCTGCACGTCCATTTTTATGAAGGGGGCAGGGTTTCAGAAGGCCTAAAACGCAGTATTCAGTGTATAAGATGCACCAAAGTTTTACCCCTTTTTTTGGGTGGGGGGAAAGGTGTGTCTTATGCTCTGAAAAATACGATATATATTTTTGAAATCTGTTCATTTGATTATAAATTGTATTTATTTATTTAGAAAATCTATATTGACGCCTACTCACATATAGCATCTCAAGTCAGCTTACAGTACTTAAAAACACAATATAAAAGAAATAAAAATGATGAAAATAAACAAATAATAATACCCCCCTCCACCTCCTGCAACAACAAATGTTCATACCAGTCATTTAATGGCCTCTGTCCCGCTCTGGGCTACCCAGACTCTCTGTCAGAACCACACCTTCAGGGCCTTCTGAAAGAGTGTTAGTGTGGCCAGTCTAATTTTTGGAGGGACAATGTTCCAGAGGGAGGGAGTCACCATGGCGAAGGCCCTGTCTTACTGTATCACAGTTTAAATACTTCTGGCAATGCTGTCTTGCTGCTTCCCACTATCTTAGCCAAGCTCTGGAGGTTAAAACAGATAATTTTGTTCAAGTCAATTAAGATTAAGATTGTAAGCATGCATTAGAAATGGAATATAGTATAGCCAAGCTGGATACACATTTCCTCTGCAAAGGCCAGATACAGAAAATAGGAATTGAAAGAATTGAAAGAAAGTGGGTAGAAAAGCAAGCTGGCACTAGTTATATCTGGGACAAATCCAGTGAACTAACCAGAAGGAAAGGACCCATAATTTCTATAGTAGCTTTATTTGCTAGATTCATCATTCCTTCCTTCTCTCTATCCTTTGTTTATCAGCCAAAACTGTACTGCCCTTGCTGTGCCTCAGGTTTAGAAAAAGATAATTTATCTGCTGCTCCTGTCTAGCACAACCTCTTTAATTAGCTCCTTGTAGATTCATAGCTTGTTTCTCTCTACTGTTTCTTTGTCTTTCTGTCTCTCTCTCTCTCTGTGATACTCCAATGTGAGAATTTTCCATGTATTGATTTCTCCCATGGAATTCTAAGGTGCCATTTCATGCCCTTTGGCAATGATCTTTGAGCAGCATGAAAGACTTGCTTCATCTTTTGATCTATTGAAAACAGGGCACTTGTGTTTGTAAGGTTCATTTTTTTCTCTTCTTTTAAACAAAAGGATCTTATATTAGGAAGTATGACACTGCTGGTAATTCTTTTCTTATAGTTTCTTTTGACTAGGTCAACTTTTCTCTTTTTCTTCCTGCACTGTTGTAATTTGCTATTCTTTCAGGGGATATATTCTTTCAGGCGATACAATGAGAAGAGTACTCCATTCCTCTGCTCATAATAGAATCCCTTATGCCACCAGGCTCGAAATTTTGGGTTTGGACAACCTGGAACTACGCTGTCTACGCTCTGACCTAAGCATAGTACACAAAATTGTCTGCTACAAAGTCCTACCTGTCAACAACCACTTCAGCTTCAACCTCAATAATACACAAACAAACAATAGATACAAACTCAAAGTAAATCGCTCCAAACTCGATTGCAGAAAATACAACTTCAGCAACAGAGTGGTCAACACCTGGAATGCTCTACCTGACTCCGTTGTTACATCCTCAAACCCCCACAGCTTCAACTTTAAACTGTCTGCCATGGACCTCACCCCATTTCTAAGATGTCCATAAAGGGGATGAGCATAAGCGCACCAGCATGCCTACCGTTCCTGTCCTACTGTCCCCATTTATTTGTACTCATTTCCTTTGTTCATGTCTATGTTTATACGTATACCTGTTATTGGATTTAGATTTGGATTTATTGGATTTATATGCCGCCCTTCTCCCAAAGGTGTACAACATTAAAAAAACACATATCACAAAAGTTAAAAGGAAATTAGATAAGTATCCAAAAAACAAACCCAATTAATATAACAATAACATTTTAAAAATTAGATAAAATTAACAGGCCAGGCCGGCTTGCTGGAAAAGCCAACTTTTTAGGGCACGTCGGAAGAACCGGAGGTCGGGGATTATGCGAAGCTCCAGGGGCAGATCACTCCAGAGGGAAGGTATTATCTTATACATGTTTGACTAAACAAACAAACAAACAAACAAACAAACAAACAATAAGGCAGAACAGCTATCACAAACCTCAGGCATCCATCTTCAAAAGGAAGTCAGGTCATGAATGCCTGAAAGTACCTTAATTTCATCTAAAAGAAGCACATTGATACAGATATTTCATTTAACAAAATATATCTTCTAATTAGGTAAGTCTGGTATTATGTGCCCAAGACACAAATTATAATTTTCTTCCAATATAGCCTGGAAAGAATTCACCCAGATAACTAGAATGGAAAAAAAACCTGAGAAAGGATTAGACAAAAAGTGATTTTTACCACTACAGAGCAGCAAAAATTATTTTATTGCACAATAAAAGGAATTTTGTAAGTAGGATAAATAGGTGCAATAAGTGCATAAGATTTAACACTCCATTCATGAGACTCTCTACAAAATTCTCCTTTTAAATATTTTTAAAGGATCTATTTCTTCAGACTGAATGAAAACTATTAGAAAATAAAATGCATGCCCAGCATGATTCTGGTGGTCATTTGATGATCCTGTCTCTGGGGCTCTTGATTTCAGTGCTGAGGTCCAATGTTATCTGTGTCACTATATAGATATTATCTTGGGGGAAAAACATTAATAAAGGACAAATCTGAAAAAGGAACAATTCTGAAAAAAGTTAATTAGATAAAAAAATCTTTTGTTATGTTTATAACTTTACTGCAGGAAGGAAAAGTCAAGAGCAAAACCAAGAAAATAAGTAACCACATCAAAGAAAATGTAGAAAGAAAAAGGCTACCTATCATTCACGAAGGGCATAGCAAATGAGTGAAATATCTGTTAACTGCCATGAACAACATTTTAACTTCCATCCCATCCAGAAAACTATATGAAACCAACCAATTAATGTATAGCACAGCCGCCGTTATAACTGCAAACTAGGTTATAAAATGCCAAAAAAGAAACCCACTGGAACACCAAAGTGGAAAATTCAACTTGAAAATAAAATTTAAAAAACTATGAGGGGATATCAGCAATCTGAAGTTCTTGAGAGAAGGAAAACTAAAGAACAAAAAGCTGAAAAATAGTTTACACAAAAAAATACAACCTGGAGGAAAAACAATAACGGAAACTATGGAAGAACTAAAACAATGTGCAATAGCAACAGCAAGGAAAATTGAAAGATACGAAGGACGAATAAAACAATATCGTGAAAATGTCCAGTTCAGAAGAAACCAACACATTTTCTACCGGTCCCTTGATGAAAATTGAATCCAAACTAATATTCACCAATGTAAAGAAAAAACTTTGAACTTTTGGAAAGAAATGTGGGAAAACCCAGTGGAACACAACAACACTGCCTCCTGGATCAAGATATTCAACAACAAATAACACAAAACAAGATGGAAAATTCTGTAATAAAAAACTGACATGGTGGCAAAACAAGCAAAGAAGGTCAAGAACTGGAGTGCACCTGGCCTGGATGAACTGCATGGATACTGGCTAAAACACCTGACAAGACTCCATCATCGCATGGCCACTCAATTTGATCAAATGCTTCAAAATGCAACAAGCGAAGAATGGTTAACAGCTGGCCGGACATACTTGATAATGAAAGATCCAGAAAAAGGCACAGAACCAAGCAACTATCACCCAATTACTTGTCTGCTAACAATGTTCAAACTTTTTACAAGGATACTGGCAAATTCAGTTTTCAATCATCTGATGGAAAATAGTTTGTATCCAGTAGAACAAAAAGGAAATAATAAAAAATCAAGAGGAACAAAAGATTAGCTGCTCATAGACAAAATGGTACTAAAAAATGCAAAATGAAGAAAAACAAATTTAAATATGGCGTGGATTGATTACAAGAAGGCATTTGACTCATTACCCCACAGCTGGATTAACATCTGTCTGGAAAACTTTGCAATCAGCAAAAATATCTGTACATTTTTTAAAGCAAATATGCAAAAATGGAAAACAGTTCTAACAAATGGGGAGAACATTGGTGAAGTCAACATCAGATGAGGAATCTTCCAAGGGGATTCACTTTCACCACTACTGTTCAACATTGCATTAATTCCATTGACAATAATCCTACGAAACACAAAACTGGGATACCAAATCTCAAGCCAACATGGCAAGATAAACCATCTACTATACATGGATGACTTTAAAATGTATGCGAAAAGCCCCACTGAACTTAAATCAATACTCAACACAATTCAACTGTTCAGCAGTGACATCAAAATGAACTTTGGACTTGAAAAATGTGCTATATTATCCCTGCAGCAAGGAAAAATGGAAAAAAACAGAAGGAATAGAACTGGGAAATGAAAATATAGTGAAAGCAATAGCAAAGGATGATGGTTACAAGTATCTAGGAATATTGGAAGCAAATAACATCTTGAATGGAAAAGTCAAAGAGTCAACGCAAAAGGAATACATCAGGAAATATTAAAATATTAAAAACAAAGCTGAATGCTGGAAACATAATTAAAGCCATTAATACATGGGCAGTTCCAGTGATACGCTACTCAGCTGGAATCATCAACTGGACTCTGGCTGAAATGGAAAACTTGGACCGGAAAACATGCAAACTTTTGAATATGTACCACGCTTTACATCCACGAAGAGACATCGACAGGTTGTACCTGCCAAGAAAAATAGGGGGCAGAGGGTTATTGCAAATCCATCAAACTGTAGAAGAAGAAAAATGAAGTTTGAATGATTATGTGAACCAAAGTACAGAAAAATTGCTGCAGGCTGTGAAAATGGAGAACAGCATAAAAACAACAGAAACAACGGCAGAATATAAAGAAAAAGAGCTGGATGACAGATTAAATAGATGGAAAACCAAAGCTTTGCATGAACAGCACTTGAAAAACATTGAAGGAAAATGTGATGACAACTTGACATGGACATGGCTTAGGATGGGATCTATCAAGAAAGAAATGGAAGGTTTAATACTGGCTGCTCAATAACAAGCGCTACAAACTAATGCCATGAAAGTGAAGATACAAAAATCCACTGACAACCCAAACTGCCGACTTTCAAATAACAAAGTTGAAACTGTTTCACATTTAATATGTGAATGCAGCAAAATTGCACAAACTGATTACAAAGCTAGACGTGACCGAGTTGCTAAATTAATCCACTGGTCATTATGTAAAAAATATGATTTACCTGTATCCAGAGAGTCATGGGAACATAAAGTGGAAAAAGTTATTGAAAATGAAAAGGTGAAGATCTTGTGGGACTTTTGAATACAAACTGATCATCATTTGGAGCACAACACGCCAGATATCACAGTTGTAGAGGGCCGAATTGTACAGTTTATTGATATCGCTGTTCCTGGAGATGCCAGAGTCGAAGAAAAAGAACTAGAAAAAATAATGAAATATCGTGACCTCGCCATCGAAACTACATGGCTATGGATGAAGCATGTAACAGTGATACCCATTGTCATCGGGGCACTTGGCACCATGTCCAAGAATTTTACAAGATACCTCAACAAATTGCAGCTTCCTGCAATAACACCAGTGGAACTGCAAAAAACTGCGCTACTCGGAACATCTTATATTTTAAGAAGGTACTTGGTTGATACCTAGGACACTGGCAGCAAACTGATATTTGTAATGCATTTTTGAATGTTCAGTTGGCTGAGTTTCATGTTTAATGAATAAAGTAAATAATAAAGTAAATAATAATAATAATAATAATAATAATAATAATAATAATAATAATAATAATATCCTGCTTTCAAATATAAATATATAAATTTTGTAGTGCCATTGTAACTTGAACAGTAAGTATATGAACTGTTGTAAGTCGAGGACTACCCTGTAATTCCTTCAATACAAAATGTCCTTCACATAGTAATTTCTTGTCCTCTTCTATTATTATTTATTAATTACAAGTAGAAAATTATCTTCCATTTTTTCTATCAGTTCTCATTTGGTATATGAAGGAAAATGGCTTTAAAGATTATTTCAAGTCAGCAAAATTTCATAAATGGTGTTCTTCCGTTTATTTAGGTGTAAGATGAAAAAGAAATCTATATGAATGTTGTCCTTTCACTGTAGAAACATCTCTTCAGCAGTTTGTAGTCCCATTTCTTCCATTAAATCTCCAAGGAGAATATCATGAAGGAATCTCTCCCATTGGGGTCTTCAAGATTGGAACATGTAGGCAGTCCAGACGCCAGAATCCTGGGAATTGAAGCCCACGCATCTTAAAATTGTCAAGTTTGAAAATGACCCTTTAGAGAATGATCAAATCCAATCTGTGATGGTACCCTGAGTAAGAAACTAAACTCAGACAAGTTACGAGAAATTAGAAAGAAAACTTCAAGGATTTTGAAAACAAGCTTATTTTTTTTTGCGGGGGGGGGAGATTAAAAAAAAAGAAGAAAAAGTAGGATTTCGCATTGCCTTGATTATTTAAAGATATTTCTGAGGGCTTCTTTCATGAATTTTCAGTTCATAATTTTAACTGTCATCTAAATTGTTTTGTATTTACATTTTTGGTTTGTTGATCTTTGTAAACTGCATTGGCTTCGTTTCCTCCAATCCAAAATCCTGTGAAACTTTGCAGAACAGTGGGTAATGTCATGCCAATGCATGTTAAGATGAACTGCCTGAATATGTTGCCACCTGCATGAATGAAGAAAATCAGCAGATATTCTGATCAAAAACCAGATGGGATCTGAAAGCAGTATGCCTTTATTTCTGCAGCATAGGCCTCATGCTTGTGCATTCCTGTTCACCACAGACAAGACTTTCAAGGAATAACTGATCAGCCTGGAGATAGAGCCAGCTAACAATAGATAGCTATTTTCTGTTCCTGCAGGTGCTTAAATGATCTGGCCACACACATGCTTTTGAGGTCAAGAGGATGTGACTCCTCACTGAAATCTACAAACACAAAGACAGTGTACCACTTCAGGTAAAAATAATAGTTTCCTTGGCTGAAGGCCATGTTACGTTTTTCCAAGCACACAATGCATCTGTTTTTTGTAACTGAAGTATTACCATAATTATTTAAGGCAGACAGAATGAATAAAAACCGACTCCACTAAGCAAGTCAGCTGCATTTAGATTCTTCCTGTATTTTTGTGGGACATCAGGAGGTGGAAAGGAGTCAAATGCTGAATCCTAACTATAATTAGGGTTTTAGTTTCTGTTTCTGCTGTAAGTGCATTAGAGAAAATGTTGTATGTTAAACTGAACTCAGCAGTTAGAAGGGCCAAATAACAAGAAAAAACTTGTAAAATTCTACAAGATAAATGTCTGTGGAATTATTCTGGGCTTCTGAATTGAATAAAAGCAAGCCGGATGTTGTGTGAATCATTATAACCATGTTCATTTAACAACTATTGAAACCATAAAACAGAATATAAAAACAACAGATTAAATGACAGCATCTTAAGTAATTAAAGTAAGTTCTTTAATTGATATTAAAAGTTAATAAGACTAACATTGAACAGAGAAGGCGCTTGCATTGAGAATGTCTTGTTTTGGGTTGTTCCATAGTGAATGTCTGGCAAGTGGATTAAACCCAACAGGCAACTGGCTTGATGTTAATTGCTGAGCAGGTACATGAGGGGTAAAGTGATCTAACAGAAAGTGAAATAACTTAGAGCTTTTTATAGTGTTATAAACACCTTGAATCAGTGGTGGGACTCAATTTGTTTTTACTACCAGTTCTGTGGGCGTGGCTTTGTGGGCGTGGTGTGGCTTTATGGGTGTGACTTTGTGGGCGTGGCAGAGGAAGGATACTGCAAAATCCCCATTCCCTCCCCAACCCACTAACCTGGTTTCCAGCTCCGTTCTCCTGTTCAAGGCAACAAAAGATTACCTGGGAGGCAGACAGGCAGTGGGGCAGGGTCAGCCAATTTGCCGGTTCTCCGAACTATTCAAAGTTTCCGCTACTGATTCTCCAGAACCTGTCAAAACTGGCTGAATACCACCTCTGTCTTGAATTTCATCTGGTAGCCAGTGCCACACATTCAAAATAGGGGTAGTGGGTTATCCTTTCAAATGTCCACTTGTCTCAAAGTCAATCTTATGAAGAATGAATTGCAATAATCTATCTTTGAGGTTAATGTTGGGGGAGTCACTATGACCAAACTGACCCTTTCCCAGAGTGGGGAGACTCACCAAGCTACATTAACTCATGAGCAATCTGGGAAGAAATAAGAAGAAAGAAATGACGGCCCACGCTTTTCGATGATGTAACAAAAACTCTGCTACAAAGCCACCCTCTTAAAATCTCATGACGGTCCTCTAGTGAGTATCCTTTCAGTGAATCCTGTTATTTGAGAGAGAGCAAATAGAGGGTATCAGAAAAAGAAAAAAAATGTATCCCCTCATCCACTTTTGATTCTAGTTGCACTTCTTACTTGTTTCAGTCCTCCCCCCCCCACTTTGCATCTCCTATCACATACAAAAAAATACTTATTTTTAAAGAAAGGGATGTAGTAAGAATCATTTTAATTCAAAGAGTTAAATTTTATTCCCAGTGCCTAGTTTTACACTTTTTAGTAGTTAAAAATTTAATGGGAATGTTAACAGCACAAGGCCTTGGTCCTTTATGTCACATCTAATGTTATGAACATAGATTTTGTTTTTCGTAGAATAAGAAAACCAAATGGGACATAACTCAAGACACAACTGAAAAATGTTGACTTATGATGCAAAAAAAAAAGTTCCATGAGAAGATAATTTGATTATATCCAAAGCCTCATCAGAAAACCTTGCACTCCTTGAAATCTATATCATTCCATTTATTCACTATCAAAAGATAAAAGGCAGAGCTTACGCAGAGAAAGTCCAGGCTTGCTTTTCAGGAAGTCTATGTCAGATCCAATACCTGAGGCATCATCTTTTGCCTGAACCTGTTTCCTTTCACAGGCATGCTTCCGCTTAAAATGGAATATTTTAACTGTCTTGGCTGAAGAATTTGGAATCCGTCCATTCCCCCTGCCTGCAAACCTACATTTTTATTTCAACCACTGCCTATTTAATGCATGCTTTATTTGTCTAAGAAATACCAGTTAAACTATTCTGAAGTATTACTATGTATTACTTTGGTTGGTGGCATCTAGCTATTGCAATCTTGATTGTTAGGAAGTAGCCATCCGTTCCTTATTTTTCTCTACAAAAATAATTTTAGGCTGATCAATCATAGAAAGTCTTTCCAGTTAGGAAAATAGTGTAACATGAAGCTTATAGGAATGGGTATTTCTTTAGAATATATGTGTTCTAGATGGAAGGGTTAATATTATACTAAAAGGGGTTTGGTATATTTTTCTTCATCTGACTTCCAATAGACTAGCTAGAGGCACCATACAGGGAATCAGGAAAGATATGGACTTTTTAATAGCCTATCTTTCAAAGTGGATAGGATTAGACAAAACATTGAGTTTCATCTTATCTGAAATGCAAATATAATTGCATATAAGTTTAGTAAATTACATACAATTCAACTATGCCCCATGTCTGTAAGAACATTTCCCTTTTATCACAACTCAATGATAAAATACTCCGCAGTGTTGGAGTATTCTTCTGGAGGCAAGTTGTTCCACTGATTAATTGTTCTGTCAGGAAATTTCTCCTCAATTCTAAATTGCTTCTCTCCTTGATTAGTTTCCACCCATTGCTTCTTGTCCTCCTGCCTTCAAGTGCTTTCGAGAATAGTTTGACTTCCTCCTCTTTGTGGCAGTCCCTGAGATATTGGAGCACTGCTATCATGTCTCCCCTAGTCCTTCTTTTCATTAAACTAGACATACACAATTCCAGCAACTAGTCTTCATATATTTTAGCTTCCAGTCCCCTAATCATCTTTGTTGCTCTTGTCTGTACTCTTTCTAGAGCCTCCACATCTTTTTTACATCGATAGATAAGACCTTGTCCATCTCCTCCAAAATCTAGTAGCTAACTAATGCAATTTTTTCCTCAGCTGACCCATGTTGGAGTTATCCAGATCGAAAGGTTTCATTTACATTGATAATATTTCCTTTTGCTTATCGTACCCTTCTTCTAAAATGGTAAGACTATAGTTCCTGGCTTCCTTCTTTCATGACATTTAATCTTGAGGGAAGCCTGCTTGTCCCTTTCTCAAGTGTTTGCCACTTAGAGTAAGAGTATACTCTTCACATTTTAGTTCTTATGCTATGGTAAAACTCGCTTCTTTCATTTATATTCTCAGGTCTATTTTCACCTTTGATAAGCTGTATCCATCATCCCTTTTAATAGCTCAACTATGATGGGAAAATCTTCTTAAGAGACTCCATTACCGTTTTTGTCTATAAATATGTTCCCATGTAATGCTGAATTGCTCCTATTGACTTTAGTTGAGCTATCAATAAATAATTTGAGGCTGATAGCAATGTAATATTGGCATTTCAATTGTATGCTTTTATGAGTAAATCCTTACATACTTAACAGCATTAGAATTTTCTCTTGTTGCTCATAAACGTTTCCATCTATACCTAGAAAAAGATAAAGGCGAATAAATTAGATAAGTAAAGTAGGACAGAAAATCTGCTTTGCTATGTATTATAAAAATACAATTCTTTTATAAAATTGGTTGCATTCAAAGAAGCATTTAATATATGAGGCAGATTATAAGGTGTCATTCAGATGTAATACTTGTAGTGTATTAGGCTGAAAGTGAATATTGCATTCATACAAACCCTTCTTCTGTAGCTCACATGCTTAAATAAAATGTTTTTAATATACTTGAATTCTAAAATATGGCATGAATTGAATTTATGAACCAGGATAAGAATTTACAATGTATTTCAATTGATCCCATGATTCTATTTATAGCTCAGATTTTTGTAGATGAAGTGGCCATGTAGCATAATTAAATGAAATATAAGTTTCCCTAATAATTCTGAATAATGGCCATGAAATTAAGCAAGCAGACAATGTATGCAATTTCCACCATCAAGGTAATTATATATTTTGGGTTCTATTGCCAATGTATAATATATACTAATTAATCTTTCATGTTTATCCAGCCTGAATGCATCTAACTAAAAGAGCATAATACTACTTGTTCTTAATTGTAGATACTATGTTGATGGACCACCCAAAGATGAGTTCTGCAATTGTTTGCAGAATTTATGCTGTCGGCTACAAAGATTTATCTTGTCACAACGTCTGAGTGAAGTAAAACAACAGCAAAAATACCACCGCCACAATAAGTAAACCAAACTAAACAAGCAAGCAAAGCAAAAAGAACAGAGCTCTCTGCGACATGTGGTAGTTGTTATATAGAATATGTCTGTCTAAGCCCATTCCACTCAATGGGACAAATTGGTTGTTCTATGATAATCCCCATTGATTTAATTAAAATGGAAACCTGACTTGAATTGAGAGCTAGATATTAACAGCTGTCAGTTTTCAATAATTTCTTCTGTCAAATGCATGTTTATTTACACGAACCATCCTGCCTATGTATACATAGTATACATGTATAAAGTTTATGTAAACTGTGATGGGGTTAAGGGATCATGTATCTATATATCACTTTTATTGCAATTTCCTGCTGTCTTCTTAGGATGATGTTATGTAAACCTGCAGAGCGTGGGGCAGTGAAAACATCCATAAAAAGACAAAGAGACTGTCATTTAAGTTAGGAAAGATTATCACTAAGGAGCAATTTCCCCTGTTCCTTACATGTTTATGACACATCCCTTCTTCTGGGCTATTTACAGTAGCTTGTTGACGAGGCACATATGCTTATTAGAAGCAAAAAGGATCCTTGCGCCAGTCTGTCTGTAGCTTACCGCTGCAGAGAACACAGGGAATCAGTAGAGGGCATTGCCTGCCTTTCGTTTTAATTTACAACATGAAGCAGGAATACTTCTAACTAGCACATGGATCAAAGTTTAGAGGGTCAGTGTGAGACCTCTCTGGTTTTTAAACAATGTCTGGGAATTTGAATGGAATCAATTTGTAGATTATGTGAATAATGGTGAGAACTGTGAGACAGTATGGTCTTTTTCCTGAAATAGAAGCACTGAAGCAATCATCTAGCCTCATGTCATGGACTCCCCTGTGTGCACACCAGGCCAAAAGTACAGCACAGAGACTCTTGATTAGCTGGGATTCTAAATCGTATAAATTGAAAGGATTTGCTGTTGTAAGCTGCTTTATGCAGCTGCTGTTACTAGCTGCCCTGAGCAGAACGGGCAAAATTGTAAGACTCAGAATGAAGTTCTCGTCAAGTCTAATATTAGGGTCAAAATAGTACTTTTTAAAATCAATGTTCTTAATATTCTCATGAATGCTTGGAAAAAATATACATGACTATTTCTATAAAATTCAACTAGTATTGAAAAAGATGGATCAAGAATATGAAATCCCACAGTAACTTAAATATCTAAAATCCTGTGCCACGCTTACTATGCTTATATTATTTCATTGGAGCCTTTTAGGGATTATTATGGGGTAGATAAGAACCATTTACAGATAGTCCTAGTGTTAGGGTTCTAAATACCATGCAGAAATAAATCATTGTCCAAGGCAAAACATCCTTTAAGGTCCAATTTATTCCGCAGGCATGTTAGCACGGCTATGGAAATTTCAACTCTGGAAGTACATTCTCTAAGTTCAACCAGTTGAAAGTTCATGATCTCTCCCCACACCCACAAATCAATCACATGTTCCAATCATCATCTTCCACGCTGGCATGTACACCCATCTTCTTCCGGCCAGGTGTCGAGATGCGAAGACAAAAGATGACCTTGGCTTCTACAAAAGAATGTCAACAATCCATTTTACAATCCTACTCCTTTCTATTCCCCCCTCCCAACTACTACACTATTGAAACAGTATAGAAAATTATAAGAAAGTGTGGCAGGCCAAAGATCCAAAAAAAAATATAATTACAGGCCTGACACCTAGCTTAACAATTTTAATTGGAGCAACTCCTTTGGTTAGTGAAGCAGTTGTTAGTGAAGCTTACCATTTCTTGCCACCTTCCTCACTGACTTTGCTTGTCAGAAAGCTACGTAACTGGAAGATTGCAAATGGCTATTGCATGATCATGGAATGCTGTGACTGTCAAAAATCTGAGATACTAGTGTATTTCTCATATGATCTGTGCATAATGCTCTCCTAAAAAATCCATAATGGTTATTGACACACTGCTATAGAAAAAAAATTAATTGCTTTTAGAAAATATGAACTCTGACAAAATATTCCTCTATCAGTTATAAATGGCCATACAGCCTGTATTCACACATATATTATTCTAGAATAACAGAGTTGGAAGGAACCTTGGAGATCTTCTAGTCCTGCTTAGGCAGGAAAACTTATACCATATCAGACGAATGGTTATCCAGTCTCTTCTTAAAAACTTTCAGTGTTGGAGCATTTACAACTTCTGGAGGCAAGTTGTTCTACTGATAAATTCTTCTGTCAGGACATTTCTCCTTAGTTCTAGGTTGCTTCTCTCCTTGATTAGTTTCCACCCATTGCTTCTTGCCCTGCCTTCAGATGCTTTGGAGAATAGCTTGATTCCCCTTTCTTTGTGGCAGCCCCTGAAATATTGGAACATTGCTATCATGTCAACCCTAGTCCTTCTTTTCATCAGACTAGACATATCCAGTTCCAGCAACCGTTCTTTATATGTTTTAGCCTCCAGTCCCCTAATCATCTTCTAATATATTATGATATTCTAGATTCTTGGGAAAACTTTATGCCATCTAAAGAACTGGCAGCTATGATTTCACATTGTTGTGTATATAATAATAATAATTTATTAAATGTATATGCCACCCAACTCACAGTGATGCTGGGAGTCAAGTGCCAAATATGGCATTTCTTTGTACTTAAAAACGTACATACCAACCATATTGCTTAGCTTTCCTGCTTTCAACTTTTTATTTTAAAATCCTCTTGCTTACTATTCTTGAAAACACTAATCTAATTAAGTGTAGGTTATTTAATACAAACCATACTAAGCTTCAGCTTTAGCCTGTTTATTTAGAGGTGTTCATAAAACTCATTTCGCTCTTCTTATTCTCTTCTGCAGATTCATACACGAAGTCCATCCGTTATGCATTAATGTGATTGCAGTATGTGTTGCTATGATCATTTAAAAGGTAGAATTAGACCATATGTTAATCTGTGACCATTTCTTTATAACAGGGTTCCATACATCTAAAAATAATAGCCAGTTAGGTTGCTCATTAATTCATCAATGGCTATCAAATATTCCAGGGATATTTGTTGTTGCTGTTGGCCCCATATTAATGACAAAAGAATATATTTTTTTAATAGCAAGATTGGAATGTACTTACTGTGGCAGTGGAAAAGTATATTAAGCTGGTTTCTTGAATAACAGGATTTAGTATATTTACTTTTGGGGTTGCCTTTAATGCTGAAGCAAGAAGTATTTTTAAAGGATGGAGGATGGCTATCTTTTCTTAAGAGAAGTTCAGAATTACTGCTGAGATAAACCAAAGAGATATAAAAATAGCACATCTCTGCCAACAACATGCTAATATTGGCTGGTTAATCTTTTTCATTTAATTAACCAATATTATGTTGTGAAGATAGCTGTATTTTAAAAGCCTCCTATTCTGGGTGCTGAAGTGGGCTGCATTGGGTATGACAGTATACATTAAAAATGCATTAAAAAGAAATTTTTTGATAGAATATCAAGATAAATGTACAGGAAAATACATGTTTAACAAAGAGGAATGTGTTGCCTTCTTCATTTGGCACACTTAAAATTAGGACTGACAGCTGAATAAAAGCGTTGGAGAAGCTATTACTACTTATGAGAAGAACAAAGGGAGTAAGTAATCAAGCTTGCTGATGGCCAGACCAATCCATGTAACTGAGAACGGATTAGGGAGATAACATTATGATGTGTTCAAATTTTCAAATTTCTTTTTGCCGCCCCACTCCCCCAACTTATAAGAAAAAGCATGTGCTATAATATCACAAAGTTCACATTTGGGCATTTGGGAAGCAACTGTGGGGCAATAATAATACAATCCTAGTTTTATCTGGATTGTTGCTGGTGTACATTTTGCTCACACAATTTAGTGGTAGCTAACAAATATTTAGACAACTTTCTGCAGGAACTGTGGATAGCAGCTCTAGGGTAGGGAAAGGGAAGGAAAAAGTAGCAGAATTACGGCACAAGAAACAGAATATAATGTATAGAATAGAACAGAACAGAATAGAAATAGGAATAGAATATAACAGAGTTGGAAGAGACCTTGGAGGTCTTCTAGTCAAACCTCCTGCTTAGTCAGGAAGCTCTATACCTGTGATGGCAAACCTATGGCACGCGTGCCAAAGGTGGCATGCAGAACCCACGTGCACCATTGCCAGCTGCTCTTCTGGTTTCCAGCACACTCATGCATGCCGGCCAACTGCTCATTGCATGGGCCGGAGCACCAGAAACCCAAAGACCAACTGGCTGGTGCCTACGCCGGCCACCTGGTTTTGGGTTTCTGGCACTCGGCATGTCTCGGTGCCGAAAAGATACACCATCACTGCCTCTATACTATTTCAAACAAATGATTGTCCAATCTCTTCTTAAAAACGTCCAGTATTAGAGTGTGTTCACTCTGCCATTGCATGCTTTGCAAATGATTTTGAGTTCCACAGTGTGTATGTCTATATATATTTTGTAGAGCTAGTTCATTGTTGGAGATCAGATGTATTTTTCTGGAATCACCTTCTGATTAGCGGTTTATTGTTTATTACCTTTAAATTCTACATAGCTGGAATAAAGTGATCTGATGACATCTCTCTTCATATACGATACTTATCTAAGCTCCCTTTTAGAACTATTTCAGTGGAGGTTTCCGGGCGGTACGGCCCAGTATGGGCGTACCGGTGGCAGCTGGGAGCAGCGGCCACTGTACTGGAATGGTGTTTCGGTTGGCCCACCCTCTGCCCGCGTTCCTTACCTCTTTTTGAGGGAAACGGGCCAATTGTGCACATGCACACAGCGTACAGCACCTACGCGACCTCGCGGAGCAGCTGGGGCATTGCAGGGCGGTTGCATGCACATGCGCGCACAGCACACTTGCCTGAGGTATATGTCTGGCCCAGTTGCAGTGTATTTGTTGCAAAAGGATCTGGAACCCACCACTAAGCTCTTTAAATTGTTGGCAATCTAATGGCAATGAATTTTACTTTTAGTTATGTATCTTGCTAAATCCTGAACCTTTCTTCATTTTATTCTGTTTTATGTGTGAGAGAGAAAATCTTTTCCATGTCATGTAAAATCACATGCTCTCCCACACCAGCCTTTTCTATCATATTTCCCTTTACACATTTCCTCTTTAAGCTAAACAGTTCCAAATGCTTTTGTCTTTTTCTGAGTCTGAGCACATGTTCACTCTGGCAGCTTTCCCCAGTTTCATGCCTTCAGATGTCTTGGGATTACAGCATTGAGAGTTTCCAGTCAATATAGCCAGGGAGAACATTAAGAATCATACATGTCTAGAGCTACTGTATTATAGAATGCTACATAAAGTTTTATGGGTAAGCTATGTAACTGCATTTCATAGATACATTACAATAGCATTTAAAGTGGCAGAAGATTCATTTGTTGCTGAAAATACATTGTATGACAATAGCCCTACAACTACCCTCCCTTAGTTGTAAAAACTGAATCAAACCGAATCTGTTTGGACCAGTTAGTCTTGTTCTACCCCAGGGTTGTCCAAACTTGGCAACTTTAAGACTTGTGGACTTCAACTCCCAGAATTCCCCAGCCAGCTGCCTGGGGAATTCTGGGAGTTGAAGTCCACAAGTCTTAAAGTTGCCAAGTTTGGACACCCCTGTTCTACCCTAAACTGGGAAGTGGAGAAACATCCTGGGAGAAGGTAAAGACATACCGACAAAGAAAAAAGGAAAAAGAAAAAAGGCAGGCACCAAAGTGAGGAACTTGGATGTGATCTTGAATATAAAAAAGTGGCTAGCAAGCAAACTAAGTGCTTTCTTAGAGTACATTTTTATTACATGGAAACTAAACACACAACTGGAAAAGGCAGCCAGGTCTAACTATTCCCCATGGAAAATAATCATAGCTTTTCTTATGTGGGAAAAATGAGTCTGACTCTGCTTTAAGTGTTGAGTGAATCAGATGAAGTTAATTTTTCTTTTTTTTATATTGAGCATGTAAGGTTATGTTGGAGGGAGCCGTAATTATAAAGCTACAAAGAGGCATGAAGTGAGCTGTAATTTATATAAGAGAACCCAAGAGCTGACAAATGAACAAGACCAATTGGCTTGTCATTCTGCAGGAAGATCGAGATGTATGACTGTGCAACAAACCATAATGATATTAAACATCAAGATTTGAAATTTAAAATTGAAAGATTATGAAACAGACTTGCTCTGTGGTCCCAGTGGTTAAGATAAGAGCCAAGCAACTACAGGTCAAATTACAATTTTAAAATTGCTAACTGGTATAGTAGTTAATGAAGTCCAATAGCAACTAGTTGAAAACAAGCTCCTTCCACCTGAGCAGAAAGGAAACTGCCAAACCAGAAAGGTATTTCTAATTGACAAGATGATTTAGTAAAATTGCAAGAGAAGGAAGATCAACTTGAATGTAGTTTGCATTGATTACAAGAAGACATTCAACTGCCTGCCACATGATTTGAATAATCAAGTGGCTAGAAACAACAGGAGTAATCAAAATATCAGAAGCTTTGTGCAAAGATGAAAGACACAATGTAGAAGACATAGTTGCTGGTCAGTGGTGATAGATTGGAGGAGGTTAATCTCAAGAGAGGATTATTTCAAAGAAACTCACTGTCAGATCCACCATCTTGCTTTGGCAGCTCGCTGGCATCCTCCCATCAAAGTACTAGGGAGGAAGATGGGGAACAAATGGGCAATAAACCTGAATGCATTTATTGTGGGAATTAAGGAAGGGGTTATGACAGCTGAAGGAGAGCAGACCTACATGTAACCAGTTCATTCCAGGCATCTTCATGTTCATTTACCCTGAATGTGGAAAGTTACCAGCACCAACACCTCAGCGTTCCCCAAAAAATCTCAGCGGCATTACATTGTCTATATTTAGACTGGTGAGGGGGGGAGGGAGGGATGGGGAATGAAGGTAATAATTTTGTGTTGCTTTGTGGGAAATGTAGATTCCGCCTGACTTTACTGCAACCAGCATCTTTTAATAAAAAATACTTTTCACTTCACTTAAACGGAGTCGAGGGTTTTTCTTTGTTACGAAATCAGACTGGGGCAGGTCTGACACTCACTCTCAGCTCTGTTTGTCATTGTATTGATTCCTCTGTCAACAATACTGAACAAAACAGGCCTTTGCTATCAATCATGAAACAAAAATCTGCCAGACTATCTCACCTCCTTTACATGGACGATCAGAAGCTTTATATGGACGATCATGGAAAGCCACTATCTGAAATGGAAATATTGTATTAATTTAAAGTTAGTTAGTTTATGAGTTTCCTAAAGGACCTTCCTCCAGCAAAGTGTTGACCTAAAAAACCCTTCATTGCAGCACCACAGGATCTTACACAATTAGCATTTAGATGGGAAATGATGATCAGGAAATCCCAGAACTGTTAGTGAGCCTGGAGATTGGAAAATATTCCAGAAGGAGGCATGGCAAATCACTTCCATACCACTGTGAAGAAAATTGAATGGATGTGCCAGGAGAAAAGACCTCCTCCAAGGTTTAATTATCTTTATTCATATAACTAATATGCTATTCTGCCATTCTTTAATCTATTTGGAGAGATATTTCACAATATGGTTTAGATTTTACAATCCAAAATTATTTGGTTTCAGTATCATCCTTTCTTTTAAATTCTGCTGGGGTTTGGAGTTGGCAATTTTTATAGGCTTGTCCCCACCCTGAAATCCATTCGTTGGAATTTGTTTGCTGAATACATCCATCATTGCTGCTTTCCTTCTCCTAAGAATTAAATCTACATTTGATAAGGTTGTCTATGAAGAATTCTAGGTATGTGCATCTTGATAATAGCATACCTTTATTAATCCTAGTAATCTGTATAACAATGGCAAATCCATTTTTAATTCACAGTGAAAATAAGTAGTACATTAATATTAGAACAGTTTAATTATTTTTGACCACATTTTTTTCCTTTCATACACTGTAATCTGACATTAAAGCCAGTAAAATATTTAAAATAATTTGATCTAAATATTTTCCTGACTTGGTGCACTTGTGTCCATGTTTAAATAGGTTATGTGTTGTATTCTAATAACCTTGGTAAACTACTCTTCCAGATATTTGTGTTTGTAGGGGAGACTGAAAAGATATAATTCAACATATATGTCCTACTCACATTACTTAATACAGTATGTTGTAACACCTTGTTTGAAATGGTTGCTGACTGAGTTTTCTGAAGGGTGTGTACCAGTGTAAATAAAATACAATCCAATCTTGGATTTTATTTCTCACTTCAGCTGATGATTAATATGTTGCATTCATTAGCTCTTTACTTAGGTGCTTAACTTGCTTGCCAGATTAACTTTTTAGCTTGATTGACCAATTACTTAGAGAGTGGTGGGCCCAATGTTCCCTCTAATTTTTTTTCAGTGTGAGCAGAAAAGTATAGTGTTTGAGCGGCACATTTTTATGCCTGAGCAACACCTGAATTTTTTTCACAGGTGTCACCTAAGACAACAACAAAATCAGTATTATTTGAAACTCAAAGTTATGTTTATTCAAGGTACCCGCTTAATTAAAAGTGTTATATAGTATCACTTAACAACGCTCCTGCTTAGCAACCAAAATGTTGGGTCAGAAACTCTGGCATTTGAAGCACGCAAGTCTTAAAGCTGTCAAGTTACAAGATCCTTGCATCCCTAACCCTTTAGGAAAAAAAACCCCAAGGGGTCTTCAAACTTGACAGCTTTAAGACTTGTGGATTTCAACTCCCAGAATTCCTCCTCTAGTCATGTTGGCTCAGGAACTCTGGCATTGAAGCATGCAAGTCTTAAAGCTGTCAAGTTGCAAGACCCTTGCACCCCTAACCCTTTAGAAAAAAAAAACCAGGGTCTTCAAACCTGACAGCTTGAAGACTTGTGGACTTCAACTCCCAGAATTCCTCCTCCAGTCATGTTGGCTCAGGAACTCTGGCATTGAAGCATGCAAGTCTTAAAGCTGTCAAGTTACAAGATCCTTGCATCCCTAACCCTTTAGGGAAAAAAACCCCAAGGGGTCTTCAAACCTGACAGCTTTAAGACTTGTGGATTTCAACTCCCAGAATTCCTCCTCCAGTCATCTTGCGGCGATGTCATCTGCGTGGATCTGCTCCATCTTCGGTTTTTTTCACAGGGGGCAGGGCTGCCGCTGAAGATGCCAACAACGAGCCCCTGCCGCCACCAGAATAACAGCTGCCTCCTCCTCCTCCTCCTCCTCCTCCTCCTCCTCAAACAGCACCACCACATTTGGAGTGAACCTGCCAAAGCTCCCACTGGCACCCCCGCCCGTGGCAGCGGTGGCGGCGGCACGTCCCCTCTACTCGGAGCACCTGAGCTGGGCACCGCATTACCCCTGCTGCCTTCTCCTCCTCCGCCGTGCTTTTGAGAAGCCATGAGGCCTTTTTTCCCTGCTCCCGCCCCCTCCGCCACCTTCCTACTGGCTCCCGCGGCCTCATGGCTCCTCAAAAGCACAGCAGAGGAGGAGGGGGCAGCAGGGGTAACGCGGGGCTCAGCTCAGGTGCTACGAACAGAGGGGGAGGCACAGGCGGGAGCTTTGAAAAGGCTTTGGGGGTTTATTTTAGCTGCAGCGCCAGGCGCAAGCAGCTAGGATTGGCCGCCCACAAAGGACCTCCCCGGGCTTGCTTTCCTGAACTCAGTAACCCCGCGCTCATCAAAACAAGTCCAGGGAGGTCCTTTGCGGGCGGCCAGTTCTAGCCATCTGCAAAGGACCTCCCCAGCCTCCGGCGCCTGTGACCGTACAAAACACTGCGCGGCAGTTGGAAACTGCTGCACGGTGTTTTCTTGCCACCTGCGCGGCCGCACAGCCGCACACCTTAGAGGGAACAGTGGGTGGGCCTCCTCCAATAGAGCTCAGACATTCATTTATCTGGAATCTTTCAATTTGGACTTGTGCGTTGAGCATAAATGAGCTTAAGTGGCACTTTCCAACACAGTTACTATGATTTTGCATTTTGTTTTCAGGTCTAAGATGCATTTTGCTGATAATAAAGAAGGGCTGTGTCTTCTAAAGGGATATTCGCCATTTGAATTTGTTATGCATGACTACATTGAAAACAAATGAAACTTCCTTACTTTTAAGTAAAACATAACTTAAAAATTAATCAATATAAAAGCTTTTAAATTAATTAAATTGATAAATCATTTGAATAATTTTTACTGTCCAGGTTTTACCTGCAGTTTTATGATAATAAAGCCATGACAAATATAATTAAAATTTTATATCAAGTGCTACTTTATTTCTTAATAAATCCATTGACTAAAATGACTTGCTAGATGTTGAGTATACTTTTAATGTTCCTTTACTTCCCCGGATTTTTTATTAGAATTTCATTATACCATAACTTCATTCTAGATTCCTGGCTTGTCAAGCAGTGATGCATTGCACAATGTCTATCTATTCTTATTTAATCTATGCCAAACGTGTCTACCTTATTTATACTTTGCTGCCTAGAGTTTCTTCTGAATCCCATCAGAAGTCCTTTTACTTCACCCATAATTTTGTCAGTTACCTGATCATAGTGTAACAAATGTTTGGTTGACATCACGTAGATCCGAAGTGTATGTGTGACTGCTGTGGCTGGTAAGGTCTATTTGTTTAATTGGTGGGAGTTTCTGGCTAGGTAAGTCCTAGATTGAGCAAAAACAAGCAGTTTCATCATACAACAGTATTACTAACCATAAAAATGTTTAGCTTTATCTAAAAAGACTGAACCTTTCATTTTATCAAAAATTGTAATGTATTCATAAAACACAATTCTTTTTGTTTTTCTTGGTTATGTTTGCTTTATTTTTCTTAAGGTGGAATTGAAGAGGAACATTTCAGAACTTAAATTAGGCTATGAAAAACAAAGTGGACACTAATGCATGCCTAAGGAATACTTCACCATTTTCCTGGATCATGCTAATTAAAGCTTTGGCATTGATTTCTTGTCTCTTTTTCTTCATAAATTCTCTTATGTTGGAAATCCTTTCCAGATGATAAACGTTTTAGAACGGCATGAATCAGTCTGCAACTGGACAAAACCAAATTCAGGAAGCCATTTTTCTGAAATGTAACTGCATTCTGCTTATCTATCGATAAATACTGTTCATTGTTATAAAACAAACTTTTTTTGTCCAGCTAGATGGCTTAGTTAATTATTATCACTTTATATTAGACAAAAGCAAGATTTGGCTATGAGGCTCTCTATAAAAGCCCCTCAAAAGCTGATTTTAAATAGTGATGATCTATAAAAGTACACAAACATGGATAAATATCTTGATAATATCATGATCAGGGGGATATATTCTTAGTCCTGACTGGGTCAAATACAGAATGAGAAATATCTTAGCAATATGATTCCTGAGGAAACTCATTATGCTCTGGGTTGATTATGATAGAAATTATAGTCATTATATAATACCGTCAATATATGTATGTTCTCTCTCTCTCTTTCTCCCTCCCTCCCTCCCTCTCTCTCTCTCCCTCCCCCCCCCTCTCTCTCACACACACACACGTTTGTTGATCTCGGTTCTTTCTTCTCCCTTCAAAAGGGAGTGGTTCATTCTGGCTGTCTGGACATGACTTTGTTAGTGTTTGTCTGTTCACATGGGTGACTCACTCTTGGAATATTAATGGATGGGACAGGAGCCAAATCAAAGACAATTCCATTAAAGTTTCTGAGTTTGCAGGGTTCTTACAAAATCAACATGCTGTGCAATGTTAATATTTGACCAGTGAAACTGCTGCTTCCCTTCTCCCAATTTTGGCTTTCAGCCACATAAAACACAAGACAGATGTTATGCTTTAGTAGGGTCAGGGTTATCAAGGAGGTGTGATTAATAGCCCATTGGTTTCTTTTTGACACTTCATGTTTTGTTTATTGCCAGGGAAACAGAATTCATTGATAGTCTTGTCTCTGTGAAAAATGCAATTGAATAAACCATAAAGAGAGCAGTGTTGAACCAGCCTCTTATTTCTGACATCCCAAATTGGGCTGGAACCTTCTTGATCTGAAGGCTACTGATACAGATATATGGAAAGTCAGAGGTTAATGTCTTCTCATATAAATAACAAATGTAAATGGAAACAAGGTGTTCCCTACTGTAAAATGACTTACTATCATATGAGCAAGGCAAAAAAGTAGACAGCAGAAACAAGTAACTTTTAGAAAGCCTCAGAGTAATTTGTTACTCTTTGATGTAGGAAGTTATTTATAGCACACAACATTTGCTGATTGTGTGATATGGCTGAGGCAGGTATGAATGGTCAAATATTGTACGCAATAATATCTGGAGCTTCAAAATTGAAAATATAATGGACTGCATTTTACATTTTATTTTTAAAACAATTTATTTTAATCTTGGAGAACTCTTCCATAAGTTAAGATTTTCTTAAGAGATACAAATTATACCATCTCTTTAATGTGGGAGGTATTTTGGAATGTATTTCTCCAGTCAATGATTCAGTAATTTTATGTAAAACTTTTGCTCCAAAGGATAGCATCTAGTACAAAGGAGATGTTTAACTTGTGCAGTGTGTCTTATTAAGAACAGCTCAAAACACAGTGAATGTGAATATAGCCAGTGGTCACGATGTGATCCTATCACATCTTGAAGGGCAATTTTCATATGATACCTCTTTGACTCCAGAATGGGACAACTCACCACAGTCAACTTATCATGGCCAACTTGCCAAGGTCAACTCACCACTTCTAACTCATTGTGGGACAACTCAACATAGCCAACTTGCGGTGGGCCAATTCACTATGGGCCAATTCAACAATTCAATTTAATTATTTAAAATAATTAAAAATAATTTAAAAATATGTCATTTTGTTCCTCCTTTGGCATCCTTTCTTTAATGATTCTATTTTACTATTTCTTCGATATTATTGTAACTCTTGTCCTGCAGTGAGTTGCCACAGCAATTGCCTGTGGCAAGTTGGCCCTGGCAAGTTGCCTATGACACTGTTGCCATGCCAAGTTGTTGTAGAGCCCTTTGTGTCATGGCATCTATTTCCATGGAAGTGCAATTATAATCAAACTGGCATAAATTTCATCCTCATAATTAATTCCCTATCTTTCTTTCTTTTTTTGCTTTAGTCTGCCTAGATAGGAATCTCCTCAACTAGGTTGATGTTTTGGGTTCTGAAGCAGAAGGGCTGGACATAAACATTTGTATCAAGAAATGGAACAAAATTGCACACCCTGATTTCTGTCTATTTTCATTTTGGTCTGATTATCTGTTGCAGGTATGTTATATTCAGATTGGTAGACAATCATCAAAAATTGATAAGGGTGAATCTAAAGATTCTGATAAAGAAAAGTCTATTCAACTAACCTAATGGTTATTTTTTACTTAAATCAGAATGATGGTTAGTAGTATTTTAATAAAATTTGTTAGCCTGAAAAGGTCCTATCAGATGACTCCTGATTTTTGGCTATGTAGTTCACTCTTCTCCTATAATTTCTGATGTAGTGGAAACTTTTGAAATAAGGATAAGTTAAATATGATTAAACATTTTTCTTATCTCATTTTAATTAATCTGGCACAATAAAAAATTCTTCAGAAATTCCATTGCTTGTTCAATTAGCACTACTGATCTAGGAATCACAACTTCAAAGTTGCTCTCATTATCAGTCATTAGGGAGTGTCCAGAACCACTTTAAGATTTATCTTCCATATGCTGTTATGTTCAAGTACGATAAACTTCTTTTACTGCAGAAAAATGTAGTAACTGAGATATCAGAAGAAGGGATTTTAAAAGGCTCATTGCCTCTAACTTTGGCCTAATCTAATCTTTTTATCTTCTTGCCTTTACAAATGTCATTCAAAAACCAAATTAATGGTTTAAACCAAAGTGATGTTGGTAGAGCTATATTGCTAAACTTGAAAAGAAGATTAAAAAGTATGAGAATGAAAATGAATGTGTTGTATTGAACACAGCACTATGGATTGAAATAACGCGTACAGCAATCTCACTATGTGCGAAAAGACAACAGATAGAAAATTTGAAATTAAGTAGCAGTCGAAATTGAAAGGAAAACAAAATGTGTTAAACAACATCAAAATTGTCAGTTAACCAATTGTTTCAATATTTATTAATAGAAATATGTAACAAAGCATATATAGGTATTCCTTAGCTTACAACCATTCGTTTAGACTGAAATGACAAAATGACAAAGGCACTGAAAATAGTGACTTATGACTGGTTCTTACACTTAAAAGTCACGTGATCAAAATGGTCACATGATCAAAATTCTGGTGCTTGGTGACCAACATGTATTTATGACTGTTTCACTGTTCCAGGGTCATGTGATCACCTTTGGTAACCTCTTCAACTGGCCTCTGACAAGCAAAGTCAATGAAGAAACCAGTTTTGCTGAATGACTGCCTGATTCACTTAATAACTGCCGTGATTTGCTTAACAACTGTGGCGCAGATGTCATAAAATAGGGCAAAACTCACTTAGAAGCTGCTTTGCTAAGCAATGGAAATTTTGGGCTCAGTTGTGGTTGTAAATTGAGCACTAGCTGTATAGTACTTAATGTTTAAGGATTACGAACTGATTTAAGGCAAGTCCAGGAGCTAGTCATTTTGTGCTAGGTAGTGGACTTGTCTTTCAAAGTTTGACCCATGCACCATACAGTGTTATTCAGCAACTTAAAGGACCACATCCTAACAATTTCTGTCAATCATCTTCCTTATTTGATATGGCCTTCTTAACAGATGAATGAAGGCAAAGAGTTTTGGAGAGAAGGTTCTCTCTCTCTCTCTCTCTCTCTGTGTGTGTGTGTGTGTGTGTGTGTGCTTGAGTAGGAATTTAAGCAATCTATTTTGCTCTCATTCAACATTTGGCATAGTTCAATCTTCCAAAGACAAGCCCACTACTTAGCACAATATCCATATCTGAATTTGAAAAGGTGGATTGGATGTTCTGGAATCATATGGGAACTTCAAAGGACAGCCATGTGGTTCCAGGAAAAAAATGCCTGATTTAAAGCATAAATACATACATCTGTGCTTCTACATGCCCTAAACAAATTTTCCCAAATTGTTTTGAAGTTCTGAAGCACAGAGTACAACTGGACTACTTAAACAGTGCTGCAGTCGAAATTATATATGGAAGGTAAAAGTAAAGGTCCCCATTGGACATATATGCTAATTGTTTCTGACTCTAGGGGGTGGTGCTCATCTCCGTTTCAAAGCTGAAGAGCCAGCGCTGTCCAAAAACATCTCTGTGGTCATGTGGCCGGCATGACTAAATGCCAAAGGCACACGGAATGCTGTTACATTCCCACCAAAGTGGTCCCTATTTTCTACTTGCATTTTTACCTGCTTTCGAACTGCTAGGTTGGCAGAAGCTGGGACAAGTAATGGGAGATCACTTCCTTACGCGATGTTAGGGATTCGAACCGCTGAATTGCCGACCTTCTGATTGACAAGCTCAGTGTCTCAGCCACTGAGCCCCCACATCCCTTTTAATTAATTGTAACTTATTTGTTAATTGGCTTTCCCCTTTTTTTGAGCAGCATAAGTAGTAATTATGCAAGGATACTTTAAACAATAGCAACCATAGCACCATGCAAAAGAGCTGCTGGAAATATTCATTTGATTGTGAATACAATCTAACACCTTGTATACAAATGTAAGGAAAATCTTCACAGATTTGCATAAAGGATAAAAATACTATGTGTTGCTTTTAAAGAATATTCACTTAAAAACTATGCTGATAAATTTGCATTTAGTAATTAGTTACACATATTACGTATTATATTCACTAATTCATTTTTTTAATAGACAATAATAGTCATAATAGTTTTGGATTATCTGCAGTTTGTCTTGGCAGCTCTCCCAGTGTTATCTGATCTGGCCTGAAGCCACTCCTCTGATCTATGGGCCCTTGTCAAAATATCTGATTACCTTATTTTTTTTTTTTACCAGAATGAAATATTGTTCCCCATGATTTAATTCCCATGAGTGCACTTTTAGATTGGCTATTCTATCTTTCCATCTGGTTTTTCTCTGATTTAATGGTTAATTATATTATTATCTATGATTTTACCTGTATTCTGTACTAATCATGAAATATCTTTATTACAGAAAGTGAACTGTTGGAATTTACACTGCAGTTGAATATTCCACTCACTGTGAAATTAAACCATTGACACATCCTTTGGTGCCATTTCTTAAAAAAAATATTCAGCTAATATTTATTATCTGATTATCTACTAATGCATGAGCTTACTTTTTTTTTTTAAATTTGGGCTTGGCAAAGTTAGGATCAAAATGGAACCCATAATATTAAAAGGCTTGATAATAATCAGAAATCTTGTACACTGAAGAACAAAATGGTATTTCTGTACAGTCAGCAGTGGTGAGTTCTGGACCCCATTGCAACCGGTATACTGCAATGGGACCGGGAGTCCACCACATGCATGGGTGCAGCACGCACATGTGTACCTACTGCCCCCGACCCTCCAGCTGCTCTGCGGAGCGTCATGCAGGTGGCGTACGCTCCTTGCGCATGCGCAAATGGCCCGGTTGGGTCAAATACAGGTAAGGAAAGCGGGCGGGCCGGTGGTCCCTCCGGAGCACCCTACCGGAACTGTACGTAGTGCTCCCAGCAGGCACCGGTATGCCTGTACCGGGAGGTACTCACAGCAACCCACCACTGACAAGCAGGTAAATCCAAAACTTAAGGATTATGTATCCAGTGCCTCTATTGTCACCAGCAATAACAGTACCTGCTGTTAAGGCTGGAGAAAATTGTAGATTTTGAAACTGTCATTCCAATTTCATTTCAAACACTTGTGCAAACTAGTTATTGTGGTATTCATGGAGCCTGCTAAATTTTCCACTCCACCTGAAGTTACTTTTCTTTTTCATTTCTTTTAGTAAAATAATCAGATCTATTTATTTTTATTTGAAGAATATCTCTCTATACCATAGGAATTATTATTATTATTATTATTTGTTGTTAGTTGCAAAGTCATGTCCAACCAATCGCGACCCCATGGACAATGTTCCTCCAGGCCTTCCTGTCCTCTATCAACCTCTGGACTCTGGACTCCATTTAAGCTCATGCCTACTGCTTCAGTGACTCCATCCAGCCACCACATTCTCTGTCGTCTCCGTCTTCTTTTGCCCTCAATCTTTTCCAGCATTAGGCTCTTCTCCAGTGAGTCCTTCCTTCTCATTAGGCCAAAGTATTTGAGTTTCATCTTCAGGATCTGGCCTTTTGAAGAGCAGTCAAGTTTCATCTCCTCTAGGACTCATAGGTTTGATCGTCTTGCAGTCCAAGGGACTCGCAACAGTCTTCTCCAGCACCATAGTTCAAAGGCCTCAATTCTTTGGCACTCAGCTTGTCTTATGGTCTTAATACTTATATATATATATATACCTAAAATTCATGGATGTACAACAGTGGTGGGATATGACTGGTACTCCCCAGTACGGGCATACTGGTGCTGCAGCACCAGGTACCATTTCGGTACAGTGCTCTGGAGGCCCACCTGCCTGCCCACCCTCCTTACCTGTATTTGAGCTGATCGGGGCTTTCGTGCACGCGCATGGAGCTTATGGTGGCTGCGTGATGCTCCGCCGAGCAGCTGGAGCATCATGGAGCATTGCTGGTGGTAAGTACACATGTGTGCACCATGCGCATGCTGTGCACATGCATGTGGTGGATGCCTGGCCCCATTGCACCATACCGGTTGCACTGGGATCTGGAACCCACCACTGATATACAAGTATATACTCTTTATTCATTGATGTAGTTACGCTACATAACTCATGGATCAAGATTATTTTAGCTTGACTCCAATTGTTTTCAAACCATCTTCCTAGCCTTTCCTTGTTATCTCATTCGATTGTCGCAAGACCTCAGAAGATCCTTCCTCCAGTTGATTATTGCAATGTTTCACTCAAGATCTTGTGTATGTGGGTATGTATGTATGTATGTATGTATGTGACAGAGTGAGAAAGAAAACGAGACAGAGAGACATGTATACCTTCAGCCAGCATTGTCTTCTCAGCCTGATTGTTCCTAGAGAATCAATTCTGGAGAGCGTAGCTAATGTCCCGTGGCTATATTTTACTGAAGGTATTTTTTAAATAACTTACTTCTGCTGTCAAAAATTGCATTTCTGAAAATAATTATTTTCCTTTCACAGAACAGGGTTTTTTTTTCTTTTAAAATGTCTATTATTTATCTGTAAAATTATATTTATATACATTTTCAGTTTTTAAAAAAGCATTAATAATATGCATTGGCTTAACAGAAAGGCTGCTTGTTCTTTTACTTGGGAGGAGTCCAATTTGGACTAAGTCATTTGCTTGCTGCCAAGGATAACAATTTATAGGCAACAGACAGGAAGCTGGTGAGTCTTATTCTTCAAATTGCTTCCCTCCCCCCCAACCAATAAAGGCTTCCTTCATCCGTTCTCAATAGAATTACACTTCCCTCTCATTTTCCTTCCTACTGATGCAACAATGATTAGAAATATCAATAATTAAATGAACTATAATTATCTGCACTTGTTAATAATTGTCTACAATTTTGAAAACAACTCGTTTACTAAATGTTGCCAAGAGCTTAAGAAAAATAATCTGTTATCCAACTTTAAAAAAGAACAATACACTTCTATTTCTCTTCACTTCAAGTGTGCCTCAGTGTGGAACCTTACAGATGTCTGGTCTGGGACTATGTGTATCGTTTATTTGGTAATGTTGGTTGGGAATATCCTGCAATCTAATGTATCTGGACGGCACCAGGATGGGAAAAGCTGAATCACAATACGCAAACTTTATTGGATTAGTTGTAAATTGCATTTCCAAAACATTTTACACTCAGTGGTTTTTTGCGATCTTCACAACAGCTCCTTAACATGTTGTGTCCCATCTTGAAAGTGACTAGGGACTCGCTTAGAGTTTCATATATTTCAGGAGACCTTGGTTAGTGTGAGGTTGGAATGGCAAAGCCTTGGCTAGCTCCAAGAAGATACCTCCTTTCACCAGCTCCGTAACTTAACTGAAACACCAAGTCCGCCTCCGACCATGTTTCCTTTCATATCCTCTGCACCCTTTGTTAACTGTGGAGAATAAAAGGAATCAAAACACGTGTGCATTTTGCTTTAAAATGATATCATCCCTGATTTTAAATTTTGGATTTGACAGTAAAAATGATTCACTGTTTCCCCAACATTCTTTCTAATTCCAGACTCAAACACACCTTGGGTAGTACTTACTCTACAGATATTCAGGTTTGGTGCTCATATTGAGTATGATAGCAGATCAAAATGCTCTATTGAAAGACCCAATTAGATCTGGGTTAGTGCTGAAGACATATTCTGGAATTCTTTCTCCTTATACTTTAACAATTTTTGTCTTGACTGTTGTCCCCTTGATCTCCTCTGACTGCACTTTGTATTACATGTTGCTTCATGGCTTTTTACCCCCTGCTAATTATCTCTTGCATTATGTTGATTAAATTGCAGCTCATCCATACCCACTGACTAGAATCAACTTTGGTGTTTGCCTAGGGAAGGCCTCCTAGGAAGCTCGCTGATGGCATTTTTAGTTAAATCGCTAGCCGAGGTTTTATTTCTTTTATACTATTGTGCAGTGGAATTATGCCTCAGGATAGAATTTTTACTGTGTCATACTCCATTGTTCAGCTCTGTTCCTCTGGTACAGAGTGAGTTGTAGAGGAAGTTGTCTGAAAGTGAGTCTTTTAAAAAGTGGTTTAAGTTGCCTTTGTCCTGGTAGGTACCGGTACTTGTTTTTTTTTTTTTAAAAAAACATTTATTTCTTAACTTTTGTGCTGAGTTTTGTATAATGAGCTTACAGAAGAAGTCAGAGAGAGGTACTGAGCTGGAAATCAAGCATATCTGATGGCTGAACATTAGAATAGTCCCAGTAACAAAACATTCTTTAATTTCTAAATAGGTGATGCTGACAGGAAAGGGGGTCCTTGAAACAGAGATTTCACATTAAACCAGGTTTTGTATAGTTAAAATTATTATTTTTTTAAAGACTTTTTTTACAGGCAAGGCCTCCAGAAGATTCTAGTTCATGCAAAAAACAGTAATAACTTATGCTGATTATACTCTCAAATCTTTCATAAGATCTTTTATTGTCCTCCAACCACTTTATTTCTCTGGATTTCATTGTAAACTTCAGCTCAAGGAAGACGGTTGTGATATATTTTATGTCTAATGGTGATCAAAAGTGTCCAAATTTTCTCATTGTTTAGGATTTTGTATACATTATGGGTTTGGATGGAAAAAATGATGTAATGAATGACCCATTTCCTCATCTGTAGATAAGCTCTGCTTTTGTGTCTGAGAATCAAAGTAATACATATATAAAAATATAGGGCTAGTGGAGGACCTTTGACAGTATGCGCATCCACCTACACTTTCACAAATAAGAGTTTGCTAAGAGAACTACTTAGGCTATTGCTCATAGCAGCTGTGTAAAGTTACTTTCTGGGTTCAACAAGAGGAAAACTCTTCTATGATGGCCTTACTGAAGTTACTTCATTAATAGGTTTCATATAGTGGATTATACCCAGAATAAATTGCATTTAATCCCAGGGAAATATATGGGAGTTGATTCATGGCTAGCTTTTTTATTGATTTCACTGGGGCTTATATTCAGTTAAATTTTTTTCCTGCCCTAGATATATTATGTAGAAATGAGCCCCACTGAACAATAAGAGATATACTGTAGAATTGCAACCCAGTCCAGTCTAAATTCAGCTCAATGGTGTTAATTCTAAGCTGTTTTTCCAATGATAGAAAGATGGTAGCCATTCTATGGCTTACATTTGTAGTTTGTTACTGTTTTTCAGGGTCTTGGAATCAAAGCAGCACAAATACTGCAGGAAATCCAGTTAACCAGTCCATGGTGACAACACTAATAGCTGAAACATAGTTCTCATACAGTCAGAGATAAGCAGCATGATAATAAATATGATAGTCTGCTTCAGATCCAACTGGGAAGGGTGGCATCAATAAGAAGGCACACTACCAGGAAGAGAACTGGGTTAACCAGTTACAACAATGCACTGACATACTGTAGGCTTAGAGTCACCCTCTTCCAAAGTATGACCACAGATGGGCAAGCTGTTGCTCCAACCCTAGTAGCCAGCCAGTTACCACCCCCACATATGAGCAAAATACCCTCAAAGACTCCACAGAATGGTTGTAGGTTGCTAAACTTCCTAGATGCCCAAATACTGCACCATTCTTAGGATTTAAAGCCTTTAACCCACAGTGCTTTAAGGTTACAAATGAAAGGGGGTGACAGAAAAAGCCCATAATTGATTAAATCTGTTCCATTCCTGGAAGGAAAGTAAGATCCTACTACTCAACTAGTAATCTGAGAGAAAAAGTTGCATATTCTTTTTAAAGTAAGTAATTTAAAAAAACCTACCATAATCCAGACTGCATAAGTGTTTATATAAGAAAGGACAATTTAATTTAAAAATCGTATGTGTGTGTGTGTGTGTGTGTGAGGTAGCAAGACACTGTATATGTGTGAAAGATAAAAGTAGCCTTACATACTAGTTGTGCTTCACTAGGTATGTTTCTAACTACCTATAATCTAGTCTGTTAAGATGTATACATTTCACTGGGAATATCATTACTTTGCAAGTCAAAATATGAATAGAATTTCCTTGACATCCTGAATTAGCAACAAATGACCCAAATTTGACTTCTTTAAAAAGTTCTTTCAAAGAACAATTCTGAATGATGACAGCTGACTTTTGTATGAATATTCCCATTTTCTCCCTTCACTCAAGTCTGTTTCTCCAGGCAAACCCCCCCCAGCAGTAATCCAATGGGCAATTGCTATAAAGGAATTAGCTGTCCTGACATCCTAGTTCCTCTTCTGAAAATGTCTTTTCCTATGTTTGCCATTCATTGGTCAATTTACAATAAAATGTGCTATTCATTGCATGCCAGCCTTTGAGTTGAGAAGGTCCTGAACCCATGCCTTTTTCATCAATGTTTGTTGCATATTTAATTTGAAAGAGACAGTGTTTATAGATAGTGGAATGGCTCACTCCTTTTGTTTACATTTCAATTGCTGATAACAAAATGTTGTGCAAAATAAAAGTAAAAATATGACTGTCATAGTTGATTCATAAATTATGGTTAATTTTGTGCATTCTCAAATATAAATTAAGATCCAGTACAGCAAGAGTGGGGTAGATGCATATGTTCATATTCTTACATCCTTGAGGTTGTTGCATGAGACAATAAGATAGGTGGGGAGGAGAGGACCTGTGAATATGAAGATGCACACATATTCACACATGCACACTCACATAGTCTTTCGTGTTTCCTGCACTGAGCTAAGTAAAAGAAAACATGAAGTCCAGAGTTTGCCTTATTGATTTTATTTAACAAAATGTGTAGTTCACCCCAATCCTGATCTATCTATCTATCTATCTATCTATCTATCTATCTATCTATCTATCTATCTATCTATCTATCTATCTATCTATCTATCTACCTACCTATTTATGGGAACCACAATATATTCAAAATATATTGCGATGGTACCTACTTTTTGTATTTAGAGAGGAACAAGAAAGATTTTCCAATGAATATGTTGAAAGAAATGTCCTTCTGGGTTCGGCTCCAAGTGGGGAAAAAGACACTGGAGACATGGAGGCAGTTTGGAAAGAGGGTTTAATGGTGGACATGATCACATGGCTTGAGTCCTGAACAGAAAAGGTGATCACATACTTCAATGTTGGTGGAGAAGAAGAGAAGGGAAGAGAAGGGACTGAAGAAGGGCTTGCTAGGCTTTTTATAACCTGTTCAGTCCCACCTCTCTGTTTCCTGTTCCTGTGTAAGAAATGTATTCGGATTGGTTGTCAGACTCACATGGGCCCATGCAGGGGCAACTCTCTAGGCTGAGTCCAGGTTTGGTTGAATTCTCAGAGTTCTCAGATGCCATAGTTGAGTAAAGGCTTATATTATCATGCCTTCATTCCCAACCCCCTGGAGCTGAAGGGGAGAACTCTTTATTATATAATGGGACTGGCTTGGCCTTCTTAATGGCCCATTGACAAAGTGGGTGGAGGCAGGAAGCTACAGGGAGCTATTCTCAATTTAAAACATGTTTCTTCCTTTTCACATCCAGGGAAATATAATATTCTGCCTTTTCAATATTTCCTAGGATATTTCATTTTTCTGGGAGAGGGCTGGGTGATAACTTCCTACAAATATTTCTATGGAAATATATCCAAAGAGCTGGACTGTCTACCTGAAAATGAAATTCTCTCTTCCTCATATTTGACAGTAAAAATGTTGAACAGGGACAGAAATGCCAAGAGGAATCACCAGCCTTCTGGTGAGTAATGATCCAAATATTTCTCATTATAGGCAATTCCATAAATCTTAATTTGTGGTTAATTTCTATAGTCAAAAGTCCAGTACAAATTATTACGTTTCTCATGGTTGGAAAACACAGGAAAGGAAGTATATTGATAAAGGGAGCACAGAATATGAAATAATGGATATAAACCACTAGGATAGCAAGGATAGAAGGGTAAGTATAGAGAAATATAAGTAGCGTCCATTGTCTGTCACTAATATAAGCAGGAGATGCTCAGTTTCTTGTAGTAAGAGGGAAATAGAAACATAGAAATATAGAAAAGTGACATCATAAAAAGACCTAGTGGCCCACTGAGTCTGCCCTTTGAGTTTATTTAGTTTTTTTGTTTGTTTGGGGCACCTTAAGGATTAATAAGCTTATTATTGCCTAACCATCGTGAAACACAGCCCACTCTGTCAGACAGCCTTGAGAAAGAAGCATAACAGTTAGTGTTGAAAGAATGTAAAAAGAAAAATAGAATTAAGAGAGTCCAAATGTCTAAAATTATAGTTATCCAACTGACTGATTTGTTCAACATTCGTTGAATAAGTGCAATGATCTCAAAATCATTTGAATTGAATTGAATTGATTTGTAGACTGGCTGACTGTAGTATAACCCTGGGAAGCTTACAAGAGGTTTTTTTTTGGCTACAAGACAAAAAGAAGTCAGCTCCAGGCATTTGGTTCAGGATAGCCCTATATTCTGAGGACGGAAAAATACCACTAGCAGATATTTAGAGACAGCTATTTTCTGAACACCAGGGGTGACAATAAATTGTACCACATATATACTTCATATACTTATGTACTATACTACATAGTAATAAGCAGTATACAACTTTAAACTCATTTTTGGGCTCATTTCTGCACTGACATAAAATATATTTAATAATCTCTATTCAGGAGATTAATAATAAGGTTACAGGTTTGACAGCTATGATTTTAACTGATTTTTTAGCACAAAAGAATGAGAAAGAGGTAAATTGTCTAAAACAAGAATGAACAAAAATGGGGAAGGGGGACAAGGAAAAATATATAGCAGGATACATACAGTAAGTCCTTAACTTACAACTGTTCACAGTGACTGTTCAAAATTACGAGGGTGCTGAATGAAGGGACTTATGACCCACACCTAATGTTATGGTTATTGCAACACCTCTTTGATCACATGCTGAAAATTTGAGCACTTGGTAATCTACCTAGTTTATGACTAACTGTGGGGCTACCGCAATCCCCCAACCTTCCTATATTCCCCCTCCTCAATTTATGCCTGGGACGCTCCAAAAGCTGGGTGGAAGCAGCATGCCTCCAACCCATAAAGGGCCAAAGCTGCAGAGACCCCAGTCCAGCCTTGGTCTAGGATCAGGTGCACATCACACACTATTCCCAGAAACCCTGGGACAGGAAGGAAGGAAGCAAGTAGACCACAGGGACAAGGCAGCTACTAAAACTATTCCATCTGAGGTTTTCCTCCCACATGGTGACAGCCACTGAATCTTTTAGTGGCTTCCCTCCCACCAGTGGTTTTCCTTACTGGGGCTGCCTTTGCCCTTCTTTCTACAATTTAACCCCACCCTTGTACCACTTGGGCACTGAATCCTACCTGCTTCAGTTCATTACTTATTACTTATCTTTATATATTCAGCTCAGTTTTTAAATGGTATACAAATGGGCTAGGGGGTAGCCCAACATGGGAATAGATGTGCCATACTTGTTTCTCTGCCACGGACAGGAAATTCGTCAGAAATTTGGAGATTTTCAGGATGGAAACAGCTTGGCCCCCACAGTATTGAATGTGTGAAATCACTATGTCTACAACACAGATGTTTGCAGGGAAGAATTCTTCATTATTTATTTATAATAGCCTTGTTCAGTCCAGTAACTTACAAAGACCCTTTCTCTATACATTTTTGCATTCTACAGATGGCAGTCGGGGCAAGGGTAGTATTACACGAGTGTCATTCTTGCCCTTGCTCTTTTCATGTATGGAAGTAAATATATTTTTGAAATGTGAAAAGAGCTAGACGGACTAACAAAGTGCACAGCTGGTACAAAAGACATCGCTAGTACTTTCTCCTGACACACTTGAAAGTATTTGAAATGGTGTTTCGAACAACATAAAAGTTTTCAATGCTGAGAAGTTTATCTTGGCTTTAGTCTCCTGACTTTTATATATGACCCCCCTTGGGATTCCTTCATTCAAAATAGTATAGTTTATAACTAATATGGGAATCACATTTTCCTCTCTTATTTGGGAATAGATTCACAATAAATTAATGTAAACATTTTGGTGTTTATATGACACATACATGGAAGCATTTTTATTTATGTTTCTTTTCTATTATATTTGTTTTTAATTCACTTCCTCATAAAATATGAGATTATATGACATTTAGATTAATAGATATTGTATAAAAAGAGTTTAATTCTGAACAACAAAATAAATTAAAAAGTTCCATACAGTGGTTGAATAAGCAGCAGAGAAATTAGACCTCAAATGTATACTACTTTGTTTCCTAGTTGATTTTGCATCAGTAACTCTCTCCGGTGTTAACTTACTTCACAGTACAGGGAAAGAATTGAAAAAGAGAGAACAAAATATATGGAGTTCCTTGGAAAAACTAAAATTAAAGCAATAAATATAATAGGTTAGTAAATTGGACAGATTATTAGGTAAAATATGACAAATTTTATTTTTCATACTTCAACAAAGCCACCTGTCTGTTATTGCTATTGGGTTCTCTGAAACTCAATATGTATCTTTACTTCTATGAATAAATTTAATACATTCCATTCCTCACAAATATGATATCTAAATTGATATTTTAAATTTCTTGGCTGTTGTTCTGTCTGCAGATGCAGATTCTTTATTTTTATCGTGTATGCTTACAGGACTGCTTTGAGAAGTTCTAGAAATGGAATTACCCACAGATTTTATCTGGATCAAACCATTGCAGCATTTTCTGGGTTATTTCCAGAAACTGCTCCCAGGACAACATAGTCCTTGAGTTTGGGATGGTCTGGACTCTGGAGAGAAAATAAAAGTTCCAAGTTTGCCAGAATGGTCCACTCTAGGTTCTTTTACTACTAGTTCACTAAGAGATGTACTTCGTGCACGTTTCTGCTTTATGCGCTTTGTGCGTGTGCATGCACAGTAGTGAAAAATTGCTTCTGCGCATGCGCAAAAGGAAAAAGCAAGATGGCAGTGTCTATGGTGCCACCAATAGAACTGGTTCGGAGGCATGGGCAGCTGAGATACTACCAATTCGGCTGAACCGGGCCGTAATGGTAGGAACCCACCTCTGGGTCCATTCATTGATTGCCAAACTTTGAACATCCCTAAGCCTATTTGTATAGAAGTGAGAGTCCTAGCTTGCACCAAATGATATGAATATGGTTAGATTAAAACTGAGTTATGGATAGACTTGTCATACTTTCAAAATTGACTGGTGCTTTTACAAACTGATGGACACTGTCCAGAACACAAGCAGAGACTATAGCTAATGTTGATAACATAGTCTATGTTCCTTTTTCTTACCAGAAAGGACTATACAAAAACCTTGAATTGACTATGATAAGAAGTGGAGATTAACATTTATGGCTACACGTAGTGATGACATGTCATATGGAAAATTTTGACTTGGAATGGAGTTCATTGTCAGGGGAAAAAATGCCTGATATCTGAGATCAATGGATCGGGCTGATTCCCTTGCGCATATCTTTTGAGATATTAAGAAAAATAAAAGTCTTTAAGAAGTATTCTAATTAATAAACAAACTTTAATAAAAGTAAATAAAAGTAAAATAAACTAATTGTTACATTTTGATAATGAAAGCTCCGTCTGCCAGCTCTGCTTGGCAGCCGGACAAAGAAGAAAGGAATTTTGGAATGTGTAACGCATGCGCAATAAATCACTTTCAGATAAGAACTTTTATGACCTGTGCAATAACTCTTTCTTAGTTTAACTCTTGAATGTCAGTTCATGCCTAGCAAACTTTTTAACATCGTGACACCCCTTCTTTTGCTAGTCTGGGCTGACGTCATCAAATCATCAATTAAGGCACATCTTCTTTCGCAGATATTCGTGTTGATTTGCGGCAAGTGGTTTGTTAAGCATGTCTGCGATCTGATCATGTGTAGAAACATATTGCAATTTAACAAAACCTTGCTTAACTAATTGCTTTGTGTTTTGATAACGAATGTCAATGTGTCTGGACCTAGAACCTGTGAAATGTGACTCAGAAATATAAACAACAGATACATTATCTTCCATCACGGTGATTGGTCGAATCGGACGTGTCCAGATATCTGTGATCAAAGCATCAAACCACGTTAGAGAATTACAAGCATCTGAAACACAAGCATATTCAGTTTCAGTAGATGAACATGAAACAAAACTCTGTTTTCTCACTTGCCAGTAAACAGGACAACCATTTAGGAACATCATGTAACCAGAAGTGCTTTTGCGTGACTTCTTGTCGCTCGCCCAGTCGGAATCAGCAAAACAAATCAACTTTGGTTGATCAGCGTGTGTTGGTTCTAGCAATAACTTCATGTGTTTAGTGTGTTTTAGGTATTTCAATAACTTCTTAATGCATGACCAATGAAATTGTGTTGCCTTACCTACGTGTCGTGATAAAAGATTAACACTAAGTGCGATGTCAGGTCTGGTCCAACTACTAATGTATAATAGTGAACCAATGACTGAACGATAAAGTGTTTGATCCTCGAACTCAGGACTTGGTTCATGTGTTAAGTTGTGAAAATCTGTTTGCATGGGTGTCTTTGTTGTGCTAGCATCTTTCATGTTGCAATGATGTAGAATGTGGTCAATTTTCTCTTCTTGTGAAAGACTAAACCCCTTCTGTGTCTTTTCAATTTGAACACCTAAATAAGTGCTAATGTGTCCTAAAGATTTTAGTGTGAAGTATCTCTGCAAACTTTTAGCAAAAATCTCACTCATTTTCTTATTTGGACCAATATAAACAATATCATCAACATAAAGAAGAATTATCTCATATGCATTGTTAGATCTTTTTGTGAACACGCATTCATCAGTTTCGGACTTAATAAAGCCCATTGAATTTAGTTTGTCAGTAAGACATAAATACCACATTAAACCTGACTGTTTCAGACCATAAAGACTTTTGTTCAGGAACCAGGTATCCCCTTCTTGCCTTCGGAATCCTGGAGGGCTTCTCACGTAGATCTCTTCATCTAGGTCTGCATGTAGATAAGCTGTGTCTACATCAAATTGAAAAACTTCTAAACCAAGAATAGTTGCAGTGGTTAAGGCAATTTTTACACTTTCAGTTCTGACTGTTGGTGAGTAAGTGTTTGTGTAGTCCTCAGGATAACGTTGAGCGAAACCCTGAGCTACAAGTCTGGCTTTGTATAAAGACTCACCATTCGGTTTCTTCTTGATTCTGTAGACCCATCGAGTGCCAATGACTTTCTTGTTTGCTGGAGGTTTTGCAGGTGTGAATACATTAAGTTTCTTTAAACTGTCCATTTCATCCTGCATTGCATCATACCACTTGTCTTGTTCTGAATCAGGAAGCTGTTTGATTTGTGTGAATGTCTCTGGAGGAAGAGTAACGTTGCAAATCAAATGTACTGGTGTTTTTGTCAGTTGCCATGAATAACGTTGTGGAGGGATTCCTTTTGTGGCCCTCTTGGAGCGTCTAGGAGCAACAGACCAGTCTTCTTCTTCTTCTTCATCATCATCCTCGTCCTCACGTTCGTTGCTAGCATCAGCATCCGCGGCTTGCGAAGACGGAACATCAGGTTGTGAAGAACTGGTAGAAGGAATATCTGCCTGCGAATTGTCATCAGGCTGCGTGGCATCTGGAACACCATCTCTAGGAAAATAAACTTCAGGATCATTGGAATGAATCCTGGACCAGCCAATGTCTTCCTCAAAATTAGCAGATTGTGAAATGACAATCACATGTTTAGTATCAATGAATTTGTACCATTTTGAATTATCATCAATACCCATAAATCTTAGTCTCTTTGCTACTGTACCTCCCTTTCTTCTTTGACTTAAGGGAGTGTTCACCATAGCATGTGAACCAAAAATATGGAGGTTCTTGAGATCGGGCTTGTAGCCATACAGCATGTAGAAAGGAGTTTGATTGATTACACTGCTCCAAGTACGGTTGACAATGTAATTTGCATATTTGATTGCTTCACCCCAGTATGCGTTACTGAGATTGGCATCTTCTAGAAGACAACGCATCATGGTTTGTAGAACCCCTTGTCTTCTTTCTACGACTCCGTTATGAGCCGGTGTATATGGAGCAGATGTCTGATGAAGAATTCCATTCTTACGCATCCAGTCCTGGAAACGCTGAGACATGAATTCTGCACCACGGTCACTCTGGATTCTGGCGATGCGAACTTGGTATTGTGTAGAAACAAAAGCTGCAAAGTCTTTAAAGATCTGAAAGGTCTCAGATTTCTCTCTCATAGGATATACAAATCCATATCTAGAATGATTATCTACAATTGTTAAAAAATACTTTCTGCCACCAAGTGTTGGTGGGAAAGGACCCACTATGTCAGTGTGTACCAAATCAAAAATGCGTGTTGACCGGTGTGTAGCGTGTTTTGGAATTGCAGCCGCCTTGGATTTAGCCTTTTTGCAAACTGCACAATCCAAAAACACCTTACACCCCTTTAGATCCAAACCTTTTGCGAACTCCGGCATCTTTCTAAGAACACGGAAACTGGCATGCCCCAATCTTCTGTGCCACTTGTGAATACACCTGGAATGCAAAAGTTTACCAGTTAGTGAATTCTCAACATTTACAGTTTCATGAGGACCCTCAGGCTTGCTTTGAGCAACCTGTTTCTGTTTTCTCTGTTTGTTGGCTTTAGGAGCCTTTGGCACAGTAACGTTTTCTCTCTCTGGGACAACTCTCTCTGGGTCTGCGTTGTGCCTTTTTGGAATTTGCATACTTGCCTGTGCTTGCCCTTTAGGCTTTGGCTTTAAGTAATAAACACCACCAATCAGCATGGTTTCAGCAACAATATCTCCATCTTTAACTAAGTAACTTGCTTTTTCGAGGTGGTGAACCTGGAACTTTAAATCTCTAGACAAGTGACTTTGACTAAGCAAATTACTGGTTGCTGAAGGTATGTAATAAACATCAGGGATGTGTGTATCGAGCTCTTCAATGTAAACAGTTCCTTTTCCCATAACCTTGCAAGTGTGGTTGGTGAAGGAATACAGTTCTCGATACTCGGGCTCTGGTTCGCCCATCTCTGTGAAAAGTTCCCTTCTGTGGGTAATGTGCACAGCTGCTCCACTATCTAAAGTCCACAAAAGACGTCTGTCGAACTTTGGATCAGGTTGTGGAACGTTGGTTATGGCCAGTGTCACAAGTGGAGCTTGTGAATCACGCCTTGGACCACGACGACCTTGTCTTCCGCCTCTACCTCTGCCTCTGGAATCTGTTCCTCTGGGCTGGTACGTGGCGGGAGCTGGAACTCGTTGGGGACAATCCCGGGTGTCATGTCCCACACGGTTGCAGGTGTAGCATTTTGGCATCCTTGGAGCGTAGCCTCTTCCTCGGAAGGGACGTCTGGCTGGAGCCTTTGACGCTGGAGGTCGTTGCAGATGTGGTGTAGCTAACCTGATAGCTTCGTCTTCCACTAAAAGTCTGCAAACGTGGTTAACTGTGCGTTGAGCAATAGGCACGTAGTTAATCTTTGCAACAGCATCTTTCCATTCATAATTCAATGAGTTAATGATGATGCTAATCATTTGGATATCATCGATTACATGGCCATTTTGTCTCAATTCACTTCTCATTCTTTTCAGTTTGGTCAAATGTCCACCAATTCGTTCACCAGGTTTCAACTTCGAACCATGGAACTCAGACATGAGCAAACATGAAGATTCAATTGAAACGGGCCTGTAGCAATCTTCCAAAATAGCCCAAATTTCTTGGGCAGTTGCATCAGGTGGAAAGATACCTTGGATCTCAATTTCCATTGACATGAGTAAAGTCGTGATTGCTCTGTTTTCCAAGTCTCTTATCGCAGGTGTCCACGGTGGAGGAGGAGGATTAAAAATCATGGAATGTGTGCCTTCTCTTCGAAGCAAGAGCGCAATTTCAGTGACCCAGGCTTTATAATTCTCTCCTGACTCCTTTAATTTGGACTCACCAGTCAAGGGGGTGACTGTGAATACCTGCTGAGGAATGTGCATTGGAACAATTTGTTGTTCTGGTTGCAAAGCTGGTTGTTGAACCAGGGGATGCTGGGGTTGCATCATTGGCCTTTGCGTGGCAACATCAAATTGACTTCCTCGAATTCGCCTTTGGCTTTGCCTTTTTCCATCTAGGGAGGATTCAACGCCGCCAGGGGGTGTTGAAGACTTAACCTTTGGAGGCAAAGTTTTGGCTTCTAAAGGACTCATAGCCAATTCTTTAAAATTGTCACGAAGCTGCATCATCTTTTGCTGTAATAATTTTTCTCCGCCAGCAGATGGCAGTGCAGCCTCACTTTTTGGCTGCAGTCGTCTATACGTATGCGGAAGTTCAGTTGACTCAAAAGGACCACGTGACCTCGGTGACGTGTACATGTCTCTTTGTTCTAATTGACCAATGAACTCTGTGGGGTGTGTCTTAGGCTGTGGTTTTGAAGACAAGATGGCGTCCTCAGACATTTTGGGAGTGGGGGAGCTCCTCCTACTTCGCTTTATCTCCTCAAAGCACATTCTCGCCTCCCTAGCATATTTTTCGAAACGTTCTATTTGATCAAGATAGCTTTGCATTTCTTCATCATCATCTGGGGGGAATTCATAAAATCTGCTTTCTGCATGGGAGGATTTTTTTTCTGCCGGCAGTTGCCATTCATCAATCGTTTGATAATCTGCGAGGGTCTGGGAATGGAGTGGCTCTGGCAGAGTGGGAAGTTTTGGCTTGGCCCCCAAAAATTCATAATCTCCTGGAGATATTTTAGAAGGAGGAACCACTGACCTCGTTTCGTGGATGTCGCGTCCTGTAGCTCCTTCCCCCACATTTGGCTCAGCACCTGAAGGAATTTGTTGTTCCTGAAGCACGTTTTGATCTTGCTTCTCTGTGTCCGAGGGGGCCTCCTTGTCAGAAAAAGCTCTTTCCATTTTCTTCTTTTTTCTTTTTCTCCGACATTGCTAATTAGCGTAGTCGGTTATCTTTAGATAGCGTGAAAGGAAAAAACAGCCGTAAATTGTAGCCATCTCAGCTGGTAAGTTGTCAACCATCCTCTGCTACCAAGTTGTCAGGGGAAAAAATGCCTGATATCTGAGATCAATGGATCGGGCTGATTCCCTTGCACATATCTTTTGAGATATTAAGAAAAATAAAAGTCTTTAAGAAGTATTCTAATTAATAAACAAACTTTAATAAAAGTAAATAAAAGTAAAATAAACTAATTGTTACATTTTGATAATGAAAGCTCCGTCTGCCAGCTCTGCTTGGCAGCCGGACAAAGAAGAAAGGAATTTTGGAATGTGTAACGCATGCGCAATAAATCACTTTCAGATAAGAACTTTTATGACCTGTGCAATAACTCTTTCTTAGCTTAACTCTTGAATGTCAGTTCATGCCTAGCAAACTTTTTAACATCGTGACATTCATGAAGACATGTAGAGAAGTAAATTTAATTAGGAACGAAAGGTCTAAAATATACAATACACATCAAAGAATATGAACTATTGACATCTAAATTGTTGTGGTGTATAAAATTAATAGGTTGGTGATGGTTGGGCATTATTGTTCTGTGAATAGAAAAATCAGGGATGAATTTTGTGGAAATTGTGCAATTCCTGGAATGAATATAACAATTTGCAATGCTTGAATGAATGCAAACAATATAGGACATTTGATTTGACCATTTAGAGTCTCAAGAATAAATGAAAATGGGAGTAACTGTTTAGAAACAGAACTGGTTTTTTAAAGCAGAAATCTGTGGTTTGCTTATGGAGCACATGTGTGATTTGTTTAATGTATGCTTGACAATTGGAAAAACCCTGTAATTGATTCCATATACAAATGGAAAGGAGCAAGAAAGAATATAAAAATTACAGGGAAACAACCTTATTAATTGTTTTTAGACAGCTGTTTGATGGAATTCTGATGGAAAGAAAACAAGACTTGTCAATGAGCAAAATTTGGGAAGTGCAATGTGGGTTAATTCAGACAGTGAGTATATGAGCAGATATGTAATTTTCAGCAGGTAATTTAATTAAATGCAATAGAAATGAGTTTCTAATTGCAGAAAACTGAGGAAAGTCAAGAAAAAAAGTTGCTGAATATAAAACTGACTGACCAATATGAAAGAAGAAATGGATGTGGTTTGAGCATACTAAGGAAAAATATATGTGGAATCAATTGTAAAACAAATACATGAAGAAACAATGAATGAATCTAGACAAGGGATGTCAAACTCAGTTTCGTTGAGGGTCACATCAGGGTTGCATTTGACCTTGGGGGGCAGGGGGGGACAAGGGGTGTGTGGCCAGCTTAATGTCATTTGTGTCACAGGCACCTGTGATGGCCCAAATACTCTTTCAGCGAAAACAGGCTCCCAAGTTCCATTTTCAGCTGTTATGGGTCCTGAAACCCTCTGCCAGCAAAAATGAAGCTTAGGAGGGCTCAAGCTCTGTTTTTGCTGGCAGGGGATCCACAGGCCAATCCTTTGCTGTTTCCAAGGCAGCTCCATGGGCCAGATCTAAGCAACCTGTGGGCTGTATCTGGCTTCTGGGCCTTTAGTTTGACACCCCTGCTCTAGACCACCTAAGTGTTGAAGCGCAGTATTATATATATATATATATATATATATATATATATATATATATATATATATATATATATATATATATATATATATATATATATATATATATATATATATATATATATATATATATATATATATGTGTGTGTGTGTGTTTGTGTTACAACCCCTGGTATGACCTAATATGGGAGGGAGCTCACTCCTCCCTCTTTCTGTCCTTTCGGCTCATCACAGAAAACCATCCAGGCAGAAACCCATATTTTTATTTTTAATGTTGCCTTTTTATATTTGTGTTGTATTTGTGCTGATAAAATAAAGGGAGACTAGTATAGATCCATTTCGAGCTATTTAGCTCTCATCAGCTAGCCATACCTTTACTGGGATTCGAATCCCAGTAAGGGTATGGCTAGCTGATGAGAGCTAAATAGCTCGAAATGGATCTATACTAGTCTCCCTTTATTTTATCAGCACAAATACAACACACACATATATATACACATACACATACACATACACATACACATACACATACACATATATACAAATACAACACACACACACACACACACACACACACATATATATATATATATATATAAACAACGTTTTATTGGTTTTTTTAAAATTTTACAAGGAAAAAGCTAATGGGTAAATACAAATTTTGACGGTTGCAACGTGTGGTAGGTGTCCCCTCCCTCCATACTCAAAGTATACATTTGCAAAAAATTTCATTACTCATTAGTTACATATAGTCAGCATATAAATTCAATTAAAATATTCGGTCAATTTATGTCAAGCAAGTTTTCTTATTCATTTTTGTGATCTGGTTTTTCTTGGTGTCGCCCCATCTCCCCCTGCTGGCAGAGCTCCGGCCCCTCCCGTGTCCTGTGTATCTGGTGTAGGGTCATCTGGTTTTTCTAAGAGTGCTTTGTTTTTGTCCATAAAGGCCTGTGCCTCTATGGGTGTATTAATTCTAACTCTTCTGTCCTCCCAGAATACTAACATACCTTCAGCATCTGCCATCTGAACCACACCCCCTTCTGGTATAGTTTCTTCGCTAACTGCGAGTAACTTTTTCTTTTCCCCCTCACTTTCTTGGGGATCTGTTTCAGAATGGTTATTTGCCTGTCCTGGTATTTCAATTCTTGCCCCCTTTGTGCACTCAGAATCTCATCTCTTGTACTTTTTCTAAGAAATTTAATGTGTACCTCCCTGGGTACATTATGTGTTCTAGCATATGCTGAGTTGACTCTATAAACCAGGTCTATTTCCCAGCCCATCTGTTGTTTCTCTCTGTGAATGTATTCAGCCAAAATACTTGTCATAATGTCCCTTATGTCTTCATCATCTGCTTCCACCACATTTTGAAATCTAAGATAAAAGGACATTCTCTCAAATTCTATTTTCATTTGTTGGGTATCAAGTTCTTTGTTCCCCTTCTGCATCCCCTCCATCCCCTCCCTCATCTCAGCTGTCCCACCCTCTAAAAGATCCAGTCTCTGTGAGTTTTTATTGATTTGAACCTGGTTCTCTTTAATTTCTTCTTTCATCTCTTTTAATTGTTTTTTAATTTCCTCTTGCTCTTGTAGAATTTGTTGAAACATTTGTTGAAACTCAGTCTCTGTAGATTTAGGTTGCATCAAAGCTGTTATCGTTGATTGTGTACTAGGACTGGAGGTTGCAGATGTCGGGGCAGAGGCAGCAAAGCCCGGTTTTCCAGAGGTGGTTTTTTAGGAGCCATTGTTTGTAAAGTGAGAGGATCAGTCAGTACAGAGATTGGTCATTCAGAGAGGTGAAACAGCCAGGAGAGTCCAGGAGACAGAAGGTCCAAGCAGAAGAGGATTTTTCTAATCATCCTGGCAGTAGAGTAAAGTTTTTCACTCCAGGGAGTTCAAAAGGCAGCAATCCACAAGAGATTTGTCCGAGTAGCACGGAGACAAAGACCGGAAGCCTGAAGTTTCAAAGGTGGAGTCAGGTTTCAAAGCTCATAAAGACAACGGAAGTGTGCCATCTTGCCCTGCCAGCTTCGGATTTGGAGGCATAACAAAGTTTTCAAAGTTCCCAAAAAGCCTTCCAGATCATCCTTCCATTGTAGTTTTAAATTGAAAATTTCGCCATTACTAGGAGCGTGGCATCCTTAGTTGGCTCTCCCCCCTCCTCCTTCCCTTGGGGCTGAGAGCGAAATTGTTTCCAGCCGCCTGTCCGAGGGGGGGGGGAAATCCCCCTCCCTCTAGTCGCGCTTCTCCAGCCAAGCCGAGAGTAAGGTTTAAACTGCTGGCAATTTTTCTATGTTAGTGAAGGGGATGAGAGGGAGTTGTCACCTCACCGCACCGCAGCCGCGTCCTTCAGATGGTCTTTTTCTTCCGTCAGCCTCGCAGCGAAGATGCCGGAGCATCCCCCATCATGCTCCCCGGTGCCTAGAGCGAGGTGGGGGGCCCCCCACCGGCCGCCGCCGATTCCGGGGATCCCCCGCAGTGCTGCTCCTCCGGCAGGAACCTCTACGGGGCGTCCTGTGCCCCCCAAGGAGTGGGGAGCCCACCGGGAAAGCGCGGGGCGAGCAAAGCTTGCCCGTCACCATCAGCCGACGGAACCGGAAGCTTCGCGCAGTATCATTTATATTAAAGCCTTCGGCTTACAGCCAGTCATGATGTGATCTAGAGTTTGACATGGGTAAACCAAGTTAAGTTGTTTGTAATCTGTTTTATGTGTAACCCGCATCTCCATAAGCAACTTATTTCATCCTCCTTTTTCTACCAACTTTCATCACTTTTTTCCAATTTCAATCTTACACGACTCTAGCCATTCTATGCATCTGATGGAGTGAACTGCTGCTCACAAAAGCTTAAATCTTTAGACTTGTTATTCAGAAATTGTGCTACTAGAATCCTGATTTTTTTTGTAGTATATCAGTTGTAAGGTAAAGGTTCCCCTTCCACATATGTGCTAGTCATTCCCGACTCTAGGGGGAAGTGCTCATCTCAGTTTCAAAGCCGAAGAGCCAGCGCTGTCCGAGGACGTCTTCATGATCATGTGGCTGGCATGACTAAACACCAAAGGCGCACGGAATGCTGTTAACTTCCCACCAAAGGTGGTTCCTATTTTTCTACTTGCATTTTTACATGCTTTCGAACTGGCCCCCCTCATTGACGAGTTGATCTCAGAGGGGGAGCTGGACCTTGCAGGGATAACGGAGACCTGGTTGGGTCATGAGGGTGGCTTACCCCTCGTGGAAATGTGCCCACCGGGTTTCCGTGCATTCCATCAGCCTCGGGCCCTGGGTAAGGGTGGTGGGGTGGCGGTAGTTATACAGGATTGTCTAGAACCAAGGGAGTTCACTGTTCCTCAGATACCCGGGTGTGAGTCGCTGGGTATGAAATGGGGCCCAGGGAGGCAGTGGGGTCTGCTGATTGTATACTTGGCTCCTCGCTATACGTCAGCGGCCCTGCCCGAGCTCCTCGAGCTGGTCTCGGAGACGGCGGTTGAGATACCCAAACTTCTGGTTATAGGGGATTTCAACCTGCCGTCGACGGGAGCAGCATCCGAGGTGGCTCGGGAGTTCATGGCTTCCATGACAGCCATGGGCCTGACCCAACTAATTCAGGGCCCCACACACGAAGGCGGCCACACTCTGGACTTTGTCTTTGTATCTGAGCAGTGGACGAGTGATCTGGGAATAGGGGATTTAGAGACTACGCCCCTGTCATGGTCAGATCACTCATGTCTCCGGCTGGACTTCCCTGGCGCTACCCTCCACCGCGAGGAGGCGGAGCCAGTTTGTTCAAGCTGGTACCGCCCCAAGCACTTGATGGAACCGGATAGGTTCCAGACGGAGCTTGGGCCTTTACCTGTAGCCCTGACCCGCGCTCGGTCGGAGGACCTAGTCGACGCCTGGAATAGGGCGACGGCGGGGGCCTTGGACCGGGTTGCGCCTCTGCGACCTCTCCTACGGCAGAGACCCACCCGGGCTCCCTGGTACACCGAGGAGCTAAGGGTGATGAAGCGCCATAGGAGACGTCTAGAGAGCAGGTGGAGGTCCTCACGCTCCGAGTCTGACCGAACACAGGTAAGAGCCTATTTACGGACCTACCTTGTGGCATTGAGAGTGGCCAAACGTAGACATTGTGCCGCTCTCATTGCGTCTGCGGATAACCGCCCTGCCGCCCTGTTTAGGGTGACCCGCTCTCTCCTGTCGCAGGAGACGTGGGGGGCACCCTTGCAGGGAAGAGCAGAGGAGTTTGGGGAATATCTGCAGGACAAAGTCGCTCAGATCTGGAGTGGATGCCCCCCCCTCCAGTGGACCGGACGAGCCGTCATCAGTGAGTCTTGTGAGCCCACTCTGGGAGGAGTTTGACTCTGTTGCCCCCGAGGATTTAGACGGGTTGCGTGGACGGCTGCGACCCACCACATGTTCAATGGACCTGTGCCCCTCCTGGTTGGTACTGGCATCCTGGGAGGTGACGCGAGGCTGGCTTCTGGGCCTGGTGAACGCCTCATTGAGTGAGGGTTCCTTATCGACTGCCTTGAAAGTGGCGGTGGTGAGGCCCCTGCTCAAGAGGCCTTCACTTGACCCAACGGAGCTAGCTAATTACCGTCCAGTCTCAAACCTCCCCTTTTTAGCAAAGGTTGTTGAGAATGTGGTGGCGCAGCAATTTCCACGTCGCCTCGACGAATCCGTATATCTAGACCCATGCCAGTCCGGCTTCCGACCCGGGCACAGCACCGAGACAGCCTTGGTCGCGTTGGTTGATGATCTCTGGAGGGCCAGAGATAGAGGTTGCTCCTCTATCCTGGTCCTATTAGACCTCTCAGCGGCTTTTGATACCATCGACCATGGTATCCTATTGCGCCGGCTGGAGGGGATGGGAGTCGGAGGCACCGTTTTACGGTGGTTCGGCTCCTACCTCTCCGGCCGGATGCAATGTGTGTTGACTGGGGGGCAGAGGTCGACCCCGAGGCCACTCTCTTGTGGGGTGCCACAGGGGTCGATCCTCTCGCCCCTTTTGTTCAACGCATATGTGAAGCCGCTGGGTGAGATCATCCGTGGTTTTGGGGTTGAGTACCATCTGTACGCTGATGATACTCAGTTGTACATCTCAACCCCAAGCCACTCCAACGAGGCTGTCGAAGTGATGTCCCGATGTTTGGAAGCCATCGGGGTCTGGATAGGGGACAACAGACTCAAACTCAACCCCTCCAAGACCGAGTGGCTGTGGCTACCGGCACCTCGGTTCAGCCAGCTGATTCCATCACTGGCCATAGGGGGCGAACAATTGCCCCCTGTGGAACGGGCGTGCAATTTGGGCGTCCTCCTAGATGCCCGGCTGTCAATGGATGATCATGTGGCAGCCGTAGCAAGGGGGGCGTTCTACCAGGTTCGCCTGGTGCGCCAATTGCGCCCCCTTCTGGACCGTGATGCCCTACGCACAGTCACTCATGCACTGGTGACGTCTCGCCTGGACTACTGTAACGCTCTCTACATGGGGCTTCCCTTGGGACGTGCCCGAAGACTGCAGCTAGTCCAGAACGCAGCCGCGCGGGTAGTCATGGGGAGTACTAGGTACTCCCACGTAACACCTCTCCTGCCCGAGCTGCACTGGCTGCCTGTAGTCTTTCGGGTGCGTTTCAAGGTTCTGATTACCATCTTTAAAGCGCTCCATGGCATAGGGCCTAGTTACCTGCGGGATCGCATCCTCCCACATACATCCCTGCGGCCAATTCGCTCTCACAGGGAGGGCCTTCTCCTGGTGCCGTCCACGAGGCAATGCCAACGGGCGACACCGAGGAGTAGGGCCTTCTCTGTGATGGGCCCAACCCTCTGGAATGACCTCCCCCCCAACATTAGAACCACTACTGACCTCCGCTCCTTCCAACAGAAATTGAAGACACACCTGTTCCGACTGGCTGGTCTGGCATAATTTATAACGTCTACCTCCTGGCATACACATTTTTACTGGTTTTTAGAGGGATAGTTTTTTAAATTTAATCTTATATGACATTGGGATTTTAAATTTTATACATTTCGATTTATTTATTTAGCTGTACAGTTTGGCATATTTTATCCTCCTCTCATATACGTATTTATGTAGTTATTACTATGTTTTAATTTGTTGTATTTTGATACGGACTGTACACCGCCCCGAGTCCCTTTCGGGAGAGGGGGCGGTATATAAACGCTAATAAATAAATAAATAAATAAATAAATAAATAAATAAATAAATAAATGCTAGGTGGCAGAAGCTGGGACAAGGAACAGGAGCTCACTCTGTTTCGCGGCACTAGCGATTTGAATCGTCAAACTGCCGACCTTTCTGATCGACAAGCTCAGCGTCTTAGCCACTGAACTACAGCATCCCTGCTATACCAGTTGTATTATAGCCAAATGCAGGAGAAGCAGGATGTCACAGAAAGAGTTTTCTTGGTCTTTTAGCAGAACACCACAGGAAACACATTTCTTTGTATTCTTAAGTGTCTCTATCTTAAAAAAACTGAATTTGAACTGAAAATCAGAATTTGGGAAGCCAATGGTCAGAAGTCAAACTTAGGAGCTCTCTGAACCTCCTTTCCCAGCCATTGGTATATAAATAGTTTTTATTGGCAATACTTTAAGAGCACATATTTTCCTTGAACCACTCCATTTAGTAATGGCATAGGTCATGCACAGAGCAAACTAAATAATTAGAGCCAGTAATAAATAATTGCAAAACTGTAGTTACTGAGGGATTTATCATAGAAGTAGGTAATTTTGGTCAGGATGCTTTAAATTATATGCTGGAAAGTTAGCATGACTAAAGAAAGTCCCAAGCTTTTCTCTCCTCCTCCCCCAACTTTTTTGGAGTGTTTAAATGTACACTGCAAACCGTATGTAATCCACTTGATACATTGCAATTTAAGTTCCCAAAAGCTAATGGTGAGCATAGAATGTTTATTCGTTTTTCAGATTCCATCAGATTTTGTTATCTTTAATGCAAATTTCATATTTTTGCTAAAATCTATGTGGAGATTACTAAGCACTATTCCAATAGAAGGACAACTTTTAAAGAGCAGCTTTTTCCTTATTCAGTGTCTACTTCTGTCCTAAAGGAGCTGGGGAAGGCTGCTGGAGCCTTTCTGTGTGCCAACCAATTGCTCTCATGGACATATCTTTGTTTTCCTTTGGCCAAAATATCAATGTATAAGATTATAGGACACAATCTAACAGGTATCACTGAATATCCTGAGCTCATTCAAGGTTCATCTTTTTGTATGGAAGGAAGGTTGACACTTGAGATCTCTTATGGGAAGATTAGGTTTTTAGGAATCTGTTGAGGTGGAAGGAGTATCTAGATTAGGCACTGCAGTTTGTACGGTTATTTATGAAGCAATAAGGGCAAATGAATTTGATACCATTGAGTTATTTTGTTCCTGAATGTGACAATCCATAAACTGGGAAAAACTAATGTGTAATGTGATATCACATATTATGTTCACACATTGTTTAAATCTAATTTTGAAGTAAACCATGATGCATGAAATAAGCAATAACACAAAGCCATAAATCATAGCTTAGAAACAACAATGGCTTATTTTATACAAGTACTAAGTTGAAACCCAAACACTGTTATGGTTCAGTGCAAAATGTGCATCTTTCTTGACACTGCATAAAAGAGAGAAAAGATGCTGGAGTAGTTTTAGTGGCAGCATATTCAGTCTCTACCACTTCTAGTTTTTATCTTTGCTATGGCAGTTTATTCATTTGATTTTCATTGCACGGCATTAAAGTCTTTTTTTCTTTTTCAGTAGCTGAAGATTGAAACCTCTTTTACATTGAGTCTTACTTTTGCACATTTATGTTCAACTTTTCAAATAATAAATGCATTCGACTCAGGTAACCCTACTTAAGAAAGGCTCCCCAATTTGTGTCAAAGTATTTTTTTTAATTTATAATTATTAATGTTGGTTATAGTATTTTTCTGGATATTGGATATATGTGAACAAAATCTCTTCCATTATGCGTCAACATCCACTTAAAAGCTTACTTTAACAGTTGCCATCAGTTATAAAACTTAAATACACAAAAAGACATACCTTTCAAGTTTTTCATTTTTTAAAAAAGATACTTTTAGTTTGTTTAATTTCAAACCCACCCATGAGTTTGTAAATTCAGCTGATAGAGTGAGCCAGTGACTTAAAGCAATTGAATGTCAGTGTCACGAAAGGGCAGCAAATGCTTTAGTTGTTTGATTTATGTTTGTTGAATTTTTGCCACTAAAGAAGGGGAAAGGAGCTTGCAATTTTATACTTCAGTATCAAACCCCTAGCTGATTTTGGTTCCTACTATACAATTTAACTTTGAATGGTTACCATTTGCTTCTTTGAGATACCAACATTTATTTACTATGGTTAAATGATTTTGCCACATTTGTGTTGGGGATAGCAGAGCCGTAGTAAGCCTCAAGGAAGCTTACAACAATGACAATGAACAAATATAAAGGATGAAAAAGCAATACAATAAAAATGTAAAAGAAATGACATTAAAATCCATTTTAACGCTTTTCAATTCAGGACAATTTTTCTGAATTACAAGAGCAGGAGTGAGCATTCTGGAGTCTAGACGCTTCATGGGAAAAGGTGATATTCCAACTGACAGACAGCTGGCCTTCCAGCAAAAACTGATTATATGTCAAATTGTTGATTCTTAGTAATCACATAGATAAATTTTCTCCAGGGCAATCTATCCCTCATCAGATCCTTTAGATCTTTCAATGGTGCACTCATCCTCACTGTAACTGAGTCCATCTACTTTTCTGCTGGTCATCCATTTCTTTTCTTTCCCAGAATTACAGCTTTTTCCAGTTGCTAGGTCTATAATTCATGTGAAGTATGAAGCAGGATGATTTGATCATTTGCTCCTGGAGTGAGGACTTTGAGTTCATTGGATAATCTATTTGTTTTTTTGGCTGTTCACAGTATTCCCAGGAATCTTCTCCAATATCAAAGTTCAAAAGTATTTTCTGTTGATCCAAGTAACTAAGCAGCATGAGGTATTCCTTCAGAGTGTGAGGCCCTTAAAACAGTGAGAGATTTGAAGGTTGCAACTAGTACTGAATTGTCAATAAATGCAGATCTTTTAATATGTCAATATGTCATTACACTAGCAGCAGAGACAACACATTTTTCTCTAACAATTTCAAGATCTTTTTTCGTGGACAATCCACATACAGTGTATTGTAGTATAAGGTGGATTGTAACCAAGGTATGGGTAGTCATTGCCAAATCTGACTGGTTCAGAAAAAGGTCCAGTTACTGAACTGGTTGTGGTTGCACAACTAGTACATAACTACCCTTACAAATCCAGTTACAACTGGGGAGGCAGAATGATCCATCCCAGATAGCAAATTGGCTTTTTTTAATGGATTGTGACCCAATTAATAGACTTCACTTAATCACAAGAAACAAATTTCTCATTACTAACAAAACCTGTATCTTGTCTGAATTTAACTTTTGCTAGTTCTGACTCATTAAGCTCACAATTCAATATTAGGTAAGTCAAGGATATGAATTGCTTTCTTGGAATTAGGTGGTCTGTAAAGTAACACTGGCTGTCATCAGCATAGTGGTGGCAGCCCATTCCAAAACTTTGAATAATGGTACTGTGGGTATATAATAGAGGGGACGAGGTGGCTCAGTGGCTAAGATGCTGAGCTTGTCAATCAGAAAGGCTGGCAGTTCGGCGGTTCAAATCCCCAGCACCATGTAATAGAGTGAGCTCCTGTTACTTGTCCCAGCTTCTGCCCACTAGGCATTGGAAAGCATGAAAAAATGCAAGTAGAAAAATGTTACCTTCCCACTTTTGGTGGGAAGGTAACAACGTTCCATGTGCCTTTGGCATTTAGTCATGCTGGCTACATGACCACAGAGACATCTTCAGACAGTGCTGGCTTTGAAACGGAGATGAGTACTACCTCCTAGAGTAAGGAACAAATAGCACATATGTGTGAGGGGACCCTTTACCTTTACTTTTACTTTAAGTATATAACAGAATAGCCTTCCATATAGATCTGCAAAAGTAATATGGAACCACTGTAAAATAATGTTTCCAAGACCTAACCTTGCCAGATGGGCCAGAAGGATACCACAATACCGTAATCTGCCAAAAAGGCCAGGGAAGTACCAGAGATACACTTCTTCCATCTATTATCCAAAGAAGGCCACCCACTTAGGCAACTGAACAAAACTTCTGAAAAGTGATATTTTTTTAATGAAATCCCATTTGATAGACATCCAAATAATCAACTTCATATATAAATGTATAATGCCATCCCTTTCACTTTCTCATCTAAGCTCAAAGAAGAGTATTTTAAATCAGTATAAAATCAGAACGAGCTTTCAGGAGATAATTTCATTAAAAATATTGTAACTATTTTCTTGCAGGCAGGAATACATGCTGCACTCAAGCAGATTATCTTCCTTAATTGTTCTAACTTAGTTAATTTAAGCAGCCAGGAAAGCCATGGATGGAGCAAGCAGGTGGTTTACCTCATCTTTTCACACACTTTGTCCATGTCTTTGATATCTATAGTTGAAGAGAATTCACATGAAGCTGACAAATGGTTGTGACGGCTACCTCCCTATGACCTGTTTCAATGCTGGAGGTCAAGTTGAGGCAAATGTAATTAACTTTTCCTCCACCAAATGATAAAAGTTGTTTGGAGAGGATCTCTGATGTCCCAGCTGGTCTCTCACAATATCTTGAGGAGATATATGGAGAACAGACAAAGCATGGCTAGCTGTTCTGTTTAGATGCAGTGGAGACAGGGAAGTAAGCCCTCCTTCCTGAATATGCTATCATTGAATAAGATTTCAAAGGGACTTTAATGAAGGCTCCATTCTATGTTTGAACATTGATCTATCCTAAGAGTTCATCCATTTGTGCATCATAAATAGATCTCCAAGTACATTTAGAAAAATGCCTAGGTCTTTGGAAGCCGAATCATCCAGTTCTGTGGAATTTTGTAACAGCTACTAGACTAAGGCTAAGGAAATAACCCTCCATTCGGGACAAATGAGCTCCAGAGCACTCTGCCACTTTCAGTTCATTGGCTCCAGCTAAACAGATTACTAAATCCAGTGTACGGCGGCTGCTTATTGTATGTACAGACACCAATTAGTCATGATAAATGAAATGAAATCTTGAGCCAATTATGACTGGATAATCTCAGCATGGTCAGTCTCTCAGGACAAAGATATGCTACTGCCCCAATAGAAATTATCCTGGCCAACTTAGAAAGGACAATGCAGTATCTCTTCAGTATGCTGATAATATTCTGGTTACAACAATGGCATTAGTTCTGGAAAACTGTGGACAGAGTTTCTGATCAACAAAATGACATTTTGTTAGACCTACATACATTTCTCAACCTCAGCAACTTTAAGACATGTTGACTGGTGGTGGAATTCTGGGAGTTGAGGTCCACACATCTTAAAATTGCTAAGGATGAGAAACATTGCTGTAGCTCTTTCCTGCCTTTCAGCACTAGCTTCATGCATCGGATAGTAACTGGGTAAAGAGAAGTAAGAGAGATCAACTTCCCACCTCCTTTCTCAACCAGGTGTTCATAACACATCCAGGGCAGCACTTTCATCTAAGATTACATCCTGGATAAGAGGCATTTTAATAGCAATTGGCTTGGCATTAAAAAGCAAGATCTTTATTTTAGAAACCCACTGACAATCTGCATGATTTCCCTTCAATGTTGAAGGGATTCAATGTGGCCTCATGCCATAACTTCCCATGCCAGTTATTACATCAGTCTAAGCTTGAGATCCTTTCTTCATTCCCCGCCCCCCAATCTCTCTGACACAATTATTCATAAGAACAAGTCATAATTGACAAAACCAGCAAATTAAAGCAATGCTTTCACCATTAGAGTCCCTACTCTCTCCCTGTACTCATACATAAGGACAAGCAGGTGAGGTTCTACAAGGTTTTCAAAAGAACAACTCCCTCTGGGTTGACAAAGCAGTGGTCATCTTCCAACTTTTCTCCAAATGAATGAGGATTCCTGAAGCTAGAATGGCTAGTCCCATTCTGAGGAGAGTCCATCTTACAAACGGAACCATGAGGCACTTGTATACAAAAGTTACCAGTATGTTTTCAATGTGTTTGGCAGGTTCGAAGTGCAATAATGCAGCAATAGTCATACTCATGGAAAATGGCACACCAGAATCTAGGGACAAATGGAACACATTCTAAAATTTCATTTGTGGACCTATTTTGCCCAGTTCCTGAATAAAATGGTGCTTTACTTAGATCTTTTAAAGGCATATACCTCAAAGTATGCATTCCTAGACAAATGGCTTCTTCAGATTTGTTCAAACAAATCAGAACCTATTATTACCAATGCTTCCATTAAGATTTTAATTTTAGAAATACAAAAGCAAAAATAGTATTTTCTGTTTTGAGGACCTAGGGTTTTATTTAGGGGCAAGGAAAAAAAATCATTTTTCTATGAAGTTCTCCCCAATTATTCACTTAAAATTAAAAATCAATTTGCATAGCCTATGTGTTAGTGCTACACCGACACCCTTTTCCTAACAAAAGAAAGAAAAGAAAACCCTTTGAATAATATATAACTTCAAGGGTCTTTGAGTGACCGAGTCTTTTATACATGCAGGGTAAGATGAATAAATACTGACAGCATACTGTGCATCCATTTGCAAAATGGAGATAAATTCAGTGTGAGAATCTGAAAAGACGGGTGGAGGCATCGCCAACGGTACTTGTTTGTAGATCCTTTGTTCTAGAGACCTCCCTAGCAGACCAGGTTGGCTTCATACCAGATGTCTCCTGTCAAACTGATAAAATAGAATTAATTAAGCATTTCTTTGCCAGGTTCGGAAAGTAATTTCTTGCTGTTGACAGATTACTTTACCTAATATTGTCAAAAAAAAAGCGTGCTTCTCAAAAGGATTCACTTTATTAGGTCATAGTCAACTTTCTCTGGGTTCATTTGTGGAATGTCACAAGATGATTTCATTTTCAATTTAAGTTTGCAGTTAAGTTCTGTGACCTCTGATTAATTGTAACTACTGCTAGATGAAATAATCCTTTTAGCATAACTAAATCTGGTTGGTTAAAAAGTCACTGTTAGTGCTAATCACGCTTAGTCCAGGTTCAACATGAATTGAAGCAAACGTTTCAAATCATCTCCTAAGATTTAAATTGGAGGAAGAACATTTGCTTCCGAAGATTATCTTAGGAGTCCCAGAGCTTTCCCAAAGTTGCCAAAATGTAGCTTTGATTTGAAATAAGATATTGTATGCATAATTGTAACACACACACACACACACACACACACACACACAGACACACAGACACACAGACAGACACACACAGACACAGACACAGACACAGACACAGACACACAGACACACAGACACACAGACACACAGACAGACACACACAGACACAGACACAGACACACACACACACGACTTCACTTCACTTCAATTTGCATTCTATGTTTGGCCTGAAAAAGTTGCCATTGATCCCTGGTAATCATTTCTCTGCTCTTAATATTCTCTTACAATGCAGCCCTGGCTAAAATGTGTTGGACCTGGATGTTTATCTGGGATGAGTTTGAATATCTGAATCCTATAGATGGCTTTCTCCAAGATGTCAGCCCACCTCTTGAAGTTTGGATCCCTGTTCTTGGACAACAAAAGCCTCCTGGATAGGAACAGGAAGAACTAAGATATTCTTTTGATTCTGGTCTTGGCATCGTGAATTCAGACAATTGGGTTGGTTAAGATAACTCAATAAAAATAAGATACACGATTGAGGTACCCATACAACGTATTTGTTTAGTTTGGAAATATTTTCCCTATGAGATTAATTCATGTAGTCAGCTAGGCAATATCTCTTCTAGCCACAACAAATCATCATGCAAAACCTCTTAAGTCAGGAGGGTAAAATTAATGGAACACAGTTGCCTTAATATGGTAAATGATGAAATTTTTTAAAAGGCTGCTAAGGCAAGAAGTTTCTCAATATATGTCAACTTGGATCCTTGATAATCCATTTTTCAAGCACAACTTGTCCAAAAGATTCTGAGTAAGCCATAATATGTTCAGAATGTTGGAGAAGATAGCACTTTGATCTTGATTTATCCAGGATGTTATATTTTTATGTAGCACTCCATGACCTTTTCATGGTATACTTGAATAATGTTTCCTATAGTCAGGAGACTGCTATTAGTAAGATATTTAATTTTTTGAGTAACAAGTCAGTTTAAAGGCACAGGCTTTCATAACCTGCATCTTACTTCATTAGATACCATCAGACTCCTGATTTTTTACAGATAGTCTCGATTTATGACTGTTTGTTGACCAACTACCATATTTTTTGGAGTATAAAACACACCTTTTCCCCTCAAAAAAGAGGCTGATAATCTGGGTGCGTCTTATACACGGGCCATTTTTTTGCTCAATTTTGCCCCCCCCCACCTCCCAGGAGCACTGTACAAGCCTCCTAAAGGCTATTCATGCCCTCTTTTTCTGGGAAAAAATGGCCCTGTTTTCCTGGAAAATGGGCCATTTGGGGGAGGTCTGCAGAGTGCAAAAACTTTTTTTAAAATTTGCCTCTTCAAAATCTTGGTGCATTTTATACTCCGGCGCATCTTATACTCCAAAAAAATACGGTATTTGAAATTATGACAGGGCTGAATGAAGGGAGTTACAACTTCTGCTTCACATTGCAACTGCTATAGCACCCCTAAAATGACATGATAAAAATTTGGGTGCTTGGTAGCATGGCTGCCCTTATGACCATGAAGACATTGCAACTTCCCCCACTCAACTCTGAACTGGGAAGGTTTGGCAAGTAGACCCAATGGTGTGTGGACATCTGCTATATGCTGGAAGGCCTTCGCCAGCTAGGCACAAGGGGTTATAGGCCTCCCCTCCCCCAACCATGCCTGGAAAGTCTAAATTGTGGTTGTAAGTCAGAGACTACTATAATAGAATAATATGGCTCTCCTTCTATACCATTCCATATAAAGTAAGATAAAATATCAATTAATCTTAACAAAATTGATCTTAATTAAAACAATTTTTTAAACAAATGTAACATACTAGTTAAGGTAAGATAGGGCAAAGATCGCTTACTATTGGATACTTTAAAGAAAAAGCAGTTTTCCAAAAGTGGGGAAGGAAAGTTCATATGTCTCAAGTCTATTTAGAGTAGGGCCATCAGATTTTGAGCTGCAAAAATTTGGAAGGCCACTAGGTGGGAAGCAGGAGATTAAAAAACAACAACAACTCTTTGCTGCCCTCTAGTGGTTGTTCTAGCCAGTAGACATTCCACAGATTCCATCGGTTTGCTGCTCCACCCTGCAGCACATCTCTAAGTTTAAAGAATAGATGCCTGGCAAACCTTCTGGGCATAGATTTGAACCTAGCCCTACTTTTATCCTACCTTTATTGTATTAATACCACTTTCCTTTAAAGCAACCATAACTTTATTTGTGGGTTCATTCAAAATGCTGAAGGTTGCTTTCATTTAAACTACTTTAGCTGAACTACAAAAATCCAGATTTGTAGTTCAGTTGGTAGCAGAAAAGAGATTGCTGCACTCCAAAACAATGGGTGGCTAAAACAGAATAAAAATGATCGAATTTAAACTTAAATAAAATTAATGATCACTAAAATTATTTCTTAATGTATTTCATAATTTTTCTTTTCTGTCACTTTTGAGGCTGCCTGCAAGTCCAGAGAAATCCTTATGGGACTGAGGCTTCATAGTGTGCATCCAAACTGTCTGAAAAGATCTTCATGGCTTCGGGCCAAAATAGTGAGAATTGAATGTGGGACCTTCCACATACAAAGCATGTTCTCAGTCACCGAAATACATTCATGTCTGCTAATAATAAATACATTCATGTCTGCTACCTGAATAAAATTCCAAAGATTATTTTACTGTAACTTTAAATAGGCTAGAAACGGATCTTCACAAACAGAACAATCGTAGGTTTGTAGCATTTAAAACACCTATGGTGCCACCATCTTGTTGTTGTTTTTTGCTTCTGCGCATGCACAGAGCAATTTTTGTTGTACTGGGCAGGCGCGTGCGGGGGGGGGGGGCACAAACCAGCAGTAGCAGCTGCCGGAACCCACCACTGGATGAACTCTTAGGTCAGCGATGGCGAACCTTTTTTGGCTCGCGTGCCATAAGTGGGGGGAGTGCAGGGGGGTCGTGTGCAGGCACCCATAATGCAATGTGGGACCTCCCCAGTGCACATGTGCGCACTACAGGCGCGACCCCCCCATTTTTGCATGCTTTTTTCGACCTCCCCAGGCTCCAGAGATTTTATAGGAGCATGGGGAGGGCGAAAACATCCCCCCCTGCCCCGCCGGAAGCCCTCCAAAGGCTTCAGAGACCTTCAGGAGGCTTCCCTGAAGCCTCCGAAGCAGTCAAAATGACCCTACGAGCAAACCGGAAGTCACTTCCAGTTTGCTTGGAGGGTTGTTTTAAGCGCTCCGGGACCTTCAAGAGGCTTCCCTGAAGCCTTCGGAGCCCTCAAAACGACCCTCCAAGCAAACTGGAAGTTGCTCAGAGGGTGGTTTTAAATGCTCTGAAGGCTTCAGGGACTTTCAAGTGGCTTCCCTGAAGCCTTCGGACTGCTCAAAACGACCCTCCGAGCAAATCTTAAGTGACTTCCGGTTTGCTCGGAGGGTTGTTTTAAGCACTCCGAAGGCTTCAGGGACCTTCAAGAGGCTTCCCTGAAGCCTCCGGAGCAGTCAAAACGACCCTCCAAGCAAACTGGAAGTCCGTTCCCGAACTTCCAGTTTGCCTGTAGGGCTGGTTTTTTGTGCTCCGGAGGCTTCAGGGAAGCTCATGAAGCCTCTGGAGGGCCTCTGGGGGGGGGCAGAGGAGGCCCTCCAGAGGCTTTCTCCAGAGGAGAAAAATGGCTTTTAAAAAGGGTAAACTCAGCTGGCCAGCTCACACATGCGTGCTGGCCAGCTGACAGGGCAGCGTCTCGCGTGCCCTGACAAATGGCTCTGCGTGCCACCTGTGGCACGCGTGCCATAGGTTCGCCATCACTGTCCTAGGTTAACATCCGATCAACAATCAAGTAAAAGATACCCCAATCAAGAAACTGCCAAAGAAGCCAACAGCAAATAGACCAATCAAAGAATCTCTAAAATCACCCCCACCAACACTGGCAGGCAAGCCACTGGAATATAAACTGACAGTCAACTGCATTCTTTATTACCACTGATGATGTTATCTGGGAAATGTCTGCAAGAAAACAAACAAGTTCAGAGAACATCAAGAGCCCCTCAAGTAGATCTTATTAAAATATATATTTATGCAAAGTTAAGACTGAAAAGCTTTTTGAACGTGTTTTATTCAAACATCTATATAACTGAATAAATTGTTCTAGGAAATCTCGTTCCCAATGTAATTTGCAGGATCTACATTGATAGCATTCTATCATTTATACAATATATCCTTATTTTTCTTTTGCTAGTGTTACTGATTAATAGGTACCTCTTACAAATATTTGGCTGTTTTCTAAAATGCTACTTACAAAAAACCAAGGTAGTATTTCTATGAATTATGTTGGCCCCTCCTTTCACACCCCTAGTAGTAGAATCTGGAGTATATACTGTAAGCTACTTGGTTTGATCATGTCGCATTTCCACTTTAAATTAACTGAGCTGTCCTGATCCAGAAACTGAAACCTCAAGCTGTTTTCAATTGTTGGAGCCCCAAGTAAGATATAAATGAGAACCTGATGAAGGATGTGGGGCAGGATTCCATTCTGCTTGTTTCATAGACTTCAATCCATCATGCATACAACTGGGCTACAGAATGACAGTTTGCCTTGACAGTATCGTCAACAAATCAAATCAGAGCTGAAGTTATGAACTAATCTTAACAACCATGCTCTACAGGTGAAACTCGAAAAATTAGAATATTGTGCAAAAGTTCATTTATTTCAGTAATGCAACTTAAAGGGTGAAACTGGTATATGAGATAGACTCATTATATGCAAAGCAAGATAGTTCAATCTGTGATTTGTCATAATTGTGATGATTATGGCTCACAGCTCATGAAAACCCCAAGTCCACAATCTCAGAAAATTAGCATATTGTGAAAAGGTGCAATATTCTAGGTTCAAAGTGTCCCACTCTAATCAGCTAATTAAGCCATAACACCTGCAAAGGGTTCCTGAGCCTTTAAATGGTCTCTCAGTCTGATTCAGTAGGAATCACAATCCTGGGAAAGACTGCTGACCTGACAGTTGTGCAGAAAACCATCATTGACACCCTCCATAAGGAGGGGAAAGCCTCAAAAGGTAATTACAAAAGAAGTTGGATGTTCCCAAAGTGCTTTATCAAAGCACATTAATAGCAAGTTATGTGGAAGGGAAAAGTGTGGAAGAAAAAGGTGCACAAACAGCAGGGATGACCGCAGCCTGGAGAGGATGGCCAGGAAAAGGCCATTCAAAAGTGTTGGGGACTTTCACAAGGAGTGGACTGAGGCTGGAGTCAGTGCATCAAGAGCCACCACATAAAGACGGTTGTGTGTGTGGTCTGTTGCTCAGTAGTCCAAAGTCCTCTTTTCTGATAAGAGCAACTTTTGCATCTCATTTGGAAACCAAGGACCCAGAGTATGGAGGAAGAATGGAGCTGCACACACTGCAAGATGCTTGAAGTCCAATGTGAAGTTTCCACAGTCTGTGTTGATTTGGGGAGCCATGTCATCTGCTGGTGTTGGTCCACTGTGCTTCACTAAGTCCAGGGTCAATGCAGCCGTCTACCAGGAGATTTTGGAGCACTTCATGCTTCCTTCCACAGACGAGCTTTATGGGGATGCTGACTTCATTTTCCAGCAGGACTTGGCACCTGCCCACACTGCCAAAAGCACCAAAACCTGGTTCAATGACTATGGGATTACTGTGCTTGATTGGTCAACAAACTCGCCTTACTTGAACCCCATAGAGATTCTATGGGGCATTGCCAAGAGAAAGATGAGAGACATGAGACCGAACAATGCAGAAGAGCTGAAGGCCGCTATTGAAGCATCCTGGTCTTCCATAATACCTCAGCAGTGCCACAGGCTTGTATGCCATGCCGCATTGAGGCAGTAATTGCTGCAAAAGGGACCCAAACCAAGTACTGAGTACATATGAATGCTTCTACTTTTCAGTAGGTTTGATATTGTTCTATGTACAATCCTTGTTTTATTGATTGCATGTAATATTCTAATTTTCTGAGATAGTGGATTTGGGGTTTTCATGAGCTGTACGCCATAATCATCACAATTATGACAAATCACGGCTTGAACTCTCTTGCTTTGCATGTAATGAGTCTTATCTCATATATCAGTTTCACCTTTTAAGTTGCATTACTGAAATAAATGAACTTTTGCACAATATTCTATTTTTTCAAGTTTCACCTGTAGGTTCTGCTATGTGACTAGCTTGAACGTAGTTCACTCTTGCTAGAGTTTCTGTCATATGAGATCAAATAGAAATGTGTACTCTTTAGAGAAGAAAGATTTGAGGGTAAGTTTATTGCTTTGATTATTTTTTCCCAGGCCAAAAAGAGCTTCTTTTGTCCTGCTTTGTCTAATAAGCTCAACTGCCTGCTATTCTGAGAAACACATGACAGATGTCTTTCAGTTATGAAAACAGAAGAGTTGCTGAAAAGAGTAGTATTTCTGATTTCCCTGAAGCTGCAAATGTCTTGTAAATAAACAGTAGTGAATGCCCTGCATATTATTCAGGAGAACTGGGATAGGAACTTTTTATTGACCTAGCAGTGGTGGTGAGGCTGCAGCTTTGTTCCCTTAGGATATTTCTAATTCTGACTCTTTTGGGTAGCCCACCATGACTGAGCTGTTTCTTGCTGCAACATTTTGAAAGGTTTAACCTAGGGGTATCTTTCTCAGGCTCATTTATTTATTTATTACCAAATTTATACTAACATGTTCCAGGCAGGCCAGTCCATGGCAGTTTACAATGCAGCAAGAAATAACAGTGAACTACAGTAAATAACACCATTTAAAATAGGTATCAACAAGATAATAATAAATGAATCCAATGAAACATAGATAGTGACCAACCAGCTGTCACATGAAGTCATAACAACTACCTGGATTAAGAAGGGAACACTTGCTTATGTAAAATAACGCTGATACCTCCTCCCCACACCAACCAGATACATTGGACAAACATGAATAATTTTCAGACAGCCCTGAACATGTGGGTTGAAGGTGTTGAGACCCCACACATTTTAGGAATGGCAGGTTGGAGAAAGCAATTCTGAGGTCCTGTGATGAATTTTAATATACCTGGCTCCACAATTTGCATTTTCTGGGCCTTTCTGTCCCCATATTAAAGCAGAGAAATATAATTTTGGAAGCCACCTTTAATATTGTTATACACTGCCCAGAGTCACTTCCGATGATATGGGTGGCTACATAAATTTGAACAATAAAATAACAAAATAAATAGTTTTGTGGGATGGCAATTTCTCTCAGTCTTGGAAGCTGTTTTATAGTGATAAATATGGGGGAAGAAGGAAAAGCCTGTATTGAGTAGATATCTGTTCTATGGGTGAAAATTTGTGATTTGACATGTATGGTGTAATTCCATCAATATAAATATTACAATTCTATCACTCTGGGTTGTTAGATATTAGCATATATCGTAGTAAGTCTCCCCTCTGGTCCGCTGCTACAGCGGGAAACAGGTATCATTCTGATTGGTCGAGGGGCGTACCCGATCCCTATAAAAGGGGAACCCTCCGACCACAGAGCAAGCTGGATCATTACTACTACTAATAAAGAGCTGTTAAGTCACTACGTGTCCGCAGTCTGTCTCTCGTTGCCCAGATCTAACATTGGCGACGAGGGTGGGATCGAGAGGCAGATAGGACGAAGAACGCTACCTCCAGAATCTCCGGATTTGATCCAGCCCAGGAATTCGGCAGAAATTCCGGCAGCCATCTCAGATCACCGCAGCGCGGCAAATTCAAACAGAGAAGATGGCGATGCATGCTCCCCCCGCTCCTTTCGACCCAGCAAACGACGAATGGGAAGCCTTCATGATTCGTTTCGAGTGTTTCCTCGAAGCAAACGAATACACGGGGATCACCGACGCGAGGAAGAAAAACATCTTCCTCGGCTACTGTGGAAAGGAAGTCTTTAATACGGCCAGAGACCTCACCGCGCCTACTCCAATACAGGCAGTATCGTGGACGGCGTTGCAACAGGCCCTGCAAACTCATTACGCGCCAAAACCTTCCCGCCATGTCTGCCGCAAGGAATTCAACACGAGGAACCAGAAGGCGGGAGAATCCATCAATCAATATGTTGCAGCCCTACGAAAAGCAGCAACTCACTGCGAGTTCAGGGATCTGGACGAGCACATCTTAGCGCAGCTCATCTGTGGGTTAAGAGACATTTCTCTACAAAAGAAGCTGTTGGCAAACCCGAATTTAACCCTACAGATAGCGCTGAACGAAGCAAGAGCGTCAGAGTCAGCAGAGAAATCATCGGTGACCATACAACGAGGGGCCAACGTAAACCAGCCAGCACCGAGGCAAACCAGAGTACACTACGAGGACACAAGCCCCGACTACGAGAATCCCGAGTTCGAGGACAGTCACATGATGCGGAGCAGTCACATGAGGCCTGGGGGGAAACCCGGATCCCGCTTGCCGCCCTGCGCAAGTTGCGGAGGGAATCACCCCAGGTCTACTTGTAGGTTCAGGAACGTTGTTTGTTCACACTGCAACAAACTTGGGCACATCGCACGAGTGTGCCGGAGCGGAGTCCCTGCCTCATGGCAGCCACCCATGTACCGCCAACAGAAGCCCAACCCAGGGGTTTGGTGGAATCAGAAAGGGCGCCCAGAGAGAAATCCACAAGTGTATACCCAGAGAGAAAATTCCCAAAGAGCTGAGCGAGCGTATCCCCAGAGAGATTACTCACAAGGAGCTGAGCGAACGTATCCCCAGAGAGAATACACACAAAGAGCTGAAAGAGCGTTCTATCAAGACGCTCAACGAGAGTATTTTCAGGATGTAGACGATGAGATAGAGTTGACCCAGAGAGAGGAGTTGCGAACGTATCTCACCACAATACATCAGGTCCGCCCTAAGCGACCAAAAAGGCTGAGAGTCACAGTCCTCTTGGAGGGCTCACCCTGCGAGCTAGAAGTTGACACAGGATCGACCCTGACAATTATTTCATGGGCATCCATGAAACAGGCTATCCCTAGCCTCAGAAAGAGCCAACTCCGCGCTCCAGACGTCCTACTGCGAGACTACCAGGGGAACCAAGTCCCCATCGTGGGCCAAGGCACATTCCACATCTGTTTCAAGGACATCGAAGCCCAGCTGCCCGTGACCATCGCCAGCGCGCCATTACAGAACCTTCTGGGGCTTGATTGGTTTGAAGCCCTGGGGTTAGAAGTCAGCGGAATCAACGCCGTGAGAAACAGCAGCGCTGATCAGATTTTTAAGGAGTTCGAGGACGTGTTCAGCCCCGGTCTTGGTAAGTATGTGGGTAAACCGATATCATTCAATTTAGACCCCAAAGTGGTGCCAATCCGACTTAAACCGAGACGAGTGCCTTTTGCACTCCGCCCAAAAATAGATAAGGAAATAGATAAGTTAGTGGAGCAAGGAATCCTTGAGCTGGTGGATCACGCGCGTTGGGAAACACCCATCGTGACCCCAGTCAAACCAGACGGATCAGTCCGCATCTGCGCGGACTATAAATGCACAATTAATGTCGCGCTACAACAGAGCGCATATCCTGTGCCTGTAGTACAGCACTTATTGCACTCGTTGGGGCCAGGAAAGGTATTTGCTAAGTTAGACATGGCACAAGCTTACCAGCAACTGCCAGTTGATAGCGCCACAGCGGAGGCCCAAACTATAGTGACGCATAGAGGAGCATTCAAATGCAACCGGCTACAATTCGGCGTGAGCATTGCCCCAGGATTGTTCCAGAGCGTCATGGAACGACTTTTGCAAGGGATACCGGGAGTCGTCCCCTATTTTGACGACATCTTGGTGTCCGCTGCAAACGAGGAGCAATTAAATAAAAGAGTCAGAACTGTTTTGGCCAGAATCAGAGAAAAGGGTCTCCGCCTTAAAAAGGAAAAATGCCAAATTAACGTGCCTAGCGTAGAATTCCTGGGTTATAGAATCGATGGTCAGAGAATACACCCCACTTCAAAGAAAATTAAGGCGATCCAGGACGCCCCCACACCACGAAATCAGACCGAGTTGCAGGCCTTCTTCAGATTACTTAACTTCTACAGCGTTTTTCTGAGGCAGAAGGCGACCGTTGCTGAGCCACTACACCGTCTACTCCAGAGGAACGCACCATGGAAATGGGGACGATCCGAAGCTGCAGCTTTCGCCGGGGTAAAGCGCCTGCTCACCACTGACTCACTACTTGTTCAATACAGCCAGACCCTACCGCTGGTATTGACCTGCGACGCATCACCTTTCGGAGTTGGAGCAGTCCTCAGCCACAGGATGCCCGACGGAAAAGAAGCACCCATCGCCTTCTACTCCAGAACTCTTTCATCGGCCGAAAGGAATTACAGCCAAATGGACAGGGAAGCGCTGGCTGCTGTAGCTGGAGTAAAGCGTTTCCACGAATACCTCTACGGCCGCGATTTTGAACTAATTACAGATCACAAACCGTTGTTGGGACTTTTGGCGGGAAACCGCCCCACCCCGATCTCCCTTTCTCCACGCATGACCAGGTGGACTGTTTTCCTGGCTGCGTATTCATACAAATTGATTCATCGACCGGGCTCCACTCTCGGACACGCAGACACACTCAGCCGTTGCCCATTACCTGACATTCTGCCAGACCCCACTCCAGAAGTACCGGTATTGCTCATTGACTGTTTGGACTCTGGACCGGTTTCTTCATACGACGTTGCAAGATTCTCCTCTAAAGACGATGTAATATAGCAAGTTCAAACTTGGGTTTGGAGGGGGTGGCCGAAAGGAAACGTGGGCCCGGAATTCAAAATGTTTTGGTCAAAACGGGACGAACTCTCAGTGTTACAAGGTTGTTTATTGTGGGGGGATCGAGTTGTTATTCCGTATGTTTTACGTAGGAATGTATTAGAGGCTTTACATGTGGGTCATCCGGGGATTGTTAGAATGAAGGTGTTAGCAAGAAGTTACGTTTGGTGGCCAAACATGGACAAAGAAATAGAAGAGTGGGTGGCCACTTGCGACCCATGCCAGGAATCGAAACCAGCACCCCCGGAAGCGCCCGCCACAGAATGTGAGAAACCTAAAGCACCCTGGTCGCGAATACACATCGACTTCGCAGGGCCATTCCAAGGTCAGACTTTCCTTATAGTTGTGGATGCATACTCAAAATGGCTAGATGTAGTCCTAATGACTTCAACCACGGCAGAGGCAGTCATTAAGGTTCTATGGCGACTTTTCGCCACTCATGGCCTGCCCGACCTCCTAGTCTCCGATAACGGGCCCCAATTCACGGCCATGCATTTCGAAACGTTTTTAGCAGGTCAGGGAATTCGGCATGCCCTCGTCGCGCCATTCCATCCGGCATCAAACGGACAGGCGGAGAGAATGGTGCGATTCGCAAAAGAGGCCCTCGCTAGGATGGGTCCAGGTGATTGGCAAACACGCATTGACCATTACCTACTAATTCAGCATATTACCCCAAGCGCAACGACGGGTAGGAGTCCTGCTGAACTACTTATGGGCCGCCGTCTACGGTCTCACCTGGACCGTCTTCACCCAAATTACTCTGCCACAGCTCCCCCAGACTCCACAAGTAAAATTCGGTCTTTCAGCATAGGGGATTCAGTATACGCCCACAACTATGCAGGGGGAACATTGTGGATGCCGGCAAGGGTCATTTGCATCACGGGTCCACGATCGTATTTGCTGGAACTAGAAGATGGGCGGAACTGGAAAAGGCACATCGATCAACTTCGGGGTCGACTAGCACACTCAGACCTTCGAAACGAAGACGAGATGTCCCTGCCTACAGAAAGTCAACCACGCGAGAGCCCCATCATAGAAAACCACGACACCTGCGAACCAAGCTTGGAACAAGAAAACACGCACGAAGCAGAGCAAACCCCAGACAACGCAACCGAGCAGACTCCAGAACGCATTAGCAACGAAGGCACAACACCTCCCGAACGTGAAACAGGAAAAGCACCCGATCCTGCAACCACTTCTAACCAGCCCGAACTACGACGCTCCTCCCGAGCAAGACAAACACCCACATACCTAAAAGACTATGTTACCTACTGCAACGTTCCATCTAGGAGGGGAGGAGTGTTAGATATTAGCATATATCGTAGTAAGTCTCCCCTCTGGTCCGCTGCTACAGCGGGAAACAGGTATCGTTCTGATTGGTCGAGGGGCGTACCTGATCCCTATAAAAGGGGAACCCTCCCACCACAGAGCAAGCTGGATCATTACTACTACTAATAAAGAGCTGTTAAGTCACTACGTGTCCGCAGTCTGTCTCTCGTTGCCCAGATCTAACAGGGTGATGTTCACATTTGCATTTAAGATCCTACCCCAATCTTGTTTCTCAAGATTAGTTGAGTTAGCAGTTTCTACCTTTTGGAACAGTTTTAGAACAGTTATATAAAAAGAGACAAGCCTTTTGGGCCACTGCATCATCCTTAACCCCCAAATTGAGATTAGCTCCACTTATTGTGAACTTCCTGAAACGTATTCCTTAAAGCTTTTTTTTTTTCAATATGCCTGGGGCGTTTCCTGGCAATAGGGAGGAAATATGTTGGTTATATCATGTGTAGCATTCTGATGCATTCCTTCTTACAGTCTTGTTTCAATTTATATTCAATTATTTTAACTGTTTTACGCAATCTCTGTGGTACATTGGTTGTTAGTTGTATTGTAGCAGCCCAGAGTCATTTGTGCAAGAGAGGCAGCCATATACATTTGATAAATAAATAAATAGGTGGCTAAAAGAATCTTGAATGGAATCTGAGCCTTATATCGGCATTTATCATTTGGTTATGCCTTCATAGAGCCTATTATGTTCTATTGTTCTATTGGCACAATTGCCTTTGCTATATGCAGCCTGAAAAGAGAAATATCTGTATCTGTGAAGATGGAATATATATGAGAACAGAGTGAAAAATACTTTATCCTTCAGCTGGCAAAAACACAAAATTAAAATTCCCCTCTTTTTCAGGTACTCTTTGCAGTTCTGTTATATATGAAAGATGATAATATAACTGCTTTCCAGGGAGTTTAAAGAACCTCTTAGGATATATAGTTAATGACTCCTTGTTACATATGTTGTTTGTTAGCTTCAATCATTCCATTTTCTACATGAGCTCAGTTTTCAGAAACAATGTACGAGTGTAGTCACCAGCTGGATTGCTGAAATGGGGCAAAGGTAAAACCAAACAAACCTCTCTTGGTGGCAAAACATTCCAAATGTGTTGGGATTATAACTTCCAGAAATTCTAGCCAGTGGCTTGGTTGTGAAATGCTTCCCATAGCATGACGTAGGACAAGGCAAATGGCTCAATATGAAAAAAAGGTGGAATCAAATAGGCATTATTATACTTCCTTCCAGTAAAGAGAATTAGCATTAGAACATAGAACAACAGAATTGAAAGGGACCATGGGTGGATGTGCATAAAACTTTAGTTTTATTCTATTGGATAATTTATTATAATTTATTTAATTTATTATAATAATTTGTTATATTGGATTATTATATTTGATGTGCATAAAAGTCTAAAATGTTTGAGAAATAACCTGATTCATAGAAATTATTGAATCCTCTCAAGAAAGAGAGGAAAATGTCTTAGGGCAAAGCAAAGGAAGACAAAGGAGTTTTCATTCCTTGAGCCCATGGATTTACTTAAATTCTCTGAAAGAATTTTTGAAGGAAATTAAATTTCCTCAAACTTTGTGAACTGGAAGAAAAAAATAAATAAATACAGAAGAATTTCTCTGCATAACTCCCCTTCCAAAAGATACCCTATTTGAAGCACAGAATATTTACAGGAACTACCCATTTTTTGAATTTCACTAGCCATGCTTTCATGCTTTCAGAAAGGAAATGTCAAAGTTTACCATGTCATGTTGTTTTTTAATATTCTTGATTATTTAGTGATGAGCAAGATTTGAAAATGTATCTGAACAGAGTTACAAATTAGAAGAATTAGGAGTCAAATGGTTTTTAAAACAAAATTGCTCAGTATTAACTCAGTGAGATAATTTACACAATTTGATTCACTTTAATCCTGTCAATTAAGCTGTATTAACCAAAGAAGACGAAGAGAATTTACAGCTGGAACCACCATCTGGAGTTATGGGAAAACCTCCAGTTTGTCATCTTCATGTTACAAAGTATATGTGTGATGGTTGTTTCAGTACTGTAGATCAGGGGTGTCCAAACTTGGGAACTTTAAGACTTGTGGACTTCAACTCCCAGAATTCCCCAGCCAGCCATGGCTGGGGAATTCTGGGAGTTGAAGTCCACAAGTCTTAAAGTTCCCAAGTTTGGACACCCCTGCTGTAGATAATAGCCATGCATTACTGTAGCTTAAATTATGTAAAATTTAGCTTGATATTGTAGGCTTCCTGAACATTTTTTTTATCATGGCATTTATTAATTCCAAAAAGTTTTGTTGATAATAAATTTAAGAGGAAAAGAAAAATATTCAATATTTTAATGTAGAGCACCAAGGGCAGAGTCTTCGCAGAAGCTAATATACTCATTTTAAAAATGATGTTTAAATCAGATTAAAGAATGTAAGAGCAATCCAACCGGATCATACCATAAAGGATCTAATCCAGTGTTTTGTGTCACACAGTGGCCAACTGGGTGCATTTGGGAAAATTACAAACCTGTGCTGAATGGTGATCATTCATTTCCATTGCCAATTTGCAATATTTAAGACATGTTGCTTATGACTCAGGAGATATTAATATTTGTCAATATAAATAGCTATGTATAGCCTGATCCTCTACCTGTCCAACCACCTTGTAAAATTCTTCAATTTTCTTTCAATTTTTCTGTCAGTTCTGTATTTAATTTCAGTAAGTAATCTTAAATTAAATAGGAGAAAAAAATTACCTTTCTGCCTCCAAATAATTTATGCCATACTTGATTTTATACACCTCTATAATTTCTTCCCTAACCTATTATGAGAGAAAGAAGTTACTTCTATGGCTGATTTGGCTTTGATATCATTTTTAAAGTCCGGATCTAAATAATATGCGAGGTCCTTGGTGCCATCTGAGATGGTTGTTTTCTTGTAGATATTTCATTACCGAATTAGGCAACATCATCAGTGCTAAAAGGGAGTGGTGTTTATTCTTATTATATATGACGGCTTGCTTTATCAACATTGGTGGGAGTAGTCTTGGTGGTTCCATGATTAGGCTGTTGTTAACTTGTTTATCTGAGTTGGTAGTTCCTTGACTGGGATATTGTTCACTTCCTGATTGTCAATCTAGTGTTAATATTGGTATTAATCTCTCCTCATCTGGATTTTGGTTTGGGGTGAGGCGGTGTTTAGGTCTTTTGCTTCCTTTTTGGATTTTTGGTTGACTTTTTGATTGGTATGTTGCTGTTGTTTATCTCTACTTGCCTGCTTAAGAGGCTGTTTAAGAGGCTTCCAAGAATTCTGTAGGTTTTTGAACTTGGCTTGGTCTACATCTAGAATGTTCACATAGGATGAAACTATGGTTAAGTCTGTCCAAGTGTTATGAAATTAAATATGTCTTTTGAGTGCAAGATGTTGCTTATGGATACATTCTGGTAGTCTTCTGCCTGTTTGTCCTACATAGTGACTGTGATAATCTTTACATGAATATTGCACATGACTCCTGTTTTTTTTAATATAACTTTTCTTTTTTTTCTAGATCTAACCCTAACCCTAATCCTAAACTGTAGGTCTTTTGGTCTCAACCCAATATAGCACAACCAACACAAACTCTGAAAATAATAAAGAACAGTCACATGGCATCACACACAAATCAACTAAAGGCCTCTAAAGCATCCTAAGTAAACCAAAAAACTGACTTAGAATTACAAAGCCTTTGTTTAGATACATTACTGTGATTTTTGTTTTAAACAATATTTTTAAACTGAGTCCCTTGTTTTTTAGGATCTTTAACTTTTGCTTCTTCCCTGCCTATTGTGGCTACCAGGAGTTAAGTTTTATCCCACAATAGAAACAGAAAGAATACTGAGAGGTTTCTACTCAGAACTGGAGCTGGGAAACACAGCTGTTACATCCTGTGACATCTGCAGAGATTTGAAGGAATAGGCACAGCTTCCAGGAACCCATCCTGCACCAGCTGGAACAAAGAACCAAATGACATGAATTTTCAAATGAACTTTTACTGAACAGGAGCCTTATACTAGATAAGATGATAAACAAAGCCTAATCAAAGAGTTCAAAGCTGCTTTTATAGTCAAGCAGAAATCTCATGAGGCAATCAAAAATGTGCATTCAATAATATGCTAACACATTCGATAACAGATGAAACTCTTCTAGCATATTGTGAGGGAATTCTCACCATGTGGGATGGACCAGAATCCCATGGTATGAAACAGCAGCCATTTAAGAATATACGCAAAATATACGTTTTTTGTAAAAACTCTTACAAATTCAGTTCCATACAGCCTTGCTTGGATTTTGTTCACACCTCCTTGATAGCAGAAATGTCTTCAGAGGAAAGTATATGGAGGCAAGTAATGAAAGCAGCATTGTGCCAGCGTTTTGCAATCTCTTTACTTATTGTATTTGTGCCATGCCATCAGGTAGATGTATAAAAATTGTACAGCTTGTATCACTGCTTTTGTAAATTTATTTTTTGTTTATTTGATTTCTCTAGCCACCCATCTCAGCAAGTGATTCATATGGTAGAGTATTGGAGCTTTTGGATACTTCTGTTTCAAATAATTCTTTTATGACCTTGGTGCCATCATCCATTTTTGGTTACATCCATTGTGCTGCTTGGGGATAATTTCAAGCTATCAGTTGTCAAACCACTTGCCAAATATGTAGTAAGATGTAAAATTTATGATGGATGTAATCCAAATAGGTTTTATAAAATGCTAGGATGCCCTATACATTTTGCACTTAACCTTGCTATTATGTGTTCCCTTTTTAAAGACATATAAGTAGGGATTTTTGTTCTGACCCCCCCCCCCCCTCCATGCCTGTGAATAAACCAGAACACAGGCTTGGCTGTTTGTCACTATTTAATTACTGAGATAATGAATCCTTTGGCTGAGGGCCCAGACAACTCACGTTCAATAGAGTAGCTCTGCAGCAACCCAGATAATTCAAATGAAGCAACACAGATAGTCCAAATGAACAGACACGGCTAGAATACACAGATAGATTTTCTTAACTACTAATTCGAACAGTTGTTTTCTGCAAATGTCCCCTCCCACGCCTCACCTATAATCTCTCTTGGGAGGGGCCAATCCACAACCACCTGTGCTTAATCATCTTCTGTGAGTCTTCCTACAAAGTTGCTGCTTCCTTTTCTCAGCCCTTCTCAATCTAGCACAGTGGTAGTCAACCTTTTTCTACCTACCGCCCACTAATGGATCTTTCTTGATGGAAAAATTTCCTTACCACCCACCAGTTTTTGTGCAAGTGCGGAATATTTTTTAGAAAGGAATGCTTTTCCTTTTTATCTCCTTTTTTTAATCTTCCTTAGGGCTATGTACAAAAGTAAGGCTGAGCTAGTTAGCCCACTTATTATTATTAGCCAACAACAATTCTCTCCTGCCTTTTCTTTCTCCTATTTTGCAACTGCTCTGCTCCGCTTCTGCCTGTCCCTGCTAACAGTTTCTACTCCTCCCCTTCCTCTTCCCACGTGTTTGCTTGTGCACGTGCTTGCGCTCGCCTGCCCACTCGCACAAAAGGAGGTTTTAACCTCCGAAATCCCTAACGCACGCATTCTCGTGCGCGTTAGTTCAAAAGGAGGTTTTAACCTCCGAAATCCCCATCGCCCACCTGGAATCCCAAAACGCTCACTAGTGGGCGGTTGGGACCAGGTTGACGACCCATGATCTAGCATCAGGGACAAACTGCCTTTGATCCTCCCCACTGCTCCATGCTTCAGGCGCCTCCTAGTGGTCAACCAGCCTCTCTGATCCCTGCTCTGAGTTGAACCCTGCACAGGGTCCTCCACATCGTCCAAGACAGACTCATATGTTTCCTTGCTATCCGAGTCCATCAGCAGCTCAACTGGATCATGCTGGGCCACAACAGATTTTTATGGAGTTTTGGAGGAGTCAGTGAGGGGACAATTATTGGTGCTTTTTCTGTTTTTCTGTTTAATTACTCTCACAATTCCTATTTTAATTACCTAGTCTTTTTACACCACTATCTGTTTACCATTGAACTTGACTCTAGATTCCTGAAGTTGGAATCTATTTATTGCTTCTATTATTTTGGCCTTAATTTTATAGGTTCTGCTTCCATTAAAAAATAAATCATGTGAAAATTCCTTTTTGGTCAATAAACGGTATAGATCTACTTATTTCTGAATTTCACTTCAGATTAGTTTCCAAGTACAATCAAGCAAATCAGTCCAAAACCAACTGGGTTATTTCCAACATTTCAAATTAGGTCCAAAATGAATATTATGGTCTCCCTTCACCCTTCATACTTGTGGTTTCATTTCTCAGAAAAAATAGTTGATTGTCAAACAAATAATTTTGTAACTATTAATATAACGTAAACTTCTAAAACTTAAAAATATGAAAAAATTGTTCTGGTAATTGTATTAAGAAAGGAAGAAATTCTGGTTTAGAAAGAGATGTCAGGTTTCTGAAAGAAAGAAGGTTGACAAGAGGGAGACTTCATGAAAATAAGAATTACCCTTTTTCTTTATTCAAATAAGAGTATTTGTATTACAGTGTGGTAATTCCCAGTCAATATATTCTTCAATTTTATTTTATCTAGTCTAGAAAAGAGACCAAAGTACCATATGTGCTGAAAATATATTTTTAGCTATGTTCATTTCTTCTGATTTAAATATTGCCTGTAGAGAAAAACATATAGCATTCTCCCACCATAGAAAAGAATCCCCTAATGTTTAAAGTTAAATGTGAATTTTCTGAAAAATCCACTGTGGAGTAAATATGATTGATATGGCTGGGAACTCACAGATCAGATCTGATATAGGATATAATATATAGCTCTGAAAAGATAATAGGCATAAAATCTCCCACCCAGTTATATAAACATGCACAATGGCAAAGAAGCATGGAAAAACTTTTGAGTTATACCATTTGTTCTACAGTACTGACAGGGATAATGTATTAGAGACAGCTGGGCACGCAGTTGCCTCAACATAAGATATGAAACAGAATAAATATTTTATGTGTTAATAGGTGAATTGTAGTTTAGTTTAGGAAATTCTTGATCTCCATGTAGAATCTGTATAATAAATGAGGGAATGTATTTTCATATGCTCATATTTTATGTTTTTTTTTAATATGAAGTTAAGCTGGAGTGTAAGTACACTCAGATATGCTGAAGATACGTATTAGTAAAAACACAGGTCTTTAGAAATTCAGTCCGTAGAAATCAACATCTAGGAAAAAATTTGAAAGTTTTACTGTGGGTCTCCCTGAGTCTTAGGAAGAGTGGGACAATCTGAGATCCTATGATCTTGTTGCTCCTACATCCCTTTCTTATTTTGTTTTATTTTTTAGTTTGTAAAAGATAACAGGTATAAGCATAAACATAAGTATGAGCACAGTAAATGCGTACACATAAACGGAGACAGTAGGATAGGGAGGATAGGCACGCTGTTGCGCTTATGCACGCCACTTACGGACCTCTTAGGAATGGGGTGAGGTCAACAGTAGACAGTTTTAGGTTAAAATTATGGCGGTTTGGGGATGTAACCACAGAATCAGGTAGTACATTCCAGTCACTGACCACTCTGTTGCTGAAGTCATACCTTCTTCTTTTGTTCCTCAGAATACCTCTCTCTCCCACTTCAGTGCTAAATTTCAATAGCAAAATTTATGAAAATCAGCAGTATGGTTTTGTCCCTTTCTCAGTTGGAAAGTGTTAAAATATGTAAAAAACCACACACACACACACACACACACACACACACAATATCCAACAGTCTGAAGTGGAGACTGCAAGTTAGATAAGAAGTTTCAATTTCCCTTGATTTCAGCAGAATCAGGAATGATCCTAAGATTAATAACTCTTACAACTCTTGTGACAGAATACTATATTAAACTCTTCTATTCCCGTTACGATATAAAGGGATAATATAATCTATATCTACTTTACATACATATATATTGCTGATATTTATTGTTAATTTTAACTGCTTTAAAAAAATGAAATGACATAGCATGTTTTTATAGATGTGGAAATATTTATGCATCTTTATTTCATAAATTATGTAGTGTTATAGGCATTGCCAGTCCAGACTACTGCCTAATCTGTTTGTATAAGTACAACATATCTTTCTACAACTGTATAGCAAGCAGTCAATTCTTTACTATACAGATATTTCAACTTACAAGTGTAATTGAGCCTGTAAGTCGTGCTGGTTATTAATCACATGACCTTACCATGAACCTTTTTGTGGCAATCATGAAACAAACAGAATGGTGGTTGCTGTTGGTTCTTTCCTCAGAAACTAGTTGCTAGTTGCTAGAATGCTAGTTTCTAGAAAAAAAAGTCATAAGTTGTGATAACATGACCACTGGACACTGCAAATAGTAATAAAAGTGGGCTGGTTGCTGAGTACCCAAAATGCAATCACTTGACCAGGGATGGCAAGCATCAGAACTTGAAATCTGGGTCAGTAAGCACCTTTTTTGGGTCCATCATAAAGTTGGATGGCCATAAGCAACAAGTCATAAGTCAAGAATTACCTGTAGTTGCTTTGGGTAATTAAAAATATTACCATCTCTGCCTCTTCCTCTCTCCCTTCCTCTGTCACTTTCTCTCTTTCATACAAACATGGTTTAGATGGCCCCAAAGTGTAACAAATGAATAAATGTCCCAGGTATCAATAGGTACGGACACTTATTGTATCATTCATCCAAAAATAAAATTCCATACTTTGCATTTCTGGTTCTCTCTGATTTTCTAATTCTGTAAATCCTAAAAAAATTCCAAACTTTGGAAACAACCAGTATAAATGAATATGACATTTTCTTTCACAGATTAATTGGGAATTTTTAATAGTCTTTTTGCAGTCACTTTACAAATCCTACCAATAACTCAATATTGTAAAATATACTGTTTTTTTTAGAAGACACCAGATTTGTCAATCAATTAATGAGAATCTGAGTTTCTTTTAATGTACAATAGTTTTAAAAACTCGAGTGGTAATAATGTCTAAAATTAATGTATTTAAAATTTCAAAATTAATAGCATATTTGGGAATTAGAAATCTTAATAAATTGTCTAGATAGAATACTTTGAAGTATGTCTTAGGCATCAAGCATAGCAAAAGGAAAACCAGAAACTGAGATATATTTCTATTTTCTTCACTGAGACACATTCCAGTCCAAATAAGCTTCTTTTTCTGATCACGATCAAATAGTTAATTTTATTTAGACTTTTAAAAATAATTAGAAAATGAATAAGACATTCTCAGTGAGTTCCCTTAGTAAAGAAAGTTGTATAGGTTTTCAACCTAAGACTTTTTGAGTGATGTTTTAAAGAAAGTTTTCACTAAATTATAACCTTGGGATATAAAAATGAACTTCAGGAAATACCAAAAGAAGCTACAATATTTGTAGGCAATCCAATATGAAACAAATCCATATATGGAAAACCCAATCCCTTTATTTTCTATTCCCTTTTGCATTGTGTTAGACATTGAATTATATTCCCTTGATGTAGTCCTATGCTTTATCTGTCTAAATTTCTGCCAAGCTGACATTGTTAAGTTCACATATGTGTTTTATTTCTCAGATAATTTTAAAATCCTGATTTTAGGTGTCTCCAGTCACTTCTTCATGCTTAATTGTAAGCTTGAGAACCTTGTAGGAGGACATCTGGAACACACAGAGAACTATCTGGCTGTTGTTCTTTTGGTAGTAAATATAAAATCCAATGTGGCATGAATTAAAACATTACAAGGGCCATGTTTTTCTCTGAACCTGTCCTAAAAAATGAAAAACTTCAAATGTAGAATAATTTAGGATTTCAAAGGAAGATACCTTGTATTTTGTGATTGGTAGTAATAGGTGTTTAGGGCACGAGAATGACTTTTTATTTTATTTTTTTATAAACTGAATATAACAAATATGATTGTGGGGAGTTATATGGAATATTATCTCCAACTTTAAACCCTAATTAGAAGTTATTAGGATAGATTCAGTCCTCCTTGCTTAGTTAATCCTTCAAATTGGAAGATGCTTCAAACGCATTAGTGTTTTACACTGTTGAAGTAGAATAGCTCTGGATGAGGATCAAAGATGATTAGGGATCAAAATGAATTAGCCTTGAAATGCTGATGGAAGTAAATTTGAGTACTTGATTTCTCTTGGATCTTGGTGGAATTTATTGCTCTGTGAATACATGGTCATCAAAAGAAATATTGGCCAAGAAGTCTTTATTCTTCAAAGAGTCTGATGCTTTTGTAAGCTGGCCAGTGTTTTAAAATGCTTTTTAAAAACACATTGACAAATATTAAAAAGGAAGACACAGGATAATCTTGCAGAATCCAATCTGAGTTGGTCACCAGGACTAGAGGTTTGTTCTTCCAGGTTTTCAGACTTGTGCTGGAGCCCATCCTCAGACAACTTTTCTCCAGGATGAGTCCCCTAAGGATGGGCTCCAGGAGAAGTCTGAATGCTTGGAAGAACAAATTCCAGCTATCTGATGAAGCAAATACTTCACCCCCACAAAAGTCTGAAAATTTCCAATTAAAAAAATAAAATCAAAAATATGTCCCTAATGTATTTACTATATGTATCTGTTATCCAATTCAGGTTCAATAAAGTGGTGGAGATGCTGAACTATTGTGGCGGGTACAATAACTACTAGATGCAGAGGTGGATTGCTACTGGTTCGCACTGGTTTGAGTGAACCTGTAGTGAAAATTGCAACTGGGTTGCTGAACTGGTAAGGACAGCAGGCTTGCCAATCCCCTGAACTACTTCCCCGGCCATCGCAGCATATTTTTTTGGCATTTTTAATCTTCTGCATATGCGCAGACCTATTTACAAGCAACTGCGCATGTGTGCAGAGTGCGCGCAAAGCACCAAAATGGCAGTAATGCTGGCAGCAACCCACCCCTGACTAGATGTCTATATAGTAAACCAAAGCTCAATTCTGAGAGCATCCTGAACAGATGGACACACTGCAGGGCTGTAGTTCCTAGATGTAGGAAAACTGATGTATAGATTGTTCTGGTGAAGTTATAATTATGAATGAAAATATAATCAAGTGTTCAAATATTATAATATGGTGAATACGTTTTATCAAGAAAGGATCAATATGGGTTCCAAAAAGTAAATCATGTCTTGCTAAGAGAGGTATGAAAGAGCAGATGAAGGATAATGCAGAGATTAATTTATGTATATTTAAATGACAAAAACAAAATACTGTATTTTTCAGAGTATAAGACGCACTTTGCCCCCTAAAAGAGGGTGAAAATTTGGGTGCATCTTATACACTGAATGTAGTCCCACCTACCCGCCGGCCCCCAGCCTTTGGCCTCTGCCTTCCAGCAATTTGTCTCCTTGCAGCAAACAGCAAACAGCCCGTTTCAGTTTCAGCTTCAGCACAGCTTGATTAGCACAAGGAGTGGATTTTTGGTTGGATCGGCCTCCCGACCATCAGCTGTTTCAGGCTGCAAGGATTCTCATTGCCTATTGCCGCCTCCACGCACCCCGTTTTTGGCATTGAAACTGAAACACGGTGTTTGCTGCAAGAAGGCAAATTGCTGGGAGGCAGAGGCAGATTTTTTAAAAACCATTCTTAGGATTATTTTTTAAAAAAAAAACATGATTGCTTCTGTAATAATGCCTTACATAAATATAAGCTACGGACGTACTGCTTTTAAAATATTATGCATTCTTTTAGTCATTGCATCTCAGAAAGAATACTGTAAATCTGGAAATGCTTAAGAAAACAAGAGCCAGAATTATTAGATAAAGAAAATATGTGCAAATGTGACTTTATTTTTTAGCTTGGTTAGTGGGCATGGAAGTGAAGAGGTATAAAAATTCATGCATGGAGTAGAAATGTGAATGGATAGGTGATTTCGCTTATATATTACAGGTATTACATAGAAGCTGAAACTCTTCACTGACTCTAAATAAAAACAAATCCCTTTAAGCACATAGTTTAACCATGGAATTGATTGCCATCAAGTATGGTGAGAATAATTGCCGGTTTGTATAATTTTAAAAATAACTGGACAAATACATTTGTCTAGTTATTTTTCTATTTCCTGACTGCCAGGAAGCATATCTCAAAACCAGTTCTCAGGAAGCCATTATGAAATAGAGGTATTGTCCTAGTGTTTTCCTACATGTATTTGGTCAAACACAGAAGTCTGATCCAAAGAAAAATATAACTTTATTACTGTCCTAGACCAGCAATAGACATCACTTTTTACAATATATTAGAAAAATAGTACTGACATTAATAGTGGATAATAACATCCCTGTTAAGAAAATACATCGTCTCAAACCGTTAGGGTCACTCCCTAGTTTATGTGGATGAAAAGCCGATAAGTATGCGAGTAAATATAATGTTCCAAAAATTGTTAGAGATATTTCCAAAAAATTGGTACAGGTTGACAGCAATAATTCTGTAACCAATTTTTTTTCTTGTGGACATTGCAGCAACACAGAATTTGGCCACTGCATGTGTGGGAGATGGGTTTGAGTCCTCTGATCCAAAGGACTTTCTTATGCTCAGGAATAGAAGTACTGAAACCCACACTGTTTTTTGGGGTTCATGTAGCAGTGGCGAAATTCAATTTTTTTCTACTACCGGTTCTGTGGGCATGGCTTGGTGGGTGAGGTGTGGCATGGTGGGCATGGCTTGGTGGGCATGGCAGAGGAAGGATACTGCAAAATCTCCATTCCCTCCCCACTCCAAGGGAAGGATACTGTAAAATTTCCATTCTTACCCCACTCCAGGGGAAGGATACTGAAAATCTCCATTCCCATTCTGGGGCCAGCCAGAGGTGACATTTTCCAGTTGTCTAAACCACTCAAAAATTCCACTACCAGTTCTCCAGAACCTGTCAGAACCTGCTGGATTTCATCCCTGTCATGTAGTTTCAATATCTTGCCTAGTTTTTTCAGATTATCCTTTCCTGTGGCTGCTTATCAGTAAAGTTTACATGATATTAAAATAATGTCTCAGAGGTGTGGCAGCCCTTGAAAATGGTTGGAATTGACAGAACAGAAGTTAGATGGGAAAATTCTGATTGGTGTATTTAATGTCTTATATCAGCTCTGAAGAAATTTAGTTAATTGCCTATTCATATCCAAATCCATTTCAAGTACACTGCTGGAATTTTAAAGTGGTTTTGGATCACAGTATCTACAGGACCATTTCTTGCATAATAAGCCTGTTCATGCATGAGGCTGATTAGAAGAAGCAATCTCTTTGTTCTGTCTTTAAGAGAAGTAATTTTATCAACTAGGGGAAAAAAAAGTCATTCTGAAAATTTCTCCCTTGAGATGTATGCCTGGCACCAAATCTGTTTTAATTTAAGGACTGCTTAAAACTTTAACGCTTGTATTTTACAAAACCTTAAAGTTTAATATTTAAATAGATTGAACTTGAGTAATTTTATTATATTGAACTTTTAATCTTGGCTTATAAAGACAAGTTATTAAAAATAGGGTAATCTACTTTGCTGGAAGGAAAGGAAAAAGTTCCATATTTTCTGGACAGACTCCTAGTCATCCTCTCATGGTACTGGAAGGTTGGAGTTGTCACCCATTGCTTAGGCAACATAAAGAGACTTTCCTGTTTTCTGACATTGTGCAGTAAATACAGTTGACTCATTCAATTCCCTTCCCATACTGTGAGCTGCTCTTTTGTTTATTCTCTGGCTGTGAATAAAACTGTTACAGAACAAACAAACTATGAACGTATAATTACATGAACATGCTGAATCAGATTAGTGGTTTAGCTTATTTGGTGATTATCACTGACACATAACATCATCTTGGTCTAATGATTGATTATTATAATATAGGGATATCATAGACAGATTTTTTCCATGACAATTGCCCCTGTTCTGGTATTTCAGGTCTTCTAATGGTGCACTCATTGCCATTGTAACTAAATCCATACACTTTATGCTGGCTATCTTCTTTTTATTTCTATCTTTCTTAGCATTAGAGTCTTTTCCAAAGAGTTGGATCTTTACATAATGTGTCTAAAGTAGGATCATTGGCCCAGAATGAAAAATCTGGGTTGATTTCTTATATATGCATCAGAGGTGCGTTTCTGCCAGTTCAGCCTGGATTGGGCAAACCGGTAGTGGAGGTGGTGGGAGGCTCCGCCCACCCACCCAGATGCTTCTGCACAAGCGCACACACGAGCAAAACGGTAGTAAAAAAATTGGAATCCCACTACTGATATGTATGTGTATGTATGTGATAGGTCTATCTAACAAAATGAAATTCAATGTAGAGAAAACTAGTTTTACACTTAGGAAAGAAAAACCAAAAGTATATGTACGGATTAGGTGAAACCTGGATTAATAGCAGTTAACTGTGAGAAGGATTTTGGAATTCTAGTAGATAATCAATTAAATATAAGCCAGCAGTGTGTGGCAGCAACAATCAACCAATGGAACAGCTTTCCTTCAGAACTTGTGGGCGCTTCATCACTGTAAACTTTAGAGAAGAGACTGGACAGCCTCTTGTCAGAAATGGTATAGAGTATCCTGCTTGAGGAGGTTGGACTAGATGACTGCAAGGTCCCTTCCAATTCTGTTATTCTGTAATCTATGTTAGTGTGTTAGTTTTTGGCTGTCCATGTTATTTCCAGGAGTATTTCCAATGTCAAAGTTCAAAAGCATCAACCTTTACCTGACCTGCTTCTTCAAAGTCTCCTTACTGATACTGGAAAGCTGAATAGAAACAATAAGATATAGCCATTACTATGAGATAACAAAAGCAACAAAGGAACTTTTTCCTTTCCTTCCAACAAAGTCTATATAACAGCGATGGCGAACCTTGTTTTGCTCGCGTGCCATAAGTGGGGGGAGTGCAGGGGGGGAGTGTGCGGGCGTGCCACACCCATAATGCAATGCGCGACCCCCCAGTGCGCATGCACGCACTACAGGTGCTCTCCCCATTTTTTGCATGCTTTTTTTGCCCTCCCCAGGCTCCAGAGGCTTTATAGGAGCCTGGGGAGGGCAAAAACAGCCTTCCCTGCCCCCCCGCCCCTGGAAGCCCTCCGGAGGCTTCAGGGACCTTCAGGACGCTTCCCTTAAGCCTCCGGAGCAGTCAAAACGAACCTCCGAGCAAACCGGAAGTCCGTTACCGAACTTCCGGTTTGCCCATAGGGCTGATTTTTTGTGCTCTGGAGGCTTCAGGGAAGCTCATGAAGCCTCCGGAGGGCCTCTGGGGGGGCGGGGGAGGCTCTTTTTGCCCTCCCCAAGCTCCTATAAAGGCTCTGGAGCCTGGGGAAGGCGAAAAATGGCTTTTAAAAAGGGTGAACTCAGCTGGCCAGCGCGCACATGCGCGCTGGCCAGCTGACAGGGCAGCGCCTCGCGTGCCCTGACAAATGGCTCCACATGCCACCTGTGGCACCCGTGCAATAGGTTCGCCATCACTGCTATATAACAACTCAAGAAGAATGAAAGCACTCAGATTGTATGAGACTAAAGCCCTATGCAATCCAATGTTCTATGTTGGTATTGGCACAACATCTATGGGGAAACTCATAGTATGATATTGAAATTCAGCAGTATCTTCCCATTCATTATCCCAAGAAACTAGTATTAGAAGTCATATTTATTTGGTATGCAGAGACCATATTGTTAGCTCAATTGCATGTTATGCCACAAAATCTTGCACACTTATTCAGTACTAATTACAACACTCTTATTTTAATTCTGCATCAGTCATACTAGACAGTCATATATTTGAATATTTCCAATATAAAATTAAACCTTACAACTGAAAAAGGGAAAACAATAAAGAGCTGATTGATACAATTCTAGCCTACTGCCAACTAGCCAGAATGTTGTGTGTACTATTGTTACAACAACAACTCCTTTTCAGCATCAATTTGTTAATACTTGTTGTTCAATATTAGCTTACCTAAATACTAAGATATGTCAGCTAGAACTGCATGAAAACTGACCTGTTGAAAAAGACAGCTAACAATAGGAGTTGTCCATGGGTCTACAATATAGTGTTGCTTCTTCAGTAGTGATGCTCATAGGACAAATATCAGCAGTAAATACTTTTTTCATCTTCATCAGAAAAGTTATTGTCCTGATGAACTGTAAATGCTCTGGAACAAAGCACCCTGAATCAATGAAACAAAAGTTGAACTGTTTGGCTAACACAACATAAAATATTTTTGGAGAAAAAGAGATAAAACATTTGTGTTGAAGAATTTATTGTAAATCTAGAGAGTTTTATTATCTTTGTGGTTGTATGGCAGCCAGTGGCCCAGGAAATATTATGTGGCTAAAAAGAAGAAAGGATTCAACCAAACATCCACATAACAAAGAAGCTAATGTCCCAAGGTCCTAAAGCTGAAAATAAGTTCGATGTTTCAGCATGACAATAATCCAAAACATACCTTCAAATTTACCATGAAGTACTTACATGAATGAAAGATAAATATTTCGGAAAGACCTTCATAGTACTTAGCCTTTAATATTATTGAAAATCTGTGGGGAGATAATCAGAAATGTAATGCATCCAAAGAGACTTTAGAATTTATGAGTTAGAAGAATCCAAAAGCAACACTAGAAAAGATTCTTACTTGGATTTAAGAAATGCAGCATTTCGAAGCTGTTATTTCTAATAGAGGGTAATATCTGTAACTCGGTTTTGAATTGTGGAGTTTTTGGTGCTCTCTGAACTTGGCTGTTTACCAAGCTTAAAGAATTGAAAATGTTATCTAGTTGGGTAATGAAATGTCTACAAGGGAATAACCAAGCTCAGAGAGCACCAGGAATTTCACTGCTGTTATTTCTGTTCCTCCCCCCAACCAAGTCACAAAGTACTGACTCAAATAGTGTTCTAAATTCTGTATTTTCACAGTTTTCTTACATTTAAGTGTAAAATCACATAAACAATAAATTGACATGCAGTAATGTAATTTATGATCAATGTTAATGTAATCTAATTAAGAAATAAATTTGAAGGTAAAATGTAATATCAGTAATAATGTAAAATATTAGGAAATTACATTAGTGAATCTCAGAGGTTTATTAAATAGAAAAAGTTATCCAAATAAGCACTCAATTTAATTCATGACATGATGTGTATATTTTTGCCTCCTGTTTATATGAAATGGGGCTGTCTTGATTGATATTTTCATAATGTATCATTCAACGCTTTGATGATCTCCTGTAGAATAAAACAACCCACCAAATGAAATCATGCTGTTCTGCTTTCTCTCAAGTGTGTAATTTAAGCCCCTTGTTGAGAAAATACATCATAGCAAACAGAAAAGATTTCAGAACAGAAGAGTATAATGGTTTAACATGAAAGATATAAATGAAACACTATAAAGTCACAGTGATGCTATGCTCCCAGTATATCAGATAACATAGTTCCTTTTGCTAGAGCAAATCATGATCTGTTGTCTCATAGATTATCGATGGCTAATCTTCTATAAAGGATTCTGGGAGAAAAAGGATCCTTGGCTTAGAAGGTTTTCATCTGCTTTTTAGTCATTTTGAGAGCTGAGAGGATGTGAATGGACTCTTTCGCTGATCTTCAAGCAAGCTGAACGTTTTCCTGTTTTCTTTTTTTACCCAACTTTTTCTTTCAATTTCCTACTTCTTTTCTTCTTTCACTCTTTTTTCTGTCATTGTTTCCCACTTCTATTATTTTCTCTTTTGACAAAACCTCTTCCCGTTGTCTTTATGTTGCCTTAAAACAGGGGTGAAATCAACTTACCTTTGCTACCGGTGTGCAAATGTGAGGGTGCGCAGCGTGCGCATGTGCAGCCTCCTGCTGCCGCTGCCATTACCAGTTCGCCCGAACCAGATAGAACTGGTTGAATTTCACCACTGACTTAAAGGGTACCAGACTCTTTTAGACACATTTAGCTTATTAGCCTCCTGCTTCTGCTAATAATCCAGGATTTAGGGTTATAAAGGCATTTCCTGCACATATTTTCTAGAATAGCTTCAGAGAATAAGTCACAAGAAAGACAAACCTTATATGATAATGATATCTTCAGTGCAATATATTTAACATTAGGATGTGCACATTTTGATTTTACTGTTATTTCTCACATTTTTCTTCAACTTAAAATATTCCAGGAGGCCATCCCCTCTCTGTTTTGCATTGTGTAACATAGATAATGCATGTATATTTCTGTGCTATCTATTTTCCTCTTCTTTTTGTTTCCCTTTTCTCTCACATAATACTCTTTTTTTTGCTAAGGTTTTTTAGCTTCGGGCTATGCAAACCCCTCCATGAGTATTAGAAGGCAGCCCCACCATTGTTTCTTGTACCTGTTTTGCTGCCATCTAATGAACTTGGAAACTTTTGCAGCACAGATTTGATATCCCGTTTGTTTTCCCTCTTCCTTTCATTCGCTCTTCCCTCCCTCTCTGCATATTTGATATAGATCACCCCATAAATTTAAGGCTAAGGGCTATGTAGGAATTTCCAAAATGTTTATATTCCATTCCTGTAAGTATATCATGGTCATTTGGAAAATATGTGCCAGAAAACACACACACAGAGGAGCAGGCTCCTCCCACCATTGGGTGACTAGTCACAATTTTACAACAGCCATGACCAGCCAAGCAACTTTTATGTAGTTAATATGGGAGAGTTTTTTTTTAGAAATGTGCGTACGCTCACATTTGTGAACCACTAGCAAAGGTAAGTTGATTTCACCACTGCCCTCAGTGTACATTACTAGTACAAATCCCAAGATTTTTATAAGCTCTTTGTTAGATCGGGCAATGAGAAGGCAGACAATGGCTTAACGCAACAACAGCTCTTTATTCAGACAGACAAGTATGTACAATCCAGCAACTGTCCAATCTGACAGCTCTCCTTTTATAGGGAGCTGTCAGACCTCTTAGCCAATCAGATTAAACCTCTGTTCCCGCCAGAACAGAGGACCAGAGTGGAAACTATGGTAGCTAGTGTTAATATCTAACACCCCTCCCCTCTTGGTCGGGATGTTCCTATTGGTCACATAGTCTTTGAGGTAGGCGGGTCTTTGTTTTGCTTTACCAGACCTGCGCAGTTCATTTGGAACCGGTTCCTCAGGTAGGTCAGATGGACCTGTCTGCTCTCCAGCTCCGCTCTGTGGAACCTGCTGGAATTTACCCCAGGCCGCGACTGGAGTTCCCTGACTTTGCTTGCTTGGAGCTCACTGTGGGCCTGCAACAAACTCAGATAAGTTTTCCAGAACCTGTGGGTTTAGAGCTGGCTGTGGAAGGAGTGAATGTTTGCTCCTTTTGGGTAGGGCCTTGGCTGCTTGGTTTCAAAATTTTGTCTGGTGCTCTAAGATTGGAGTGGGAGAGGCGACCACGGAGTTGGTCAATATGCCTCCTCCAATTTCTACCATCCTCTAGCTCTAATAGATAAGAGCGAGGCCCGGTGATGCCTATCACCGTAGCAGGAATCCACAGAGTTCCTCCGGCATAGTTGTGGGTGTATACTGAATTCCCTATGCTAAAGTTTTGAATCTTGCTTGTGGAGTCTGGGTGCGATGTGGCAGAGTAGTTTGAGTGTAGCTGGTCTAAGTGGGACCTTAGACAGTGACCCATGAGAAGCTCAGAGGGGCTTCTCCCAGTGGTGGCACTTGGCATAATGTGTTGGATTAGTAAATAGTGATCAACCCGTGTTTGCCAATCACCCGGGCCCATTCTGATGAGGGCCTCTTTAGCCGATCGCACCATTCTCTCTGCCTGACCATTGGAAACTGGGTGGAATGGCGCGACCAGGGCATGCCGAATTCTCTGGCTAGCTAAGTAGGTCTCGAATTGCATGGCTGTGAATTGGAACAGAGGACCAGAGTGGAAACTATGGTAGCTAGTGTTAATATCTAACACTCTTTATAGGCCCTTTTGCCAGCAAGTTCTTTTGGTTAAGAAAAGAAGTCCATTCTTACTTAGGGTTGGAAGAATTGCTTAATATTGTAGAACTATTGAAGAAGAGAGACATAAAAATTATCTTGAATTTGTATGATGCTAATGATCATCTAGGCACTGATATGAGGCTATAAATTGCTAAATAATAAATGGTAAATCTACCATGCTCAACTTCCCTAATTAGCTAACTATAGTTGAAACCAGCCCTGGAGATTTTTCTATTCCAATATGTGTTTCTGCATATGATCTGTTAGATATTAGCATATATCGTAGTAAGTCTCCTCTCTGGTCCGCTGCTACAGCGGGAAACAGGTATCGCTCTGATTGGTCGAGAGGCGTACCCGATCCCTATAAAAGGGGAACCCTCCGGCCACAGAGCAAGCTGGATCACTACTACTACTAATAAAGAGCTGTTAAGTCACTTCGTTGTCCGCAGTCTGTTCTCTCGTTGCCCAGATCTAACATTGGCGACGAAGGTGGGATTGAGAGACAGATAGGACGAAGAACGCTACTTCAGAATCTCCGGATTTGATCCAGCCCAGGAATTCGGCAGAAATTCCGGCAGCCATCTCAGGACACCGCAGCGCGGCAAATTCAAACAAGAGAAGATGGCGATGCACACTCCCCCCGCTCCATTCGACCCAGCGAACGACGAATGGGAGGCATTCATGATCCGTTTCGAATGTTTTCTCGAAGCGAACGAATACACGGGGATAACCGACACCCGAAAGAAAAACATCTTCCTCGGCTACTGTGGAAAAGAAGTCTTCAACACGGCCAGAGACCTCACCGCGCCTACTCCGATACAAGCGGTATCATGGACGGCGTTGCAACAGGCTCTACAGACTCATTATGCGCCAAAACCTTCCCGCCACATTTGCCGCCAGGAATTCAACACGCGGAACCAGAAGGCGGGAGAATCAATCAACCAATATGTTGCAGCCCTGCGTAAAGCAGCAACTCACTGCGAGTTCAGGGATCTGGACGAGCATATCCTGGCACAATTTGTTTGTGGGTTAAGAGACATTTCACTACAAAAGAAGCTGTTGGCAAACCCAAATTTAACCCTACAGATAGCACTCAACGAAGCAAGGGCATCAGAGTCAGCGGAGAAATCATCGGTGACCATACAACGCGGTTTCAGCGTAAGCCAGCCAGCACCCAGGCACACCAGAGTTCACTACGAGGACACCAACCTCGACTACGAGGATCCCGAGTTCGAGGACAGTCACCTGATGCGGAGCAGTCACATGAGGCCTGGGGGGAGACCCGGACTCCGTTTGCCGCCCTGCGCAAGCTGCAGAGGGAATCACCCCTGGTCTACCTGTAGGTTCAGGAACGTTGTTTGTTCGCACTGCAACAAACTTGGGCACATCGCACGAGTGTGCCGGAGCGAAGTCCCTGCCTCACGGCAGCCACCTATGTACCGCCAACAGAAGCCCAACCCAGGGGCTTGGCGAAGTCAAAAAGGGCGCCCAGAGAGAAATCCACAAGTGTTTACCCAGAGAGAAAATCCCCAAAGAGCTGAGCGAGCGTATTCCCAGAGAGATTACACACAAAGAGCTGAGAGAGCGTTCTATCAAGACGCTCAACGAGAGTATTTTCAGGATACAGATGCTGAGATAGAGTTGACCCAGAGAGAGGAATTGCGAACGTATCTCACCACAATAAGTCAGGTCCGCACCAAGCGGCCTAAAAAGCTGAAAGTCACAGTCCTCTTGGAGGGCTCACCTTGCAAGCTGGAAGTTGACACAGGATCATCCCTGACGATCATTTCATGGGCATCCATGAAACAGGCTATCCCTAGCCTCAAAAAGAGCCAACTACGCGTTCCAGACATCCTACTTCGAGACTACCAGGGGAACCGAGTCCCCATCGTGGGCCAAGGCACATTCAAGATCCGTTTCAAGGACATCGTAGCCCAGCTGCCCGTGACCATCGCCAGCGCACCGTTACAGAACCTTCTAGGACTAGATTGGTTTGAAGCCTTGGGGCTAGAAGTCACCGGAATCAACACCGTGGAGAACAGCAGCGCTGAGAAGATATTTAAGGAGTTCGAGGATGTGTTCAGCCCCGGTCTTGGTAAGTATGTGGGTAATCCAATCTCATTCAATTTAGACCCCAAAGTGGCGCCAATCCTACTTAAACCGAGACGAGTGCCTTTTGCACTCCGCCCAAAAATAGATAAGGAAATAGATAAGCTAGTGGAGCAAGGAATCCTTGAGCCGGTGGATCACGCGCGCTGGGAAACTCCCATTGTGACCCCAGTTAAGCCAGACGGGTCAGTCCGCATCTGCACGGACTATAAATGTCGCGCTACAACAAAGCGCATATCCTGTGCCAGTAGTACAGCACTTATTGCACTCGTTGGTCAGGGAATACACCCCACTTCAAAGAAAATTAAGGCGATCCAGGACGCCCCCATACCACGTAATCAGACCGAGCTGCAGGCTTTCCTCAGACTACTTAATTTCTACAGCGTTTTTCTGAGACAGAAGGTGACCGTTGCTGAGCCATTGCATCGACTACTCCAGAGGAACGCAACATGGAGATGGGGACGATCCGAAGCAGCAGCCTTCGCCGCAGTAAAGCACCTGCTCACCACGGACTCACTGCTAGTCCAATACAGCCAGACGCTCCCGCTGGTATTGACCTGCGACGCATCACCATTTGGAGTTGGCGCAGTCCTCAGCCACAGGATGCCAAACGGAAACGAAGCACCCATCGCATTCTACTCCAGGACTCTTTCATCGGCCGAGAGGAATTACAGCCAGATGGACAGGGAAGCGTTAGCTGCTGTAGCTGGAGTAAAACGTTTCCACGAATACCTCTACGGCCGCGATTTTGAACTGATTACAGATCACAAGCCGCTGTTGGGACTTTTGGCGGGAAACCGCCCCACTCCAGTCTCCCTTTCTCCACGCATGACCAGGTGGACTGTTTTCCTGGCCGCGTACTCATACAAGCTGATACATCGACCGGGCTCCACTCTAGGACATGCAGACGCACTCAGTCGTTGCCCACTACCGGACTTTTGCCAGACCCCACTCCCGAAGTACCGGTGTTACTCATTGACTGTTTGGACTCAGGACCGGTTTCTTCCTGCGACGTTGCAAGGTTCTCCTCTAAAGACAGTATAATAAAGCAAGTTCAAACTTGGGTTTGGAGGGGGTGGCCGAAGGGAAACGTGGGCCCGGAATTCAAAGTGTTTTGGTCGAAACGGGACGAACTCTCAGTGTTACAGGGTTGTTTATTGTGGGGGGATCGAGTTGTTATTCCTTATGCTTTACGTAGAAATGTGTTAGATGTGTTACATGTTGGGCATCCGGGGATCGTTAGGATGAAGGCTTTAGCAAGAAGTTACGTTTGGTGGCCAAACATGGACAAAGAGATAGAGGAGTGGGTGGCCACTTGCGATCCATGCCAAGAATCGAGACCAGCACCCCCGGAAGCGCCCGCCACAGAATGGGAAAAGCCGAAAGCACCCTGGTCGAGAATACACATCGACTTTGCAGGGCCAGTTCAAGGTCAGACTTTCCGTATAGTTGTGGATGCATACTCCAAATGGCTAGAAGTAGTCCTAATGACTTCGACCACGGCAGAGGCAGTCATTAAGGTTCTACGGCGACTTTTCGCCACTCATGGCCTGCCCGACCTCCTGGTATCTGATAACGGGCCCCAATTCACGGCCATGCAATTCAAAACATATTTAGCAGGTCAGGGAATTCGGCATGCCCTCGTCGCGCCATTCCATCCGGCATCAAATGGACAGGCGGAGAGAATGGTGCGATCCGCAAAAGAGGCCCTCGCTAGGATGGGTCCAGGTGATTGGCAAACACGCATTGACCATTACCTCCTCATTCAGCACATTACCCCCAGCGCAACGACGGGTAGGAGCCCCGCTGAAATGCTCATGGGCCGCCGTCTACGGTCTCACCTGGACCGTCTTCACCCCAATTACTCTGCCACAGCACCCCCAGACTCAACAAGCAAAATTCGAAGTTTTAGCATAGGGGATTCGGTATACGCCCACAATTATGCAGGGGGAACATTGTGGATGCCGGCAAAGGTCATTGGCATCACGGGTCCACGATCGTATCTGTTAGAACTGGAAGATGGGCGGAACTGGAAAAGGCACATCGATCAACTTTGGGGTCGCCTGGCGTACTCAGACCTACGAGCCGAGAACGAGAGCTACCTACCAATGCAAAGTCAGCCACTCGAGAGCCCCAACACTGAGAACTACGACACCTGCGAGCCCAGGACAGAACAAGAGGTCGAGCGCGAAACGGAACAACCCCCAAGCAACGTAAGCGAGCAGACCCCCGAACGCCCAAGCAATGAAAGCCTGCAAACCCCAGGACTCGAAGAAAAGAAAGGAACTGATCCTGCAACTACTCCTGACCAACCCGAACTGCCACGCTCCTCCCGAGTAAGGCAAACGCCAACATACCTTAAGGACTACATAACTAACCGCAATGTTCCGTCTAAGAGGGGAGGGGTGTTAGATATTAGCATATATCGTAGTAAGTCTCCTCTCTGGTCCGCTGCTACAGCGGGAAACAGGTATCGCTCTGATTGGTCGAGAGGCGTACCCGATCCCTATAAAAGGGGAACCCTCCGGCCACAGAGCAAGCTGGATCACTACTACTACTAATAAAGAGCTGTTAAGTCACTTCGTTGTCCGCAGTCTGTTCTCTCGTTGCCCAGATCTAACATGATCTTTATGCATATATGCCTGTGTGTGATGCCCTGCCAGAAGCCACATTCCTAGAAAGGAAACAACTAGTTTCACTGGGATGCAAGGAAAATTGAGGACAAAGTAGGAAATGAGAAGAAAAGAGAACAGAATGAGGTGCAAAGATAAAAAAAAGAGAGAACCAAAAAAGGGTTAACATTCAGTAGCTGTGGAAGTGAAGTCTACTTTCTCAAGGTTATTGGGAGATAAATATTAAAAAACATCCTTGGCAGCAATATCTGCGGCCATTCAAACTTCTCATCCATTTATTTGGTTTCAAAAGGGTTTTCTATTCTTAGCAAATGCAGGAAGACCTCATCCCTACGGCTGCCGCCGTTCACAGTTCATTAAATCTTGCCTATGTAGTGGTCAAACATAATACAGGACTAGTGTTTTAATTTGTGCAAAGAAAAATAAAACTGGAAGCCAAAAAATTTGGACTGGTTGAAGATCCATTTAACAAAATTATTAAATGTTCACCAAAAAGGAAGTTGCATAAACCTTTGGTATCAGCTGGCATGTTCAGCAAGTCTGTGTAGAAGATGTTATGACAATACAAAAAAGAAATAATTGAGACTTGGGCAATAAGTGAAGGAATGCAATCATCATCAAACAGCAGCTATTGGAATTCTGATGGATAAATACATAATGCTTCAGTGACATTCCATCTGGAACAATTTATATTTATAACCATGGATTAATTCTCACGTTGTTACTGCCATTCAGTTTACCATGGCTATAAGGAAATGCAAAGACATCTAACAGCATCATTCTATATCATTGCTATGTGTGTGCTCACACTTTACAATAGGTTTAATGGTTACGGTATCTTGTTTGAAAAAGGCAACATAAAAAAGTCCCATGACAGCTCTTGGTTTTGAGTAGTTGTCAGATAGATGTATTAATATAAAGGCCATTGTTATCCCCACTTTCCCAAAGAAATCAGAGCAACCACACTCCATCTCTACCCCAATTCATGTATCTGGTTGTCACTCACTTTAGTTAAGGGTTAGAGCAAATTAGGAATATCAGAGAGGAGTAAACTAGAGAGAGGTATTGTATGATAGAGGTGCTGGTTATGAGATGTCAGAATTTAATCATGATGTGGTCTGGAATACAGTTGGATGATGATTATGGAGAAGTGATCAAATGCTTTTCTGCATTTGGTATTTAAGTTCTAAAAAACTGTTTATTGGTCTTGAACAATAGTCATAGCTTTTATTTTCAAAATGCAAGCAAAGGAAATACCTCTTTAGTGCAACATGCCTGACATTTTTTTCAGTATATCATAGTGGGCATTCATGATTATTAAGGTAGTGATAAGTATTACACAAACACACAAAGTTAAATGGCCTATACATTTCAGTGCAATGATTAGCTCTTGGTCTAGTACAAATGACCTAGCAATGAATAGACAATTACTTTTTCAATTGTTTTTTTCAAATGCAATGCCAATCAAAAGGTAACCCGATTTATTTATTTGATTTATTGGCATCAAAACAACTCTGATATAGTAGGAATAAATTAAAAATAAATCCTAATTCAACATCGAAAGAAAAATGCAACAAAACTAATGTGAATTTTCATGGGGGTACGACCCCTTCTGAAATCACAATACTGTAAATTAAAAATGCTGTTCCAGGACCTGCTATTCCAGAACACGGGAGCAGCTATAGATAGCCCTAATTAGCTCTTGCACATTATTTGATGCATTTCTTGATTTGCTCTTATGGGGCAACTGTTCTCCAATCTGCTACTAATGTGTTATTCTATTGGCTCTACTATTGGAGTCTGAAAGACGGAATGAGCACTGGTGATGAAGCTGGTAATAAATAACTTAACAAACTGTGCTTTCAAACGTTATCCTTTAAAAACGTTAGCAGGAATGATCACAGCCCTGTTATACACCCTGCAAATAGTTACAACTGTTTAGGAGAAGGAAAGAGTCCTGTCTCACCAGGATTTCAGACCACACATGATTGTGTTTCATGAGCACCTATAATTCTGAATAATATGCTAGTTCCCAGCATGAAGAACTATTTCTATAAACACTTTGATGGGTTTATGTACATGCCAAGGTTACTCATTTCTTTGCTTACTGTGATTCATTTTGCTGTAAGTTTGCTGGTTTGTTTGCTTTACAATTTAATTTTGAAAATCTTATTTGAATTTGCTAAGGTTTGTTTTTCTTTTTCTGTAAGAACTCATAGACATTTCCTCCCCTTCTTTCCCCTGCAATTGGAACTTATAAAGTGGTTGGCCGTGTTAATCTGCCAGACAATCACAAAGAGTAGGTAACAGCTACAGTATATGGAGGTGTGCTTAGAAGAAAGATTAATAGGAGATATAGGACTGCAGCTTAAAAGAAAGTTGGTTTGGAAGTTAAATTGGGAACCGAATTCTCCTAGGAAAGGACTATTACATATGTCAACAGCGAATAATAGTTTTGTTTCATGCTGAGAAACACAAAGCTATATGCATACAGTATTGGTTAAACTTTGTAAATGGCTGGAAAAAAATAATATAGCAATTTAACTGCCAGCCTATGAAAAGGTCTCTATGTCATGGAGGGCAAGCAACTGTTTAAAGAATCTTCTTCCTAGTATATGGTATGGATTCTTATTTATCTGTATTTCATCTAGCATCAGAGTAGCTTCTGTTGAATTTGAGCTTGGAAGCCCGAACTTCATGTCCAAAGGCAATTTGTTCATTGTTCCATTTGCATCCAACCCTTCTATTTGACTAAATAGAGACGGTGCTGTTTCTGACAAGGTGCCAGATTAAGGACTAACAGTGGTGGGATCCAATTTTTTTTACTACCAGTTCTGTGGTCGCGGCTTGGTGTTTGTGGCTACAGCACAGATACTGTAAAATCTCCATTCCCACCCCACTCCAGGGGAAAGTTATTGCAAAATCCCCATTTCCTCCCCATCATCTGGGCCTTGGGAGGCAGAGAATAGATGGGGACAGGGCCAGTCAGATGTGGTATTTACCCGTTCTCCAAGCTACTCAAAATTTCTGCTACCGGTTTCCAGAACTGGTCAGAACCTGCTGAATACCACCTCTGAATGACTAAGTCTGATTTCATAGAAGCATGATTTGGACTACTTTAATCTTTTGTTAGATCAGTATGGAAGAGAAAAGTGGGTTAGAAATGTGTATTATTTTTTTGTAATGTATAGTGACAACATCACGTTAATGACACAAATGAACCCATGATGCATGTGATGCCATTGTGCATTTGATAGATTTCTATGATTTATAAATTATTTAATAGAGAAAACAACAGAACCATATATAAATTATTCCCCAATATGGAATGTAAAGTTACTTATCATCATTTAAATGTTAAAGGTAGCTATATTAATTTGTCCTACATATTGCAAAAGGCAACAGCATAATATATGTCAACTGGAATAATAGATTTCACTGCAGAGTTCCTTTGTTGTACAAGCTAGAATAGGAAGGAACAATGGCATAGAGCCACTGGATAGAGTTTAAAATGTGATCTAAATAAACTGTGTAATTGCAACCATTGTAATTTTAAGTTGTAAGAGTAATTTTTTAGACCTTCTAGACCTTTCTTTCTTTCCTTCTTGCTTACAGTTTTCCCTTGGGTATCAACAAATCAAACACATGTCATTATTCCTGTCTTGAGTAATTGTTGGAATATGAAGCTTGCCAATTAATTCATTTTGCATGTTTGAGAAAGAAACCCCAGATGTAAAATTGTGTGGGGAACATTGTCATAAGATGTTCTGAGAATTCCTTCCATCATGTAACAGTCAGTACAGTAAACGTCTCCTTGTTGTGGAGAAGTCTGAATACATGCACGATGAGAAAGAGATATGCTGTCATAAATACACAGATTACAGATTTGGGAAGACTGTGGAGCATCATCAAATGCACAACCAATTCAACTATATCTCTTATTTTTCTTGGATCTGGTGCACCATGACAGTATTTTTTCAACCTTAATGATATAGTCTTTCTTGTAGATAATTACACCTTTTGTTCATCTGGCTAAGCTATTCTACCATTTTCTCTGTGCCTCTGACAGAGGTTTTTTTTATACAGTCTGTAGAAGGGCTACAAACAGTTTCCATTAAAAATATGTTTTCTGGCTGTAGCTGAATGTCTGCATGCATTAAAACAATGCATGCAGACATTCAACTATAGAGAAAATTTTTCTATTAATTTCCAGTCAGTTGAGAATCAACAAAGGATATTTGAAGTTTTTGTTTCTGCTTACACTTCCCTTATCTATTTCACCTATAAACAAAGTTGTGTCTTTAAATTTATTCTGCTATGATAGGACTTGATTAAAGCATTTGTTCTCTTACTGATCAAACTAATAGCTGAGGGACAGATCTCATAGTCTATGCCACATATGTTAGATGTGATTCTTTTAATTGCTCATGTCTTCAAAGGAAGAAGTTGCTTTCTTTCATTTGGTATCCTTTCATTTTGTTCTTTTTCATTTTGCTGAATAAACATTGATATTCTAATACTAAAAAGTATATACATTTCTATACTTCTAAGTATATTAAATTTTAGGGATCCTTTTAAAGGAAACATAGAATTCATTTTAATCAGTATTTCACTCCTGCTTTTTAAAATCTATTTTGGAGAAAACCTTCATTTGAAGACCAATTTCTGATCTCTGCTTAAAACCTGGAGAGTTTACAAGTCTGTTTCCCTCTCCCCTCTCCCATGAGTATTTGTAAAACTGCTGACTTGAGGCTTTGGTAGATGCCTCCTGCTACACCTTGTTATATTTTCTCAAATGTCTTCTCTCCAATCTCATGGTTGCTATTTGAGATATAAAAGGGATATAAAAGTTCAACTTCTGAAAAAAAAGACAAGGAAGGCTGTTTAGATTATTAATTCTCTGCTCTTTTACTACCAGCTGTTGTCCTCCCCTCTCTAGCCTTCCCTTTCAGAGTAAAGTCATTTCAGAGAGAGCAGACCGGATCAACCACCTTCTTGTAAATAGGATTGTTGCACAGTTAATCGCAGCTTTCATCAGAATAAAGCTGCCAGATGTGAGATGCTAGTGAGGCTCAGCATGGCATGGCCCCAAGAGCATATGGAAAACCAGAGGGAGAGATTATGCCCAGTTATAAATTATAAATTAAAACACCTGCATTTGATTGCATAGTTGAAGCACACTCTGCATTTGATATTATTTGTACAAACGACTTGAAAGAAAGAAATAGAACAGCCCAATAGCTTTCTTCCATTTCTTGAATGGAAGACAGCCCTAGCTCCAAGAAAGCTCTGTAGTTGTCTGCGAGTACTTGGAGGTTTCCAGTCTAACACAGCTTTCACTTTTCCTGGATCCATTTCTATCCCCTCATTGGATAAGCAATAACCAAAGTAATCTAGTGAGGTTTTGTGGAACTCACACTTCAATAACTTTGTGTATAGCTTGGCGGCTAGACGTTTTTCCAGGACTTGCCATACCAGCTTCATGTGTACTTCCAAAGGTTCAGATTCAAACTGAAATACATGCCTGCAGGGAAGAACTTGTTCGCAGATGCCTTGTCAAGAAAACTGCCGTACAACAGTAAGAAGGAAGAAGTGGTTCACCCCATCCTTCTTTCCTCCCACCAAAAGATGGCCCATGTCACCCAGTTGGCTTTCGTGCCTGTGGGAGTAGAACACATCTTTCTTACAGAATAATGTCAGGGTTCCAAATAGCATCCAAAATTAAATCAGAGTCCAAGGCAAAGTAATGCTCAAAGTTCCAATTTATTAAGAGAGCCATGTTGGCACATCTGGGAAAACCCGAATCTGAAAGCTTCCCGGTTTTCCCCACCCAGTTGAACGTTCAAGATCTTGCCTCCACACCCACAAGTCCATCACATGGTCCAATCTTCCACTGCCATGCTGGCAGCTTCCACCCATCCAGTTCCGGTCAGGTGCAGAGGTGTAGAGACAAAGGATGACCTTGGATTCTAGAAAGGAATTTTATTTTGGCTACACAGCATTCCACTCCATACCATCACCCCAATATAAATGACATAGTAGAATAATAGAAACTGTGGCAGTATGGGCTCTTGGTTAAAGAGCCGTTTTAATTTCTCAAAGGCTTTTTGACAGTCCATTGTCCATTTTAGGGGTTGGTTTGCTTTTGGCTTTGTTGGGAAAGGCCCTGTTTTTAATAGTTCAGTCAATAGGATGGTGATCTCTGTGAAAGCCAGAATGAACTGCCTGTAGAAATTGGCAAATCCAAGAAAGCTCTGTAGTTGTCTGCAAATACTTGGAGGTTTTCAGTCTAACACACCTTTCACTTTTCCTGGATCCATTTCTATCCCCTCATTGGAGATGCGATGTCAAGCTGGCCTCCCTCAGTAACCAAGAAAGAAACCACTTAACTCCATTTTGCAGAATTAAGAGTACTTTTACTGGTTATAAAAAGATAGTAGCTAAGCAAAGCAAGATCTGAGGCAAAAGCGCGCAAAATCACATGACCAACCCCCTCTCCCTGGCAACCCTCATCCCACTGTCCAATCTGTAAATCCCTTAGGTGTCGTGTGAGTTCCATCTTCAAGGAGCATCATCAGGAAGGTATGCGGATGGTTGGTCTTTACCGACACCAACTGCTAATCATCAGCATGCACAGTAGATGGTTTGGCCAAAACTCCCACTTTACAATCTCTCCTGTACAAAAGCTTCCCCTCCCAAATACCAGCCCACCCTCCCCGTTCCAATGGCAGCCGAAAGCAAATAGTGAAACAGAGGCTGACATGCGATAACAAAGATAATCTAGTGAGGTTTTGTGGAACTCACACTTTGATAACTTTGTGTATAGCTTGGCAGCTAGAAGTTTTTCCAGGACTTGCCGTACCAGCTTGATGTATACTTCCAGGGTTTCAGAGAAGATCAAGATCCTATTTACAAAAGGGTGGTCGATCCAGTCTGCTCCCTCTGAAATGACTTTACTCTGAAAGGGAAGGGTAGAGAGGGGAGGACAACAGCTGGTAGATCAATGTTATGCTTGCTCATGAATCTTGGGGCTATGTGATCAACCACAGTCACAAGAAGAGCACATCCATTTCCGAGACTCTACATTTGATAGGCTTTTGGTTATACAGTTTAGAAAAACCCTTTGGATTGGGGAAATTAATGGGAAATTAGATTGTATAACACGGCTGCTTTTATTGATGCTAGGTATTGTAATTTTCCATTTTGCAAAGCAGCTGTAGTGACAGAGGAGGCCAGCCAGAAAGCACTTTTTATTTTACCAAAATACAAATAGATCAAAGCGCTTCTTGCCCCTACACTTTATTTCCATAACAAGCTGCTCCAGTGTTAGCCAACTTTCGCCATTTTCTCTGGACATGTGGTCATTATTTCTAACAAGCCACACATTGTTTGTTTTAATTATAATGATGTCAACAAGGTGTATGTTTACATGCATTTCCGTAATTAAATATTATCCAAAAGTTGTTAATTTTCATGACAGAAAAATATTGGAGGCAGAAACAAAGTTCTGTTTTAAGTATTGAATTCTGACCAGAGAGGACAAAATTCAGGTTCCTAATATGTGCTAAAACTTGCTAGGTAACCTAAGCTGATTATATATCTCAAGCTAACATATTGAGGGGTTATTATGAAGAAAGAACTTCAAGGACCAGTATCATGGTGTCAGTGTTGAGATCTTGTGGAAAATGCACATATTTGCTACAAAAAAGATAAAAAAAAACTCAGATGGATCCATTAGGGCCGTGATGGCGAACCTATGGCACACGTGCTACAGGTGGCAGGCATAGCCATATTTGCCGGCATGTGAGTTGTTAGCTCCAGTGCACATGCACACACTGGCCAGCTGATTTTTGGTCTTCCGGAGGACCGGGGGAGGCCGTTTTTGTCCTCCCCAGGCTCCAGGAAAGCTTCTGGAGCCTGGGGAGAGGGAAAAGGGCCTCCCCGGCCCTCCAGAGGAAAAACCAAGCTCAGTTTGGAGGTGAGCAGTGCAGCATGTGTGGGTGGCGTGAGGCGGAATGTGTGTGTGTGTGGGGGGGGGTTGTGCACGCATGTGCATGTGGGAGGGTGCTTTGCATTATGGGTGCTGGCACACGCGAGCACGATAGTGCACATTTTTGGCACCCACCAACAAAAAGGTTAGCCATCACTGCATTAGGGAGTCCTCTTGTTCATTCTAATGAAATTCTTCCGTAAAGCCTTGCTTTAACAATGCCATTGGTCAGACCTGTGCTGCATCGAGACTATTAAAGTAATGGTGGAATGCAGGTATTAACATATTTTTACACAATGACAGGCAGAAGGTGAATTAGGTTGGGAAAGCAAGTGTTACAGTAGGAAAATAAAAAAAAAACTATCCAGAACTAAACAGAACTAAATCCAGAACTTAACCCTATTTCCCTTGGCTACAATACAGCAAGTTGGGGGAGGGAGAGAAGCAAGGTATGGGGCGGGGGGGGGGGGAATCTATCTAGACAAGCATTTGTCTATGAAGAGAGTTTAATTTTATAGTATACTAAAGTCATAGCCTTATGTTACATAAAAATAAGCCTTAATGTATTTTCAAAAAATATTTTGATGAATGTGCTACCTATGGACACATAGTAAACTGAAGGGCAATGTCAAGAACTAAAGGAGAAAGGATGTTCATTTTAAAGATCATTTTAGGCAAATGGTGGGCCACTTGCTTTGCTACAACTCACATGTAACAGGTTTAATATATGACAGGGCTGTCAAATTCATGGCCCGCAGACCAGATGCATAATGCACCGGCCATACCCATGCCTGATTTAACAAAGGGGCAAAAAGTCCCAATATGTTACATGACACCACCATGATGACATGTGCTTGACACCCCTGGGATATAATGAACACAGCTTGCAACTCAGAGCTTATCCACACTATGCTGCCACTGGAATGGGTAGACAACTATTGCTCTGGAGAGCAAGGAGTTCACACATGAAATAAGCCATCGACAAATTATTGGTGTTACATTTAGGTATTTGTATTAATCCTGCGGTAGAAATTATTGAGGATTCACTTGTGGATTATTCGTTACTCTGTGTATTTGCCCTGAAATGTATAAACTCTATTAAAACTAAAACTAAAAAGCCAGAAATAAAACATGGGCTATTGGTTTAATAATAAAACTGATTTAAATAAAGCCAAAAACTTCCATTATTTAAAAGAACTGGGCTTTTAAACATTCTCAATTAATTGACTAAGATCTTTCTTTAGAAGGGCTTCTCAACAGAAACTTGGAGGAATCAATGAAAATGAAAAGAAGATAAAATGTAACTCTTATTGGGATTAAAGCATACAGTTATAATCCATACAAAGAGATTATAAAGAGACACAATAATACTTGAAGAGAGCCAATTAAGTGTAGTGATTAATGCACCAGAATAGAAACTGGAAGACTATGAGTTCTATTCCTGCTTTAAGCATAAACCCAGCTGGTGATCTTGGACCAGTCACTCTCTCTTAACTTTAGGAAGGAAACAATCACAAACCATTTCTGAAGAAAATTGCAGGACTTGTCCATGAATCAATGCCCTGATGATCTGAGATGTTTTACCAGAAAGGCAACCTATATCAGACATGTCTTAGAGCAGGGGTGTCAAACTTGAGTTGTCACTGCAGTGTCACGTGATATATCATGACTTTTTTCCCCTTGGCTAAACTGGGCTGGGTGTGGCTAGCGTGTGACGCATCTGGCCCATGGGCTGTGAGTTTGACAGCCCTGATTTAGAGAGGAACAGCCAGATTTAGATGGTGAAAAAACAGAACAAGAATCCTATAGTGGATCGGTTAATAATAATAATAATCTCTCAGTGAGGCACTATCTTGATGAGGTTGTGGGGTTCTGAAAAAGATGAGAGCTATATCACACGGTCAATCATACTGGATAGGTCTTATCAGGGGATCCAGATGAAGAGAGTCTCTCCCATACAAAATATGTGAGGTGTAAATTACAGTAACCCATATCGGTTCAATCAACAAGGACCATGCTAGGTGTTGGAGTTCCTAGACATCTGGTGACAAATGGACTATAGGACTCAGAACTATTGGCTGGGCAAGCATGGCCAGCAGCTGCAGAACTACTGGAAGAAAAGGTGTTCAACCCATCACAAATATACTGAAACTGAAAACAAAGAAATCATGATCTGTTACTACCAATCAAGTCCAATAAGAAGAGTACATTTGAAACAAATGCACTAGTTCTGGAAAGAACAACAGCCAGAATCAGAAATAACAGAACTGAGGCTCTTAATTCAATATTGATTTATAATACTAAAATTTATAATACAAAAATAATCACCAAAATGGAAGCTCAGGTTGGAAAACAAAATCAGCAAGAGAGGATAATAATGGCATCATTGTTTGCTGAATATAATCTAAGAAGAATGAAAGAAAGAAAGAAAAAAGAAAGATCTATAGTTGAATTTCAGCAATATGAAACAGTTTGTTTCTATATAGGGCAGGGAAAATGTGGTTCTAATCTAAAATGATTTTCCCCATAAAGATTTAATTGAAACTGCTGGCTGAACAGCTGTTTCAGTCATGCTTCGAATAAGGACCTTATTGTTTACTTATTCTTGTGTGCATATTCTATTGAATTGCATTTCAGTTTGGTATATTGTTTATAACTTGGTTTTACACCAATATCTGTGTATGACTAAAACATCATATGGAACATGAAAAAATATATATCTCTCTCATACTCTATAAGAAATTAGACAGTGTCTTAACACACACAGCTTAAAATTCAATGACTGAAATTTGCTGTCATAATTTTATTTATTTTTATGTGTGCATGTTTGTAATGTCTATCCATCTGCTGGATTTTTCTGTAATCATACAATTGTTTGAAATACAAACTTTATGCTACAAAAAGCTTTCTTTTCCACTGTGGAAAAGTTTATTTTGAAAGAGAATTAGAAATAGATACAACTTAATAATGTAGCAAGATCTTTACAACTTATTTTATTCATTTTAAATATGTATATGGCCACGATTTTAAAGAACTCCAGGAAGCTCACAACAACAATTAACACTGAGTCAAGATCTTAGTGAAGACTTTGAAATGGCTAGATTAAAACAGACAAAATAATTCAATAATCCTTAAACAGTGCTCTGTTTTGGAGCAGGTTGATCAATTTTAAAGTGTAAAATGAAAAGAAAGGAGAAATATCAGTATGGTTGCTCCTTCATTCTTCTTCTTCATAACCATTATCAGACATTGGCGATTATATTGGCCTACTTTTATCAACAGCAGCATAAAAAAGTGCTGCTGAGTTTTGTCCAAATCAGTCCCTTAGATTTTGAAGCGATGATGTTCTTCTTCTGCCTGGACCTTGTTTGCTTTCAATCTTCCCCTGGAGTATTAAGTGAAGGATACATATTTTTCCAGTTGTCACATCACATCTCCGAAATATTCTAATTTTCACTTTTTTTTGAAGATTTCCGTTGGCTTTCCAGGCAGCTTGTCACCTCCTCATTTCTGATTTTGTTAACACAGCTTATACATAATAGCTGTATCTGAAATTCACATTTCAGATGCTTCTAGTCTCTTCAAATCTCCTTCAGACTTAATTTAAAATTAATAGTTAATTTTAAAAAGTCCTTCCTTTTACATGCAAAGGAAAGAAATGCATTTAGATGTGATTTCAAGGCAAATAAAAAGTGAATGGGCTGGGAATATAGCTTTAAAATCTACAAGATGTTTAGCATTACTTAGTCAATTCTTACCAAGCCTCCTTTTGGGAGTTTTGGAATTCCTGATCAACCAGAATAGGTAAGAAAGGCATTCATTTTCTCTCAGAAGACTCCTTATGGTGAAATCAAGCCAAATATTTGTTTCTTATGCCACTGAGCCAGGAGCTGCAATCCAAGGGGAATTGTACCTTTAAGAGCAAATAAGTAGGTACTATTATGCCATAATACAATTGTTTAAAGTATACTTACTAACTTGTTGACAAGTTTTTTCAGTACATTTATTTCAGTTTATTGGTTTGAAGCTTTCAATTAAGTGATCTATATTTTATTGTATTGCTAATATCAATTGCACATAGAATCTACAATCTGGGTCCTCATTTCACTAATCTCAGGAAGATGGAATGCTAAATCAACCTTTAGTTGGTCAGGATTGAACTCCTAGCAGTGGGCAGTGTTAGCCTGTAATATTGCATCCTAACAATTGTGCCACCATGGCTCAATCATAAGTCTCTTCTGAAACAGCCTTTATTTATCAAATTTATATGGCTGCTCATCTCATGAATAAATGACTCTGGGCAGTGTACAACACTGTAGTTGTGAGCATCATGACTAATCCCTTCGTCTCCTTGAATTTAAATCCAAATAAAATTGTTAGGAGGAGCAGCCATCCATAGCACATATGGGTGATCTCCTGTCCTATCCTTATCCTGAGAGGCTTTAAGGAACCAATCTGCTCATGATTCCTTGGTCTTTAACATGCTTTTCAGCTCGTTTTTGATAGAGCCATCTTCTGTTCTCCATATCTCCCCTGGAAGTTCCAGAATTACCACCTGTTTTTTTGTGTTTTGCTCATGAAAATAAGCAGAGCTTTACTCATACTGTAATAACCATGATCTTGACTGTTTTCACAATATTCTGTGGACATCCCTGAATCAGATACAATCTGTAATTCAGGGCTTTATATTATTCATAACTGTTTTTACATTTACCATGGAGTTTACTGAATTTTTAAAATTATTTTTATAACATTACTACATTGTTTAAAAGTATTTAATTTAATTCTACATGATAATTAGTGAATTGGTAAAAATAAAATAAACTCAATTAATACATTATAGAAAAAAGTTAAAACTCCCTAATTTCTTATTCTTAAATGTGCATTAAAATGTACACTGAGTTTTCACACTATAGTTCTAAATTATATGAGGTAACTTAGATTGATGTGTTTAAGGATTTAATTGATCCCTCTTTTGTCAGCTCTGTTTAAGATTTTATCTATCTCTTTTTCTAAGAAGAAGTTAGTTTACAAACTTAATTCTTTATGTTTGAGCTAGAGACCTTTTGTTACACTAAGTTTTCAGACTGCTACCAATCTATTTCCATCGATAGGGTGCATGGAATGTTACCAAAGTGGGATTAACTACAAGGCTGATAGAGGAAGCCAGTGATAGATCTGGTTTATTTCTGGTTTTCTTCAAAGGAAGTATAGAAATTGGGTCAGAATTTTCTCTTTTCTTCTGTACATTATTGTGTGGTGTCTAAATGTCTGCCTAATGCTTGAAGATGAACCATCCATTTTCTAAGTAATAACATACAGACATCAGCCATTCCTATTTAAGCCATATAATGCTTTGGTAAAGGACCTTGTAGGGATGACATCATTTCCCCATATGTTTCTTAAATAATCCTGATTATATTAGCCAGAGAATTGGCAAGCTAGTATAGGATAAAGGGAGGCCTGAGAAACATAGGCTGAGAAACCATTCTTTGAGAACAAGGTCAAATTCATGACACATTTCAGCCTTACATGGAGAATCTTGACTGAATGTTCAATTGTATCATAATAATTTTATGGGTATCCTTAAATTCACTGAAATACATGAATATTATACCTCTGCTTGTTCAGTGTAATACTGATGCATCTTATTTTATTTATTAGTGAAAATAAAGTGAAGTCGTAAATGGATGACCTGTTTTGTACATAACACTGATTCAAATACTTTAAAATTTCGTGTACATAAACTCATTTATTACACTTATGTATAAATTAAGCCATGGTTATTCATTTATATTTCATACTAGTATCACATCGGAGGAAGTTTTAAACCAGGACTCACTCACAGTCTCTCCCTCCCCCCCCTCTCTCTCACACACACACCCTCCCCCCCTCTCTTCATGAATATCCATGATATATCCACCACACACATAGTCCATGGATGGTGCTATAAAAACAATGGCAATAATATTACTAAATGAATTATTTAAATATTAGTCTGTAAAGTTTTATGGATTGATTTTCAAAAAGTATTTCAGACTATGTAGAAACAATTATTTCTGGGCTGCTTTAAAATGTAGACAGATACTTTGCAGGCACCCCAAGCCATTTTGGGAGATGAAATTTGAAACCCCCTAGAATTATTTTCTAACAAGTGTGTGGACCAGTACAGCCAGAAATTTTCTTAATTTTTTAATTTGATTATTTTTACAATAGATTTTGTAAAATTGCATGCCATTTTCAGCTAAAATGAGTGAGATTTCATAGATGTTGGCATTTGACAGCTAGTTGGCTCTGATGTCTAGAATAATGACATTAAAGGCTTTGTTTCAAATTATTTGGAATAATATGTCAGCAACACAGCGTATCACCTACCATCAAAAAGGAGAAATGGTAGAGGATGGTGACAGAATAAATGTGATAGAATATATACAACAAACATCATTTCAGTTAATAGTTAACTACAAATGTCAGCACTCATTAGCATCTGATCCAGAAAGTATTTGTAGCATCAATTTTCAATACACCCCTTTAAAGTCTCTGAATTGTCACATTGACAACAGCTAATTAAATTAGAAGAATAAATAAATTCATGGGGGGAGGATCCAACGTCGCGACAATACGGATGTGCGGTCTCAATGCTCCGAGACCGCAACCAATACTTTTGCCGCTGGGTGTTCCAATCGGACTTAAACCATCCCGCAGAGACAGTGAACAGGAAGAATACGTCTTGCTGATCTCAGGGACATCGCAAAGTCCCTGATGGATCCAAGAGTTCTTCTTCAAGCCGGCGACAAAAAATCCAGCCATTAGGCTGATGAAGTCGGGGCGGCCCCAAAATGGAAGGATACGGAAAGAGAAAGTGTTTCTAGCTGGTGAGGAATTTTTGCCGTTTTAAAAGAGACTGCCTATAAAAAACTTAAAGTTAATTTAAATTTGAGAACAAAAGAAACAAGCAGCGGAATTAAGCTTTGAATGGTTTTGGACAGTGGGCTATCTTATTTTTTAAATGCTATGTTCATGGATGGAATTTATGCAAGCCTTTTAAAATGAATGGATTAAGTTTTCTTCTTCTTCTATTTTTTCTGCTATTATTATTCTTTCTAACCTATGGACTAAAATTCTACTTCTTCACTACTGTGGGGTTTTTTCCTCTTTTCTTCTCTAACCCATTCAAGAATTTGACTTTTGTTTAAACAAAGAAAATTGTTACATTTAAGAGAACGAAGAAGTTGGAAAACTTAGAGCATCTAACAGTAAAATATGATGAAAAAGTTGGAGATGTTTAAGTGGAAGAAGTGGAAGTTAGAGTCCTAAAAACCAAAGAGGAAAATGATCATAAAGAAATTAAATCTGCTGATATCTATGGTGACTGGTTTGTGTCTGGAAATGGAAAGAGTGGAACACTGAAAGAGGAATTAAATGGAGAGGAACTCTACCCCAGATGGCAAGATACAGAAGAAGAAAAAACAAAAGAATTTATGGATTTAAAGAGAGAAATTTTATTAGCAACATCACTGATAACACCACTGACAATTAAAGATTAGCTGATTAAAGAAACAGAAGAAGGCCATCGAAATTATATGAGAGACTTAATAAGCAATGAGTTGCTAAGAGGAGTCCATACAAATTTGATTAAGGAGATGATTAGAGGACTGATATCACAAATGGCAGAAAACATGAGACTGTTTTGCTATTGGAAAGATACAGGTTGATAGATGGAAGTGCATAATTTAAAACTAGTTAAACTTAGTGAAATTTAATGACAATAGATATAGTCAAATAAATAATTGATAATGAGAATAATATGTACATATGTATTGTTATGATAAGTAATAATCGGATATGAATATTTGAATGGTACCCATGAAAGGAAGATTAGAAATCTTTTTGGTTATATATAAAGGCTAATAAAAAAGAACTAAGTTAAATTTAGTTAAATTTAGAGTCTAAGGGGGGAAATTGTTATGATACAGGATACAGTCAAATAAAGGAGGGATAATGATACAAAGGAAAACATATGTATCTATGGGTACAACATAAGGAAACTGGATGTAAATGGTAAACAGTGATTTGGTAAGGAGGATTAGAAAATTTTTGTTACTAGATATTATGGATGTTTAGCTTGAATAGGCCATAAGGATTCAGTGTTATTGGAGAATTGTAGAAATAGCAAATGAAATGCCAATATGTGGTTATATTTTAAATCTTGATATATTTTATGATGAAGGACGTTTAAACAATTGTAGTCAAATGAAAATGGAGGTATGATGATAGTAATATGTATAAATATTGAAGTTAAAATACTTGAGTTAATATGAATTATGATTGATGTCTGTGGAAGAGATGCACGAAAGTTTTTTGTAACCAACTGATACACTTTCTACAGTATGTAAAAAGGGAGGATTCTTTGTGTTGTGTTTGTTTTGAAAATTAAAAATAAAAAAATTATCAAAAAAAGAAGAATAAATAAATTCATGAGTATTAGTCTTAATACTGAACAAGTAAGCCAGGTCTATCACATTTGCAGCCTGCGGGCAGGATGCGTCACACACTGGTCACGCCCATGTCCAGTTTAGTGAAGGGGGAAAAAGTCCCGATATGTCACGTGATGCTGTTGTGATGACGCAAGTTTTGACACCCCTGAAGTAAACCTTCCTAGAAGCCTAAGAGTCCCTCAGTGTATGATACAGTAGTTTCATGAGATCCTATGGTAGAGCTATATTAAGATAGAAAACACAGCATTAATTAATTGTTCATGAAGGAAACTAAGCTATATGGGCATAATATTCCCCAATTTAAAACATTATTCCATAGAATCTTTCAAATTATCAGATTATTCTATTATATAAGAATTGGTGCAAATACTCAATGTATAGAGAAAATAAAATATGTAAGGTAGGTAACCTAATTTCTCATTATCTATCAAAATAATCAACAGTAAAATATCTTCCAAATATATTGGGATCTCCCAGTATTGTATAATAATCATTTTAACATGTTAAATATGTCATGAAATAAATCAGCATTTCCATTATTTGAATCAATTAGAGAAGTTGATTCACAAAACATATTTTATATTTTGATTTTCTTTTATTACTCACTAAAACTCATCTATCTATTTATTAATAAGTGAAGATCAGATACAGTCTTTGTTTACATTATTTATAAAATTTAGAAACCACCCAGTTCATTCTCCCAATAATTCATTATTATTTATTATCTCTAATCTTCATCATTCTTGAAATTGTGAATATGGTTTGCAGCTTGTGCTCATGTAAGCTCCTGCTGAGCAGCTAAGGATTGGCCTCAATTAGCAGTGTGCGTGTGTGTTCTGTTCTAAATGTAACTAAGGACACTTCTCTACAGCCATCATATTTCTTAAAGCAAAAGAAACAAAGAGACGGGAAATATATAACTCCAGAAATAGAGTATTGGATTTTAGAAAAGTGTGACCTAGCAATTGGGGGGTTGGGGAGGGGGTGAAGCTGTCAATTAGAAAATATTGCATTGTCTCTTCACTGTATTTGTTTAAAAATTGACTCTCTTTTATAATATGTTTGATCAATTATTTTTTAAAGCAAAGACAAAAAAAATTAAAAACAGGAAGGAGCAATGTTTAATTCTCTAACCCCTACAATCTTCTGTTATGGTACTACAAAGACAATCAAGAGGAATGTATGAAAGAACAAGGAGCTGTTGATATGTTTTATCACTTTTGCTTGCTTATTAATGTTCATCTTATTTGTTAAAATCTATGGATATCTGGATCTTAAAGAAATAAATGTGGTATCACTGCATTCTAGAAGATAGTATGAATAACAGCAGCAAAAAATTAAAAGTAAAATAAAATAAATTACAAACAGCCATTGGCAAACAACTTGCAAAGATGATACAAAACTTAATAAAGGATTGGGGTTATAATATTGTGGCTATATAAATGTTTTAAAACAAACAAACAAACAAACAAGAAAGCAAGCAAATAAACGAAAAGCAGCAGATAATTCTAGGAAGTAATATATAAGAAATAATGATGTAAGCGAAATTTTCAGATGAGCTTTCTATATTTCTCCAAAAGATTGGCCATGCTTCTATCAATTAAGTACAAGTATGGTCCCATTAAAATTAGACATTCCCTGGAGAAATTCTGGATTTTTTATTTTAAAATTTGCCTATAAAGCAAGGATGCTATACATAACTCTGCCTAGGTATAGACTTAAAAGGCATTGTTGATGGCAATCCTGCAAAACATCTTGCAAAATTTGAAATCTCTGAATCTACAATATTCTTTTCATTTAAAAAGATAGTAAATCTGTTGTTTAGAAATATTTGCTTAGAAGCAGAACAGATGCTGGGTGACACTAGATTTCAAGTTTTGAAATAAAAGAGCTAACAGCATTTTAAAAAAACAGAAGTTCACCAAGTACATTTTGCTTGTAGAAACAATAACCAGCATATTGCATCTTCTGCAAGACCAAATTCAACCCAGATCATCTGAGTGAAGCATTACTGGGAGACATTATCTGTGAGTCAAATTCCTACCACTGCATCTGGAGTTTGCAAGTACATTAATATTTATTATGCTTGTGGGAAAGCAAAGACACTAGGACCTGTTTGCAATTACTAAATTAAAATACAATTAACTAGTCAAAGGGAACACAAAGTGATCCTCTTAACAGATTTTAAAGAGCAAGAACTGAGGTTGCATATAGGATTTCCTGGACTAGGATGTTTTTACTTATGGATGTTTCCTATGAAATATAATGGTGAAAGAGGTATTTTTTTAAAAAAATGCCTAAAACAAAAACATATTTAAAGTAAAACTAAACAAATACATTTTTAAATTGTGTTCTGATGGAAACAAAGATTTTTACAGAACATTCTATACCTGATTTTTTTTGTTATTTCTTTGTATAAGTCATCTTAGCTAAACAAAAGTCATAATGATTTGTGAACAAATGCATTTCTCCTTCTTGAAGGAGAATCCTCTTATAGCATTGACTTCCCAAAGGAGGAGGCAGAGTATTGGAGTTTGTGGAGTTTGTGAAGTATACTAATCTCATTATCTAAGTGTAGTAAATTTAGGGTTAAGTGCAATCAGATTCATAGTTTTTAATCTTTTTTTAATTATGCATGTCTTTGTGTTCTTATTTTACATCGTCCCGAACACTAAAGTGAATTAAAAATGAGTACTTGCTCCACATTTTGAGCTCATGATCCCAAACAGTTCTTCATAAAGCAGTCAAAAAGGAACATGCTGTACTTGTCAATTGTACAGTAATACAATACTTCATAAAAGCAGAAGAAATTAATTCCTTCTGAGTGATAAGTTAATTTTGGTCTTTCTTTTATTGTGCATTTTATGTGGTTTAAATTAACACCATGCATAATAATCAAAGAGAGGCTTTTAAGATACAAAAGAGATATTAAGAAGTTTATGAAACAAGTCTGGCTTTTCTTAAACAGTAATGATTGCCAAATGACAATGCTGTCTGATTAATGGAAAACAATTTTGTATGGATAAAGTCAACAGAGAATTGCCCAAACTTTTTTCTACCTATTTCAATGTTTGATGTTCATTTGATTCATATTCATAAGCAGGAGTTATTGACTAAGGCCTGAGTCCTGGTGACTTCATGAACAAATCCATGTGTTTTTGTAGGCAACAGTTTCTGGAGTAATTTGCTATTGCTGTCCTCCTAAGAATATCTAATCTAGTGGCCCAGTTCTATACCTAACGATGCACTAGAACTGAGGTTTCATTGCTTCCAGTCCACCACCTTAGCCACTTGTTCACACTGGCTCTTAATAAGAAGTTAGAGATCACAAAACATGTTGGGTGTGGGTGTGTGAAGTGAATGTGATAAACTAGTTGAACCTCAGCTTTTTTGCATGGGGAAACGTTTAGCAGTAACTCTGTGATTGTTATCCCAAACAATTGTACAATTGTACAGTTTCCAATTGAGCCAGATTAGCTTGGTGCTATTGAAGTGGCATTAAAATATGTAACATGAAATCATAGAATTGTAGAATTGTAAGGAATCATAAGAATCATCTAGTCCCATTATGGTGAACCTATGGCACGCTTGCCATAGGTGGCACACAGAGCCCTCTCTGTGGGCATGCCAGCCGTCACCCCAGCCCAGTTCCACTGGGCTTGGGCGCATGCCCCCCACCAGCCAGCTGGTCTTTGGGTCTCTGCCATGCATGCATATGGGGCGGGATGCATGCAGTAGACATGCATGTGCATGCACAGAGGCAGAGAGCATGCATTGGGGATGCTTGCATTGCATTTTGGGGCCTTGCACAGCATCCCTGTGCCCCGTTTTAGCTTCCAGGTAGGTGCAGGAGGTCTTCCAGACCCAAATCAGGCCACAGGGGGTGTACACAGGCCCCCTGTGCCCCTTTTGGTTTCCAGGTTGGTGAAAAAATGTGCCCCATTTTGGGCCTGGAAAGCCTCCTGCAAGAACTTGGAAACCAAAAATGGTCAAGGGAAGGGCGGGGCGCATGCACTGGGGATGGGGGAGTGCGGGGTGGTCACTAACTCATGCATGGGGTGGGGGTTGCACGTGCATTCACATGGGGGTGGGTTGTGTGGGGGTGGCGCGTGCACATTGCATTATAGGTGTGGATGTGCGTATGTGCATGCTTTCGGCACGCAATGACAAAATAATTAGCCATCACTGATCTAGTTCAATCTACTGCAATAGGCAGAAAAACCATTTAAGCCATCTTGCAGAAGTGTCTCTTGAGTTTTGTCTTAAATACCTCAAGAGAAAAAACATAATTTGGTAGAACATTCAGAACACAGATTCACTCACAGATGAATTGTCTCACATTTCGGTGAGGTTGGCAAGGTTTTTCCCCCCTTCCTAATGGTGGAGGGACGGGAGAGGGGGGGAAAAAACCTCACATAAGGAAACTTAGTGGCTTGACAAATGTAAGAAGGATTATTCATTAATACTTAGCAAAAAGAATGAAAGAAAGGGACACAGAAGAATTTTTCTTATTTCTTATAATAGTTATTTTAGGATTGGCATCTGAATGATAAATGATAATTCTGTATCTCTTATCTGGAAGCAGGCTGGCAAGAAGCCATCCCATCAAATTATAATAAAGTTTATTGACCCTTGTTTGGAGTTTGGAATGGCTTTAATTTTTAACTTCTTCCAGATTCCAATGTTCCATCTGGATTTTGTGTACAGAAGCAGAGCTATTTCAGGCCCAAGTGTTAGCTCTTCAATATAGCCCATATCGGATGGGCTTCAAAAATTTCAACAATGGATTCTCTGTCTGGTTGCTGGGTGGGTGTGGCCATGGTGGGTGTGTCCTAGTTGGCCTCCTGCACCATGGTGGGAGGGGGAGCATTTTTGCCTTCCCAAGGCTTCAGAGTCTTTCCTCAAGCCTCTGGGAGGGTGAAAACTGCCTCCCAGGGGCCCATTTCTGGCCTTCTGGAACTTCCAGGAGGCCTGTTTTTCCCCCTCCGTGTGGGCCCTGCACTTACCTCACAACCAAAATGGGCCACGAGGAGACTCCTGGGAGCGGCAGGGCAGGGTGGGATGGGTGGGGACAGCCAGTGGTGGCATTTGGTGGTTCTTCAAACTGGCCATAATGCAGTGACGTGCGGTGAGGTTAATGGCTGGTGAGGCTGGTGACGTCATCAGGAAGGCGGGGAATGGGACCACGTGTGCTGGAGGCACACATTTCTGCCTCCGCCCACCGCAGCTCCCGGGCGCGCACGGATGGAGGTAGGCAGAATGGCGCCGAGCCAGTCTGGCGGGCGAGCAACCGAGGATCAGGCTGCCTCGCTCGCTCTTTCGTCCGCCCGATCGCCTCGGCGCCATTCTGCCTACCTCCATCCGTGCGTGCCCGGGAACTGCGGAGGGCGGAGGCAGAAATGTCGGCGTTTCCGGATGATGTCATCCGGGAGCGCCGACAACATTTCTGCCTCCGCCCTCCGCAGCTCTCGGGCGCGTACGGATGGAGGTAGGCAGAACGGCGCCGAAGCGATCTGGCGGGCGAGCGACTGAGGATCGGGCTGCCTCGCTCGCTCTTTCATCCGCCCGGATCACCTCGGTGTCGCTGTGGCTACCTCCGTCCGTGCACGCCTGGGAGCTGTGGAGGGCGGAGGCAGAAATGTTGTCGGCGCTCCCGGATGATGTCATCCGGAAACGCCGACATTTCTGCCTCCGCCCTCTGCAGCTCCCGGGTGCGCACGGACGGAGGTAGCCACAGCGACACCGAGGCGATCCGGGCGGATGAAAGAGCGAGTGAGGCAGCCTGATCCTCGGTCGCTCGCTCGCGGACTGGCTCGGCGCCATTCTGCCTACCTCCGTCCGTGCGCGCCCGGGAGCTGCGGAGGCAGAAATGTCGGCGTTTCCGGATGACGAAGGCACAAAAGCGACTGTCGACTGTTGCTTTCGTGCCTTCGTCATCCGGGAGCACCGACAACATTTCTGCCTCCGCCCTCCGCAGCACCCGGGCACGCCCGGACGGATGTATAATATTATAATATTATATATATATATAGTATATAATATTATATACTATTATTTCATGAAGAGAGGTGAGGCTCTGCCTCCCTTGCCTCCCCTGACCGCACGTCACTGCCATAATGTTAGCTACAGGTTCTCCCAGACCCGGGCAAATCCATAGCAGCCCACCCCTCATCCAGACCAAGAAGCACAAACTATGAATAGTGAGACTATTGTTATTGAAGGGTTACAGTAATAGAATCTTGCAAGTCTGCAAATGTTTGTCCCCTCCTTTATTTTCATTTCCCCCAAAACTAGGGAGCTCTCTTCTGAGGTGCTTCCTACACCACTTGCCTTTCTGGGAGCTGAGATATCTTTTGCATGATGGATGTCTAAAAGGTGGCTCTTCCTCCTATCACCCAAGATCATTCCTATATACCATTACACCAGGTGAAGCCTTTTAACTGGTGTCCCAACATCTATTAAAGAGCTAATAATTTCATTTGAGGGAGCAAAGCTGATTTGGAATCTCAAATTTGCAGTCCTAGAAGGCACTTTTAGAAGGGAACAGAAGCAGTGGCAGTTCTGGATTTTCTCTTGTGGGATAATGTGGCACCAGCAATTTTGTGTCATAAATTAGAGCAGACCTGAGCTAAAAAATAAATCCTCTGAACAACTCCTAGCTGACAGCAAAGACTTGGAGATTTTAGTATCTCTTTGCGGCAATCACTCTAGTCTGTATCAACTGAAGTGGCCCCTACGCCAGCGGTGGGATTCAATTTTTTTTATTACCGGTTCTGTGGGCATGGCTTGGTGGGCATGGCAGGGGAAGGATACTGTAAAATCTCCGTTCCCTCCCCACTCCAGGGAAAGGTTACTGCAAAATCCCCATTCCCTCCTGATAACCTGGAATTAAGGAGGCAGAGAATAGATGGGGGCAGGGCCAGTCAGAAGTGGTATTTACCAGTTCTCCAAACTACTCAAAATTTCCACTACTGGTTCTCCAGAACTGGTCAGAACCTGCTGAATACCACCTCTGCCCTATACCCTTGTTTCCCTCCCACACCACACATTAAGATACTTCAGGCAATGCTGGATTATTCCGTACTTCTGTGCTGGTCCTTAACTAGGTTTGTTTTAAAACACTGAAGATTGAGTTAGAGGATTTTTGTATGTATAGGGTCCAAGGTGGCTACCAGCCCTGCCTTAATTACTTTTAGCCTACTGCTGGATTGCATTATTCTAAAAGCAAATCAGGCTCACTTCTGTACAGTTGTATATGTTCAATAATGACATCATTAGATATGGTCTCAGAGTAGACAAAACAGCTGTTTAAGCTGTTAGGTATATACTACTATCTTGCCATGCAAATTTGTCCTAAAGCAAGCTACAGTATAGATGGAAATAGGAAACTTAGCATTTAAAAAAAACTTGTGCAGACTTATCAATATGGATCTAACCATTAATTTTAGAAACTAGATATTTCCATATGAAACTATTTACTATAATCCAGAACAAAGGAGAATCTGAAACACAATGACTGCTTTTGTTGAAGAGCCAGATTTCTTTCTGTCTCCCTGAAACTGCCTTTGAGAGTAGAGTTACAATTTTGTTTTTAGGAAATAAATTTGGGTCTTGCTCTTATGTTGACTCATTAAAATATTGGCACTGCTAGCAAACTTCAGGGCATGGATAAATTAAAAATGAAATTAAATTAGATTAAAAGAATAAAATTTAAATGTATTCATTCTTTTAAAAAATTGTACATCCTATGCTCCATTGACCTCCTTGAAAAGTAAATACCACATTATTTGTAAAGAAGTACAATTGACTATATTATTATGGTAACTGGCCTAAAATTTACAGCAAAATTATTTTGCTGTGAAACATGTCAGTTCATGTCCCCACTCCCCTTGTAAATTCCACCCCCCTTATTTTCATGCCATTCCTTTAATCACATCTCTGATATCTCCGGTTGCCAGATCTCAAGTTCTGAATGGGAAGAACTCAATATTAGAGAAAGCCCTTATTATCCCTAATCAAACACACAGCATATGCAATTAACATCTCACCTTTTGCCTTACTGAATTCCCATCTATTTAATAATATAGAAAATCTTGCAAAAAAAGAGAAGTTTCTTAGATGAGTTTCAGTTGTAACTTTTAAAGAAAGAATATTAAATTAGAATAACAAACTGTTCATGAAAGAGACTTTGAATAAATGATTTGACGAAACAGACTATATTGTATCATTCACGTATGTCAAACATTAAAGGCAACTATTGTGGTTCATTCAAAATTGTGCACCCAATTTTGTACTCACAAATAACCTTTTAGGAGTTAAGATGAAAGTTAACTCCAGATTCAAGATCAAAGGATTTGACACTGATTCTTCTCAGTCCTAATTCAATATATCCATGTATGTCATCATAATTACCACAATAATCATATTAGCATGCTATTTTAAATACCTAATCTCTCCTTTTTAATAACTTGTATTGCTAGCTTTTTCTGCTCTATAACACCTGAATACATTTTCAAGAGATTATTTGAATTTTAGCCAGTTATTAAGTTCTCAGCATGAAAAAAAGAGCCTGAGGCTAGTATGGCATATTGATTTACTGGGGTAGATAAACTGGCATCACTGGAAGCTTACCCAGAGAGTGACGTGTGTGCCATTCTCATCTAGGCAGCATCATGTGAGGTCCAATGGCAAAAGTCCAAGTCTCCATCTCACATGGCTGAAAACTCTTAAACAAATCTGATGAGGAAGATGATGCTGTTTGTTTGGTGAAAGAAGATCAAATTTCCCATTCATGCTATGGTTCACAACATGATGAAATTGATCAGTGCCAAAAACCATGCAACACTGGACAAATCCCCTGATGAATGCTAGGGCATTGGACCATGGTTAGTGTCACAGTAAGGATAAACTTAAGCTAATTACACCATTGCTTAACAAGATTCTGAAGTATTCATTCACATTTGCTGCATTTGTAAATCCAGTTATTGAAAGTATAAACAACTGAGGCTACAATCTTACCTGTTCTGTTGCCGTTAGAGGATCTTTCTCACATATAATCTGTAAAGCACACAAGTAAAAGTAAAGAATCATGAAGGTGAATGAAAAAAATCAGATTTAGTCATTAAAGTGATGGAACTGACAGAGGCTAGCTGTCAAAAGGGCCCGTCTGGACCATTTTAGGTTTCTGCTGCTGTGAAATATGTGAAAACAAGTGAGAATTGCACTAATATAGTTCAAAATGGAGAGTGCCTGTTCAAGTTGCTCAGCCATCCTCCATTCTCTTGCCATGTTCCCTTCTATTGCTCAGTTTTCAATTTTCTCTTCCAACAATCTACCAATATTCTTTACGCAATGACATTATATAGCTTGGTCTTTGCTTTTTTGTCTGAAGCTGGTTTTCTTTTATTTTCAAATTTGGGGAACTTTGGCATTTCCCCAACCTTGCAAATATTCTACTCTGCTGCAAAGGTGATGGTATGAATGATTTAAAATCATTTAAATTTGGATAATGGATATGTCATTAGTATACGGTAGCAGTGGTGAGATTCAAATTATTTTACTACCTGTTCTGTGGGTGTGGTTTTGTGGGTGTGGTGTGGCTTTGTGGGTGTGGTGTGGCTTTGTGGGTGTGGTGTGGCTTTGTGGGCGTGGCAGGGGAGGGATACTGCGAAATCCCCATTCCCTTCCCACCCCACTAACCTGGTTCCCAATTCTGTTCTCCTGTTCAGAGCAACAAAAGAAGATCAGCTGGGAGGCTGGGAGTTAGTGGGGGTGGGGCCAGCCTACTTGCTGGTTCTCTGAACTACTCAAAATTTCCACTACTGTTTTTCCAGAACCTGTCAGAACTGGCTAAATACCACCTATGTATGGGAGTCTTGTCCCAGATGTTTCAAACTATAACTACATCAGTCCTGATCACGGACTATGCTGGCTGGACAGAAACTGATATCTACACTCTAGGAAATATTCTTAATCTCCTCTCAAATTCTTAAACAATTTTGCAAAACAGAGACCCAGATTTATTTCCTTCACTTGACGCCCAAATAGTCTTGATGGTTGGGAGAACATTTGGCTATTTAAGGCTATTCTTTTGGCTGACTACTCCTACTGTATTGAACTGTTCATAAAAACCTACTGCCTCAATTATAGACTCTCTTCCAAAACCATTTTCTCCCTTTCCCATACAAAATAAACATAAGGAATTTATACTTAAAAGCTACAATATGTTCATTCACCCATGATCTAATAACCCAATTAGATTATTTCTTTATGTGTCTTTTGAAAAAGACTTGAAGATGCAGCTTGACTAGAATGTGTCAGCAGGGCTACTGACTAGACTGACTTTTTAGAGATTATATTATACCTGTCCCAAAGGAGCCGCCTGTTTTTACCTTCCTGTTTTGCTGATCTTTCAAAGTGTCTTTCTGGCATTAGGAAAAATCTTCTTCAGTGCCTCCTTTGTTGCACCCCTCTGTTTTGGACTATTCCTCTGGTTCCGGTGATAATGAAGATGGTATTATCCATTCAGTTGTGTCCAACTCTTGGCGATTCTATGGGCCAGGTCTCCCCACATCTTTCAATCTTGCATTGCTTTTGGTTCCAATAATATTTGCTTTTCAAGTGAACAACAGGTTTTTCTTGCTTATGTTTGGGATTTAACAGCTATTGCTTGGCTGCGTGGTGCTTTACCATCCCTTGTAAAACTTTTTGTCTTTCAATTATTCCATTATGATTAATGTTGTTGTAATTAATTTTTTACCTTTATTTACTTTAGGACATTATCTTTTATATTTTATGGATCATAACTCTTGAGATCCTTAAGCTAGTGAGTGGACTACAGACATTTACGTAAATAAATAAATAATTAAATAAATAATTAAATAAATAATTAAATAAATAATTAAATAAATAATTAAATAATAAATAAATAAATAAATAAATAAATAAATAAATAAATAAATAAATAAATAAATAAATAAATAAATAAATAAATAAATGGCAAGTTCTATATTTTGATTGGGGCAATATTGGAAGTATCAGAAAATTAACCTTTCAGACTCATCACAGTCAATTTATCCGAAGAGTTCCTTGGTAAACCATAGTGAATTCAAGAGGAGCAAACCATCAGCATTTCATTAAACAATGCTGCTGGCCTGTTCCTTTTGATCAGTACTTGGCATTTGTCCTGAGCCCTATTCATAAAATCCAACTGTTCCAAATTTGCCATAGCTAACATTTTGATTTTTTTTATTCTTATTGATGCAATGAACAGAAAAAAAAAACCCTACCATATAATCTATTTAAGTAACTTAAATAATTCCAGTTAAAACTTAATTCAGCCAATGTATCTTGTGGACTTATAAGGGAAAACCTTCTTTCAATCAAATCAAATCAATCTGCTTTGATTTCAGCTTTTTAAATACTTTGCAAATTATTACATTATACACAGAAACTCTCGTGCAAGAGCCAGCCTGTAGGCAAACTTGGAGTCCTGGGGGTATGTGGTAATAGTTTTCAGAAGATAATTGCCATGGATAGGATGACCATTAAAATACACTAAGAAAGAAGAATGGAACACAGCATTGCAGCCGTGAGTGACTTTTCTTAACACCTAAATGTTACCTCCCATTAACAACTTATCGTAATAGTAAAGAATGCTAAACTATTTCCACTTATTCACACACATGTACAAAGGAAAGACGCTGGAAGAAATGATTGGCTGCAGCCAGGCTCTGAGCTTGGAGCAGCAGCAGATGGAGTTCAAGGCGCATAATCTATTCCCCAAGCTCCCAATGCCTAAACTGGCAAGCTGGAAGAGAGATTTTCTGTCGTGCTGGTGAGTACATATGGACCAAGTGGGCTTTTTTCTCCCCCCTCCTCCCCATCCAGTGTGAGTGCGGCACAGGCAGCCCAATGGAGGCGGAAAATGGGATGTTTCCATCGGCCTTTCTCTCCCCCCTCCCACCCAGCATCCTTTTGCCAGCATGCACCAGGCGTGCTCGGCAGGCAGGCAGGCAGGCACGATTTTTAAATGGGCTTTTATTTTGTCAGCCCAAGGGGGGAGGAAGGGGGGGGGGGAAAGGGGCTCAGAATAGTACATAGGAAATCACCCTGTCTGCAGCATTGGCCCCCTTGCGCCGCCCCACCTTGCTGCGAGTGACATCAAGTTGGCCACACTCACCCAGTCACATGACTCCACAAGCCACTCCCACCCAACCAGTCACTAGGTGAACCGGTTGTTAAATTATTTGGAGCCCACCACTGACTTGCTTCCTACCCAGACTCCTTTGGAGATACATTTAGATGTTGGAAGGGTAATCAGCTAGGGAGGTTCAGTTGGTAAATCCTATAGCCTTTTCTGCTATGATCTCTGCTTTATTGATGATTCTTTTTCCCAAAGTGAGGCTGACTTCATCCCTTTTAACTTCATGGAAGTCCATGAAAAATTGATTGGTCACCAAGCATCCCAGGGGACTGGTGAAATATTAAGATGGCTCTGGTGTAATTAACACCTGTATGTTACAATACAATACAATAGTAGAGTTGGAAGGGACCTTGGAGGTCTTGTAGTCCAACCCCCTGCCTAGGCAGGAAACCCTATACCGTTTCAGACAATTTTGAAATAAAATAAAATCACAATCTCAAGCACACTAATCCAGAATGTATTATTGCTATTTTTGGTTTATAGATATATGATTTGCGTGCCATTAGGCGCACGGACCCCCACCTCAGTCTCTTTGTCTCTGTGACTCACCCCCCTTCTATCCAGCAGCTCCAATCCCAGCTTCAGGAAGTTTCAAATGATATGGAGTTTAAGGGCCCCCACCTCAGTCTCTTTGTCTCTGTGACTCACCCCCCCTTCTATCCAGCAGCTCCAATCCCAGCTTCAGGAAGGTTCAAATGATATGGAGTTTAAGGGCCCCCACCTCAGTCTCTTTGTCTCTGTGACTCACCCCCCTTCTATCTAGCAGCTCCAATCCCAGCTTCAGGAATATTCAAATGATATGGAGTTTAAGGGCCCCCACCTCAGTCTCTTTGTCTCTGTGACTCACCCCCCTTCTATCTAGCAGCTCCAATCCCAGCTTCAGGAAGATTCAAATGATATGGAGTTTAAGGGCCTCCACCTCAGTCTCTTTGTCTCTGTGACTCACCCCCCTTCTATCCAGCAGCTCCAATCCCAGCTTCAGGAAGATTCAAATGATCAAATGATGTTGCCCAATGTATATTTGTTATTTTTTCATTTTGCGTTTTTTTATAATTTTAAACTTTTTAATAATAATATTTTACCTTCCTAGCTTTCCCCTCACAATTGCATAATTTGCTTTCTTTTGATCAACTGAGTATTGATGCGTAGTTTGCAACAGGAATTGACTGACCAGCTTGTCACCCAAAGTTGACACTGTGGGCTTAGAGAGAGAGTAAATGGCCCAAAGTCACCCAATTGCCTTTCATACTTAAGGTGGGACTAGAGCTCACTGACTTTTCATTTCCAGCCAGTGCCTTAATCACTAGATCAAATTGGGTCTCACTATAATATTAATTTTTTTGTCTTTATTGTTTTTAGCTTTGATGTAAGCTGCCTGGAGTCATTTGTCTGTGAGATAGATCACCATGTTAGTATGACAAAATAAATAATACTGGGATAGCAAAATAAAAATAATTGGTAGATGAAAACAGTGAAATGTAGACATCTCTAATTCTATGATGTCATCTAGAGGTCATCCAGGCATTTGCAGTGCAAAGATGGTAACCCTAGAGGAAACAAATGGGAAATACACCAGACAAAAATGGTGGATAAAATATAAGTCTGCCAGAGCATTAGGATGGACATGGCAAACTTTTTTTTTTAATCTAGATTTTTTGATATAGTCCTGGATATCTAGTTACCCTAGCCAGGCTATATGTCTATTTAGAAAATGACTACTACAGTGTATAGTCAGATGTGTGATGTCTACAAACTTTCTTGTAAATAAAGATGATGTTGGAGGAGACTTTGCTTTGAGCATATTTCCTTTCCATTTACTGAAATCAAAATATTTTTTGTAAAACAATAAGTCTGATGGGATAGGAAGTCTGCCATATGCTGAAAAGCATCAAATTGTCAGCTGTTGCTCTATTGGAAATGAAATTATTCATATACACCCTGTGCATAATGTACTTTTAAACTGCAGTTTTGTACATATTCATGTAAATCAGATAGCATGATTAAACTACAAATATGATTAAACTTCCCAAGCCTGAGGCTACTGTGATGTAGTTAATTGGTTGGATAATATCTGACTGTTATAGGTCTCATTTTGTGTATCCTAGGTATTTTATTTGTTTAATTAGAAGCCATCTAGTGTAAACATGAGAAGGGCAGCTATATAGATTAATTGATTAAATGAATGATAATACATAGGTTTGCTTTTGTAAGATTCTGAGCTTGGAAAATTGTGTGTGTGTGTGTGTGTGTGTGTGTGCTTAATATTTCTGTTTGTAAAAACTCAAAGACTACACCTAATGATATAAGACCACATTTTTTGTGTTTTCATATTGTTTTAAGCTATATACATCTGAAGCAGAACCTCTGTGTACATATATTCAAAACCAGTGGTGGGATTCTATTTTTTTTTAACTACTGGTTATGTGGGCATGGCTTGGTGGGCATGGTGTGGCTTGGTGGGTGTGGCTTGGTGGGCATGACAGGGGAAGGATACTGTAAAATCTCCATTCCCTCCCCATTCCAGGAGAAGGATATATAAAATCACCATTCCTTCCCCATTCCAGGGGAAGGTTACTATAAAATTTCCATTCTCTCCCCACTCCTGGGGGAAGGATACTGTAAAATTTCCATTTCCCCCCCCCTCCAGGGCAAGGATACTGTAAAATCCCCATTCCTTCCTCACCCCACTAACCTGCTTTCCTGCTCCATTCTCCTGTGCAGGGCAACAGAAGAAGACCCAGCCAATCATCTGGGACTCAGCAGGCAGAGAATAGATGGAGCGGGGCCAGTCAGACGTGGTATTTACCAGTTCTCCAAACGACTCAAAATTTCCACTACTGGTTCTCCAGAACTGGTCAGAACCTGCTGAATACCAGCTCTGTTCAAAACATTATTGCATGCAAAGTAAATTGTGGACATTACTATGGGAAGAAATAGAAAACATTCAGAATTCTGTATTACTATCATTGCTTTTTTAATAGTTGATCGTTTTACTATAGCCCCACTATGTCCTGAAACAATATCACAGAATAAAGCATGTAGCATATCATTCTCCTAATATTTGATAATTGTAAACTGACACCACTGCAATAATTAATGTACAGTTTGATATTAGATATATTTTATAGCTGAGGAACTGGATGGGGCACAAAACTATTAACTTATAACAGCATGAACTCTCAAATTTAAATCCTGCCAATTTTGCTTCCAAAGACAAATGATTCATTTCATGTTCAGCCTACCAAAGAAAACTCAAGAGCTGTTTTCTTCTTCTCATTGTCCTATATCAACTTTCTCTCTTCTCACATTGATGTTCTTTTTCATGTTTCTATTGCAGGCAGGCCAAATGGTTAGTGATGCAGTGAATTAGCAAAAGGTCTGAAGCTTCTGGCTGTTGCCACCAATTATTAATTTATTCTTAATGCTAGTGCAGCAAGAAAAAGATATTTCGACACACCTAAGACTGCTTTTAAGGCTCCCTTTGTGCCCTCCACTCTTTCTAGCCCCCCTGCACTTCCCACTTTTACTACAAGGAATAACTTAACTCTGTCTAGAGAAGATTTGGAGGTATGCAGGTTGAAAGATAGAAATAGAATCTCCTGTACTATTGAATATATTTCTGCTGCTCATGTGATTCCATTGGTTACATATCAATACTGTATACAAAAGGGATGCATTTCTTGAATAAAAGAAAATTAAATGCAAAACTGAATATAGTGATTGTATTTAAATATAAGGATTACTTATATTACTTACATAAGGAATGAAAAATAAAATATCTTTCTCTCTCTCTCTTTCTTTCCTATCAAGGAGTTTTAGATAGTCTGGAGACCATACGAACATCCCTTAAGGAAATGTAATAATTTGATAATTGCAGCAACAGCCAAAAATGCTAATACAATCCTTGTTTACATAAACAGATGCATAGAATAGTTATTACTTTATAAATCCTTAATTAGACCACGCCTGTAATACTGCATTCAGATTTGGTCACCACATTACAAAAAATGATGTTGAGATTTTGGAAAAAGTATAAAGAAGACCAACTAGGACGATTAAGGGCCTGGAGACAAAAACATGTGAAGAACAGTTGCAGGCTTTGGCTTTGGCTAGTCTAGAGACCTAATTGTAGAACTTTACTTTTCTCACTATTGAATTTTATTTTGTTAGGTAAGGCTCAGTGTTCAAGTCTGTCAAAATCCTTCTGTATCTTGAGCCTATCTTCTGGAGTGTGGGCTATTCCTGCCAGCTTGGTGTCATCTGATGAGTTCCACTTCTGTCCCCATGTCTAAATCATTGATGCAGATATCAAAGAGTATTGGGCCTAGGACAGAATCTTGGAGTAACTCACTGCATAGTTCTCTCTATATAGATGCAGCTTTATCCATTAAGGTCCATATAGATGCAGCTTCATCCATTAAGGTGAGTGCAGTTGGTTGGCCAATTACAGATACATCTGGTGTTAATGTTGTCATAGCCATGTCTTCAGGACATTCAGAAGGTCAACGGGACAGGAGTGGATCTGACTGGTGGGGGGGGGGGGCAAAGTATTCCAGAGACAGGAGTGATGGCTGAAATGGCTCTTCTTTGGGACTTGGACAGCTGGAATTCCTTAACCGACAGGGACTGCAGCATGCTCTTTCTGCTGACAGGATGGGGTGGGCAAATTCCTTAGGGATGAGCTAGTTTCCCAAAAAGCCTGACCCATGTCATGAAGGACTTTAAAAGTGATAACCAACACACTGAATTGGACATAGAAGCAAACTGGCAGCCAAAGTAGTTCATGGAACAACAACGTAACACGGGCACCCTGAGATTGCCTAAGAATTGCCTATGCAGCTGCATTCTGCGCCAGTTCAAGCTCCCATAGACTTTTCAAGGGTAGCCCCATGTTGAACACATCGCAGTAATTCAAGCATGAGATTACCAGGGTTTGAGTGACTGAACACAGGAACTCCTGATCCAGGAATATGCTAATATAATCCAAAGTGAATTGGATTCACACATTTGAAATGCCTAATGTTAAACTTGACTGATAGGTTTACTATTACAGTAGGGCACACTATCATGTATTGAGAAAGGAAATCCTTAATTACTCTTAGCGAAAATGCCTCTGGACAGCTTGAACAGTTTAATGTCTGAGGTGTATTATAATTGGGAAGGGTTTTAAAAGGCATTTTGAGAGGAATGTAATTACGAGAAGGATTTTCTCTGTAGGGAAACATCTTTTAGCATAAACTGATCCTATTCCACCCCATTCTCAGTCTTGTTGATAGTCATTCTTCCAAAAGAGACATTCTTCAGCCTATCTGGACTGAAAGCATTACTTTATCTTAGAAACCAGTAAAATCAACACTTTCCAAACATAATGTGATAAACTCTCAGACATATAAGTGATTTGACCTTGAACTCTAAGCCAAAAGTAATAAAATTGGCACCATGGTGATATCTGGAAGCATTTATGCTGCAATGTAGTGTTACTAAAACAATTAACCATCTGATGCAGTGATGTTTCCCTTTCTAACGCGGTTCCCTTGTCAGTTCTGACTGTAAAAGAAAACAGTCTAAGCTCTTCCTCATCTTTTCCTGTCAAGCCAATGGCTATAAGGAATTAGGTAATACAAAGACATCTCTCTGCTGGCCATTGGGTAAGATTTCACTGAAATAAACTCACTGCTAAACTGTTCTGCTGCAAACGACTGATTCTTTCAAAGCAGCTAGCCATCAACAAGCTCACTTCCTAATTAAGTGCAGGACCCTAATGAGGAACAGGGCTGCCTTTGTTTAACAGCTTGTGTGAACTATAGCCATAATTCCCCAGACTCCCCTAACTCCTTCATTGAAAACTTGTAATTGAAACACGAGGAACCAGGTACGACAAGAGAAAATGGTTTCACAGTGGCCCCATTCACTGCCAGCCAGATGTGAGAGGCTTTCAAAGGGGCTGAATGACTCATATATTGCCTGGTGTTGCATGACACCATAATCTCTGGTTTTTAGGCCTACCATCAATAGGGACTGTCATCTTTAGTGCAATCTGGTGTGGCACTCAGATTTTCAAAAAAGACTGGCCATTCAAATTCCAAGGCTAGGACAGGGGTGGGTGGCATGAATTGGGCCAAGAGCAGTCAGATTATCATCCATGTTCTGTATCAGTCATTTTGCAACTGGGATTCCACTTTTTAAAATCTGTTTTTAGGGTCTGGAAGCCTCAGAGAATATGGCAGAGAGGCAGTGTAGTGGTTAGAATGGATGAAGGCAGAATTGTGAGCTCCTTTTATTTAGTGTGGCTTGAAATATTTTAGAAAAAGAAAAATAGGTTTATTGCACCCATCAAAATGCTGCCATTAATTGGAAGCTTCCAATGAATTTCATTGGGATGGTTCATTGGGATGATTCCAAAAAGATTGCTAGAATCTTTACATGAAGAAGACATCTGAAACAAGGGTTGATACATTCGAGTTTTTTTATTAATAATTATTGAGGTTTTTAGTAAATACAGTAAAAATTAATGCAAATTAAATTAGAAGAAAAAGTTAAAGTTTAGAAAGTGCAGAGAAAAGAAAAAATAGAAAAAATTAGAAGAGCAAAGAAAAGAAAGAAGAATAAAGAAGTGGCTTCCAACTTCACCATATTGAATACTATTCCACACTCTTTTAAACTTACAAATAAAAAAACAAACTTCCTAATTTTCGTTATGTGCAATGCACAAATTGGATTTTCAGTCCTGGTACATACAGCAAAATGTTCATGAGAAGTTATCAGAAATATCATACAAATAGTTTAACCCTGATCAATTTGACATTCCTTCTTCCAGTTCTTCACCATCATGACCTTTAACAAGGTCACCACAGGACTTGATTTTTCATCAATCTTTGGCATTCAAGAGGAGATGTGAAAGCTTTCACCAACCAAAACTGTAAATGCCATAAGGAGGCATGATCAAGGATTTGTCACAGGTTTCCTATGTTTAGATCCTTTTCTTGATTTGTCTTTTGTGACTTTCATCAAGCCTTGTTTCCTAAATTGGGTTTAGTTCTGTTTCAGTCATTTTCCGCAGGTATATTTCTTGATTATATACTTCATTTTAAAATCAAATTTAAAAAAAATCCAAATTTCTTTAATCTCTTAATTCATTTAAAAGTTTTATAAATAATATTTTTGAGGCTTTTTTGCCCATTGTATATTGTTTTAAATTCTTAAGTGTCCATTTAAAATTTCTCAAATTCAAAGAAGAAAAGAAAACTCAAGCTTTTCATTTGAATAGTCTCTAATATCCACAAATATTTTTAAAGTGTGATTAGAAAGTGACTTTAGCTGCTTAGTGTCCATATTAAAGTACTGCCACTGCTGAGAGAAATTTAAGCCCTTGGCACTTAAACCCAAGCTGGAGTCCTGTTTTATGATCCCTTAACTTACATTCACAGCACTCCTGGGTGGGCTTCCATTCTCCCTCTTTCCCAGAGATTCCAAAGAACTGGTCTACTCACAGGTCCTTCATTCTTCATAGTGGTCATTATGTCCAGTGTTAAGATACATCTTCAGTCAGTTATGACTTATCTGGAAGTTAAGGCACAGTGCATTCAGAATGTATTTCTGAATCATTGGTGAAAGTGGGCAAAATGAGATGGTAATGAAATATTCTTTTAAAATTTAGCAAGAATAATATATTTATAAGATATTTTGCAGGGAAGTTTGTTTCTGGAGTAAGCCTGCTACAAAGGTATTTTGCAGATTACAGAACATAAACTATGCAATAAAGATCAATAAATTAAAATAATTATAAAAGAAACATAATAAAATGGAAGTGAATAGGAAACAAATGCAATAGAAGATACCAAAGCTGGTAATAAACATTATTGGCCACAAAGACTAATAACAACAATATATCTAGGAATTCTCAGTATATACATGACTTCTTTCTGCGGGTTTACAATCCCATCGAGAACAACTTCCAGACCTTGGAAATTACCCACTCTCATCCTGTACATTTTAAAAATTAGGATTCTATTTCAGTTCATTGTATTTATTCTTGATCATTCCACCATTGTTCCCAGTCACTGCTTTTAGTATAGTATGGAACTTGATGTAATTTAGTTCTCACTGAACAAGGTCACATCACATTCTATGCTTATTTTTGGAGCAAACTCAATGCCCTGTGGAAAGAATTGTGGTTTATTCTAGAAATGCTCCCTACTTACCTTAAATATAGAATTAAGACCTGAAGGCAACAAAGGTCTTGGGTTTTATGGCTCCATCCCTAATGAGAAGTACCACAAGATTTTTACCTCTCTGGAAAATGGCAAAATCCCACCTATCTTTTTGTAGAGATTATTCTGTGTTGAATGGCAGCTGAGTTTGAATCACCAAGCACCAGTTCAGGACAGCTGTTGACAGCCAGTAGCAGAGTGAAAGATGTGGTTATTGCTATGTTAACAAGTATCTCCATAAATCCCTTCCAAAACGAGTGCTCCTAGATGAGGTGAGGAAATTAACAAGAAATAAGAAAGGAGAACTGGAAAAAATGAACTGGAAAAGAATATGTAGCAATATTAAAATATAGTTTAATATCATAATCTATGGAAATATTACATGTGATGGTGTCAGTAAAGGTTCTCTGTATGCAAGAAAATGGAGTAGTGTTTGTTTTTTGCTTGAAAACCATAAAAGCAATTTCTGTCCAGCACAAATTTTAGCAGAAGGGGGTGGGAGTAGAAAGACTTCTGTTTGGACATGCCCAGTGCAAGTATTCTGAGCATGATCAAAGTATGTCCTGCAAAGGGAAATCAATTATAAGTCTGGACATATTTCTAGGAATATGTAAAGCTGCATTGTAACTAATGCAAAGTTACATATTCTGGCATGTCTGGGCAGAAACCATATTTTGCTTTGGCTTTGACTTTGCATTGTCTTATATGCTTTGTATTGAACAGGATGTGTGGATGCGTTTGAAGTACAAAATCTTAAAAGGCAAAAAGAAATATAAAAATCTTAATGCTATGTCAGATCCAGATTAAAGTGGAGATATAAAAAGGGCTATCTAGCAACTTAGGTAAAGTCGTTCCCAACTCTAGGGGGTGGTGCTCATCTCTGTTTCAAAGCCGAAGAGCCAGCACCATCCAAAGACGTCTCTGTGGTCATGTGGCTGGCATGACTAAACACTGAAGGTACACAGAACACCGATACCTTCCCACCAAAGGTGGTCCCTATTTTTCTACTTGCATTTTTTATGTGCTTTCACACTGCTAGGTTGGCAGAAGCTGAGTCAAGTAATGGGAACTCACTCCATTATGCAGTGCTGGGGATTCAAACCACTGACCTGCCAACCTTTCTGATCAACAAGCTCAGCGTCTTAGCCACTGAGCCATCATGTCCCTTTCTGGAAACTTACATGGGTGAAATATTAAGCTGAAGGAACTGGGGACAAGGGGTTAGAGAATGAAAAACAGATTAAAAGACTATTCAATCAATCCTATAAAGACACCTTTTTATCCCGAATTTGTATAATTAAAGCCAAGTATCGCATTGGTAGACAATTACAAAATGAGTGGATTTTATAATTTTAATTATTATATTTTACAATATAAAAATGGTTTCTATCTTTAGCTTAGTGCTTAATTCTGAAGTCTCCACAGGATTATTATTTATTAGTGAATATGAAAATTTACCAAAAAACAAAACAAAAAGGAAAACAGAGAGAATAAAGAAACTGCTTGGAAAAGTAGGTATTTTATTTATAACTTTCTTCTTTATACTCTCACTGATTTGTATTATTTATAAATACTTGGACAACCCTCCGCTGTTAGAAACCATACTATATTGGAATTTGAGTTGCTGCGTGATGCATTGTGTATATAGAAGTCATTCTGGTTAAATTCTATTCTGGATATGTCTTGTTAATTTTGTTATTCCTGTGTATTCTTCAGTTGATTACTTTGATGATATCTGTGATTAAACCTGATAGGCTCCCATTATGTGATTTTATATTATGACTTTTGAATTTAGGCAGAAGGTTTTAGTTATTAATTTCTAGGCCAGATTCTCCATAAAAACAATATAGATTTGGACTTTTGCAATGATACGAACAGTCTTTACAGTGTTGCAGCAATTTGGAAATATTACCCATTACTCAGATTGCTGAACTCATATACTTATAGTGCTATAATAATTCTACCTCTGCCAACAAAAATTAATTGTCTTGAATTATGTCTTTGTTTTGTTCCATTTAAAGACATGCACATTGGCACTACGTAAATTTAAAAAAAAACCTTTTCACATACTTTTTGTAGACTTGTTTTTAAACATAATATTCATATAATTCATTGAACATGATTAATTTCAGCACAGCCAAGAGGAATAAAATCTGAAAATACATTTTTACCCCAGTTAATTATTAATGTTATCTGATTAATTTCCATGGATCAAATCAGATTGAACCAAAGCAGCATTCAGAAATTCCCTTGGTCTATATTTTGAATATATTTTTAAAATGAGTGCAAGCAGGTAAAAATTATGTAACAATCATATCCATTAAGAGTTCATTGTTTGTTATTTTCTGGTATAATTTTTCTTCTAAATTAGCATGTATGACGTTAAATATAAATAGCAATAACACTTCGACTTATATACCACTTCACAGTGCTTTACAGCCCTCTCTAAGCAGTTTACAGAGTCAGCATATTGCTCCCAACAATCTGGGTCTTCATTTTACCGACATTGGAAGGATGGAAGGCTCAGTCAACCTTGTTTGAGGAAATTAGATTTAAAATATGTGTCTCAGGATGACATCTGATTTAGAGAGTAACACTGATGCCTAAAGAGCCTCAGGTTAACACTGTTATACTCTCTCAAGTATCTTGATGAAAGAATTCTTCTGACACTTAATCCGATAGTTACTATCTGAACTGGTCAATGAAGCTTCTTTCATCCCAGTTCATCTCTTGAAGCAACATGCAGTTCAGGAGGGCAACATGCAGTTCTCCCAAACTCCATTTTTACTGGCGGAGGCACCATGGGCCAGTCCCTTGCTGTTTCCAGGGTGGCTCTGCATATCAGATCTAAGCCCCTTGTGGGCCGGATTCAATCCCAGGCCTTGAGTTTGACAGCCCTGATCTAGACTAACTGGTCAATCTGGGTTACTACTTGGTTCTGATTCTGAAGAAGGGTATTGGTGACTTGATTGGCAGTGGGGTTGCCAGAGGATCTGTCTCTAGATAACAGCTTTCTTCTTGTAGTAATAGGAGTAGAAGATAGCAATTAACCTGCCAGATTTCATATCTGAATAAGGCAATAAGTAACAGATCTCCAGACACATTAATTCAGCTCTTACTTTATATTTCTCAGATATGAGTTAATTATTTTTAAAATCTTTATTTCAGCCAATGAAATCCAACTACAACAGTCAAATGCTTACCCAAAACCAAAGAATATAGACCTTTATATAACTAGGTTCCAGGATTTCAACTCTATAGACACTCTCAGAATATTTCTGAGTTACCAGAAACTTGTGCCTAATGACCTTGGGTGACTGAGACATGTCAATATAATGGTTCTATTTAGGCTGGGAACTATTGGTTTTTTTACATTATCAATTTTGGAACATAATCTTTCAATGGACTTGAAAGTTTTGGCATTTTCGTTCAGTGCCTTAATTTTTTTTTTAAAGTCAACAAAATAGGACATTTTTTGGTATTGATGAAAAAAAATAGATAAAATATATTTGATTTCAGCTTGGCCTAAAGTATAACATTTATTACAAACAGATATAATATGCAAGGTTTTAGTGACAGCTATTTATAAAATATGAATTATCTATTTTAGTGAACTGTGGGTGCTGGCCTTTTCTTAAAAAAATATTCTTGCCCTAAAATTTTTGTTGAATTATTACTTTTTCTTGAACTCTCCCAGAATGTGCTACATTTGTATTTTGTAATACTTTTCAACAAACACTGTTTACAGTATTTTTAGCCTATCCTTTTTCTAATACATTTCAGACTGTACAGTTATAATTGCATAGTTATTTCACCCATGCAAACAATTTAATATTTTGTCTTTGGTTGTATACAGGTGCTTTTAGACCTGTTAAAGAAGCTGGTTTGGTTTTGGCTTCTCACAATAAGTTACATGAAGAGCAAGCTTGTATGTGTTTGTTACCATAACACGTGTGAAATTCCCATTATAACAGGCAGAATGAATTTTAAATATTTGGCTTTATCTAATAGTCTGTGAATGCACAGCTGGTTTCAGTCACCTTTTATGAGTAAATGTCTACATCATGTTTTACATCTATTAGACTAAATAGGGAAGAAATTTGACTCAGGGATGCCAAATATTAAATGATATGTGCAAGAATGTAAATTCTATACAGACCGCTGTTGTTAAGGGCTTTGTAAGTAACAGCAGCTGTGAAAGGGGTAAGAGCAAGAATGAACTCACCTGGGGACACTGTTGTAGACACTTTTTCATGTAAGCATGTTGTTTCCTAAAATGTAATGAATGGACTTCAGAACTTGAACTGGAAATGTGGCATGGAGAAATGTAGCTGATTATACATTAGATGTCCTGCTGTATACATTCTGATACACAACTACAACAAGAATATGCCACATATTCCAAAATTTGCAAGTCAGAATAAACATTAGGATCAATTCCTACTTAGCTGTCTGATTCTTGCTTCTCTAATAGGTAATAGAAAATAATGGAAGCCAGCCAGGACAAAGCATAAATCAATACTTGTCCCAATACTATTTTATAATTGGGCCTTAGTTATAAGCCAAAAAAATGCAGAGAAAAACTGAATTAATTATTAAACAGAGGCTAGAAAACTTACATTGGGAAGCCACAGAATTAGTTCATTCTCAATTTTGAGATCAGAATCCATGAAAGAAGATTCATCCTATTGTATATAGTTTTAGTGTATGTGTCACCGTGAAAGACCGAAATTGGTGAATGTCGACATTTACCGGTGAATGAAAGACTGAAATTGGTGAATGTCGACATTCACCAGTGAATGTCGACACATAACAATTTCGGTCTTTCACGGTGACATATATATAACGAGTCAGTGTAACGCTTTACTTTTGCTTTTCAATTCGCGGTCCTGGAAACTACTCGTTCTAACCGCGCAGGATCGCAGGTTTAAAAAAAAAAGAAGTCCGCGAATGGAAGACGCTTAAAAGGAAGCGAGGAGCTGAGGTGTCGACAGGATAAGGGTATTAGGGTAAGGGTGTCGAGAGGATAAGGGTATATATTTCAGACATACACCAAGCGACTATGTGAATGTCGACATTCACCAGATTTCGGACTTTCACAGTAACATATATTTTCCTTTTTGTCTTCCTTATTAACAAGAATTTTGTTAATAATTTTCCTCTTCCTTATTAACAGGATTTTCTGGTGCTGATTTAAAGCCTTTATCTTGGTACTTTGTTGCACAGACACAATAAATACTGTTAACATTTGATAGAACATAAGCTTAATGTTCTGCTTCTTTTAATAATTCTACCAAACTTGCTTTTTTAAATGTAGAATTTGAAAAGAAAGTTTGTTTGTGTTACACAAAGTATGCTGTATTCTGCAGCATCATTTAGCATGCATTTTAACACTGTCACTAACCACTAACACAAAGATCATTCCAGCTTTGCAAAATACATTGTTTGATCTGGGTTGAGACTAAACAGGTAGCACTGTTTACTTTTGAAAGCAAAAGTAAAACTTAACATTAGAGAATAAAATATTAAAGAAGCTTTCTTTGCATGTCCAGCTTTAGAAAATCACTTATAACAAATCATGTTGAAATATTGAACTATTACCTTAGGTCTCTGCTTGGCAAAGTACAATCTTTGATCAGGATTTAATTGCATTTATAATGACATTAAAGCAAGAAGCTCAAGTACTCTGAATGCATCTGGAATGATTTTATTTCTATTTGAGAGTTCCAGTAGCAGACCAATACTAGTTGAATTCTAAACTTGCAACACTTAATTATTTATGTCCTATAAAAACTTTATTACAGGATCCTACCAAGCCAAGTTTAGAATTTTTTTCATGATAATTTCCATGACAAAAATATGCTGTTGGTTGAAAGTTAATACACATTTCCAGAAAATGAAACTGGAAAAAAATAAAATTCCCATTCACCAAATTAAGAAAGCCAATGGAAAAGGAGGCAATAGATGCATTACAAATTGTTCATAAAATAATTAAGTTACAATTCAAATTTATTCAAGTGCTTTATGGAATGCTAGTGGCCTGCTGAACTCCAGGGAGAAGAGTGTTCCACAGGACATGAGCTTCCATGGAAATGGCACACTCTCTACCTCCCATAAGATGGGGTACTTGGATTGGAAACATATTGACATGGTCCCAACCAACATCCTGACTGGTGATTGATGAAGAACATGAGACTTGTCTGGCACCAATGTTTTTTTTTTTTACATTATGTGTTTCATGTATGGTATTTTTCCCCACATAGATCACTAGAAGGAAGTACATGATAGGTTTCATCTTATTTGGGATTCCTCAGACACAAGTAGCCAGAGATCCTTTCTATGAGGTTCAAACCCCCTACTGGAAATTTAATTCATTGGCTCTTGCAGTTGTCTATAATAATGTTTATTAGGCTTAGAAACTATCCAAGTTCTGATACTTAACAAAATGTTATAGGAAGGCATATATAATAACTACATTTAGAATAATATGTGGAGTCCATCTTCCTTTTCTTAAGCTTTCAGACCAGAGAAATATAGATGATACATATGACATGATGTCATGTATAAGATTCAACATGACATAATTTCTCCCTCTGGCCGGGGGAGTAGAAATGACATAAATCTCATACATGTAACACTTGTAATCGATTTGTTTTGAGAGTTTAAGAAAAAGAAGAAGTATATATACCACTCCAAAGATAGATTCCATCACCAATTAAATCTTTCTCCCCATACAAAGAGGCTGCTTGGAGAAGCATTTTTATTAGAACATAAAATTAAATGTTTTATGTCCCCCACGTATCAAGATCTTAATCTGGCTTCCCTAATAGTTGCTATTTATGATAACTTTTTTTTAAAAAAAAATGGTATGCTGAATCCTATATTTAACATTAGATCTGTTTATTCTTCAGCCTCAGCTATTGTACATTTTCACCATCTTTACTGTTCTCAACAACAGCTCGTGAAACATAATAACTTCTGTAGTTTATTGTACTTAATGTCTATTTTAAAATAAAAATGATGATTAGATAAACCAGCGGTGTCAAACTCGATTTCATTGAGGGCCGCATCAGGGTTGTTCTTTGACATGGGGAGGAGTGGGTGTGGCCAGGGTGGGCATGGCGATTCACAATCACTCATGTCTGGAGTGCCTGTAGTGGCCCGAATGCTTGCCAGAGAAAATGGGCTCCTGATCTCCATTTTCGGCTGCGACGGCCTCCTGCAACCATTTCCCAGCGAAAACAGAACTCGGGAGAGTGGCACGTGGAGCTCCGTTTTTGCTGGCAGAGGCACTGTGGGCCAGTCCTTTGATGTATCCAGGGTGGCCCCGTGGGCCAGATCTCAGCACCCAGTGGCCTGGATCTTCCCCCCTGGGCCTTTAGTTTGACACCCCTGAGTTAAACAGGGCTGAGTTGACTTTTGGGGAAAAGTCAAAATTGTTCCTAGTTACTACTTTTCAATGCCCATTCAAGCATGCAAGAAATGTTATTTTACATAACTAATATTTGAGGAACTATCAAAGTATAATGGTATCTATAAAATACTCAGGAAGATTTCTCTGGTAGTGTGACAAATGGGACAAGTTGGGAAGGAAGCTCCTTTAATACTGAGCCACTGATATTTGTCATATGATGTAGTCTTTAAGAATGCACCATGCAAAATTTTGTTTTTATTTTTACTTATTTAAATGTATTAGCTACCCAGTTCCAATGGACTCTGTCATCTTTTCAACTTTGCTGTTTCTTTAAGATACTGCTTTAGTGACTGTCTACTGTAATGAAGGACACTTCACTCTTCCATAGTTTCAACTCTCTACTAACATTCCTTTACTTTATAATCAGATGTGGCCATAATGCATGGTGTAATTGATTTTGTTTCTCATGAGCTTAAATGTACCGTGGGAAAGTAAAACATTAAAGTATTCCAAATAAATACTTTTGAGAGATGGATTTTAGTTCAATTTTTCTACAGATCAAAGTTTGACTTTAGTCCACCATAACATGAACATGACATAAAAATAAAGATGTTTTAAATTATCACAAGATCAATTTCTCATGTCTTCACAAAATGTCCTTAATGGGATTGGAATTATTTCAATTATCATTTTTTCTCATCTATGCTAATAGTCATAAGGTTATAACTATGAGATAAAAGTAAATTTGGTTTACTGCAGTAATATACGCTGCCTGAAAATTGACAATATTGTTCCAAGTGGATTAAAATAGTTATGTGAAATACCTCATAACCTTGTATCATTGATTTTTTTTTAAATTAAACTCAGCTAGACATATTTCAATCCAGCTATATATTATGTTTATATGCTGTGCATAAAACAAATCCATGTGCTACAATATCCAGATACTGGGCACCAATACACAGTCCACAATACTTTTGTCTATGGAGACATATTCAGTTCTGGTCACCATGATGTAAAAAAGATGTGGAGACTCTAGAAAGAATGCAGAGAAGAGCAACAAAGATGATTAGCGGCCTGGAGACTAAAACATATGAAGAACGGTTGCAGGAACTAGGTATGTTTAGCTTAAGAGAAAGAAGGAGTAGGGGAGACATGATAGCATTGTTCCAATATCTCAGGAGTTGCCACAAAGAAGAGAGAGTCAAACTATTCTCCAAGGCACCTGAGGGTAGAACAAGAAGCAATGGGTGGAAACTAATCAAGGAGAGAAGCAACTTGGAACTGAGGAGAAATTTCCTGACAGTTAGAACAATTAATCAGTGGAACAGCTTGCCCTCCAGAAGTTGTGAATGCCCCAACACTGGAAGTCTTTAAGAAGTTGTTGGATAGCTATTTGTCTGAAACGGTATAGGGTTTCCTGCTTAGGCAGGGGGTTGGACTAGAAGACCTCCAAGGTCCCTTCCAACTCTACTATTGTATTATTGTATATTCTTATTGTATTAGTTGAAAAACTTATTGTGTTGACTTTGTATCCTTGTGTCTCACAATTATGTATATCTTTATGTGTAGAAATAATGCAAAATTTAGTATCAACAAAAATTAGAAATAAGAAAAAATAGATAATAGTCTGAGATAATTACATCATGATTTGGATGATTCCTAACAAGCATGGGGATTCCTCTATAGGAATACATAAGATTTTCAGGAAAAAATACTACTTGGTTGTTTATTTTCAAGTTTTGATAGTTGCCTTGGTATAAAATAGAAACAACCTTTGCAAAAAAAGGAGATTTCTATGAAAAAAGCATAGATTTCTGGTCATCCTTGCTGATAATCTCAAAAGAGAAGATTCAAGTTAAGAGCAATATTAGAGTGAGATTGAGAAAAAGTAAGGAAAAGGAGTAACAAAATTAAATTCAGAAAAAAGGCAAACCTATCCATTAGAATTGTGACAAAGTACCACAAGTGGGATTCACTTACCTTCCCTACTGGTTCGCAAGTGGGAGCGTGTGCGGCTGCTCACCACCGCTACTGATTTGCCCAAATCAGGGAGAACAGGCTGAATATCACCTCTGCAAGGTACCCATATGGCCATAACCTAAACATTTAGATAGGGTTGTTCTCATAGAAGGTGTTCCGATTGAAGGAAGTTAGCATCCCCCTCCACTAGAAAAATGAAATATCCTAGGAAATATTAAAAAGGCAGAATATTATATTTCCCTGGATGAGAAATGTTTTTAAGTAGGAAACAGATTTACTCTTAATAGCCCCCCCCCCATCTTTGTCAATGGACCCTTAAGGCCTGAGCCAGTCTATTCTATATAAAAATAGAATAGGGAGAGGGGGGCGGTATATAAATTTAATAAAACTCAAACTCAAACTCAAACTTAAAAAAAGATCTACCCACTTCAGGCAGAGCCATTTCATTGCCCTTAGCACACAGACAACCTACAAAGCTCGGTATGATCTCTGACAGCAACCAATCAGGATACTCTTCCCGTGCCCCAGGAAGTTCAAAGCCCAGAGAGGGCATAAAACTCAGGGATTCTCAGCATCTCTTCCCCTTTTATCCAGTAGCTCCAAGGGATGTGATCCTGTCCACCATTAAACCATTTTTCCAAAGAGCCTTCATGTTTCCAGTGTCTTTTCCCCCACTTGGAACTGAACCCAGATGGACATTTCTTCCACCACTAATGGTGCCAACATGGCTCTCTTAATAAATTGGAATTTTGAGTAATACTTTGCCTTGGATTCTGATTTACTTTTGGATGCTATTTGGAACCCTGACAAAAGGATTCTGGAATTGCTAGAATGCTGAATTGAGTAAATGCAATAATGCAGAGAACACAGCTTAACAGATATGCAAAGAAGGTTCTTTCTTTACTGCCAATCTAGCTTCAAGCAACAGAAGCATGGATTCTATGTACAGAATGGACATCCTTAGATACATAACTTCAAAACCAAACTTCAATTGCATGTTTTAAAAAAATGCAAATACTGATTTTGTCCACATACATTACATCGAATAAATATATAAACTATAGGCGAATAATTATTTTAAAAGTCAACATATTGAAAATATAGGAGGGAAGAACAGAAATCCAAGTGATTAAAATCTGTATAGAAAATAGTGATGGAGAATATTGATTGTTTCCCCCAGCAGGTGGCTATGTATTACCATTATTTTCTGTTTTATTATTCCATTATTGTTTGAATTTTGTCATGGAAATTGGCTAGAATTTCTTCAGTAATTGGTGTGGCGTACAAATTGATTGATAAACTAGCAAACAAAAAATAAAGCGAAATTACCCTGTAGTTTGCAGTGTGATTTAGTCTATCCTTCATTGCATACATAATTGTATTTAAGAAAATCAAGGGAAAGGGAAAATGCTTAATTCTGCTTTGTAAAACGCAGTCATTTTATGCAATATTGTTTCTGGCTTTGCATATGGAAAATCACATCAGAAATTAATTTTGACTTGAGACTGCTTCAGGTTTTTTTTAATAGCTACCATAGTTTTAAACAATTACTTTAATTATTTGCTTTGATCCTCATAAATATAATTGTCTGCTTCTGCAGCATTGGTTTCCTACTACCATCTGCAATAAATGAAGGGTCCTGGCTAATAACTATTGAAAATGGAGAAGTAATTGAAACTTTTGTTCATTTCAAAAAGCCACTGTAGCTAGGTTTTAAAACAATGCTACAACATTATCATAATGGCATTCAGAAACATGCAGTCTGAAAGGATATGTGATCTCAGCTGCTTCTTTAAAACTCAATTTAAAGAAATAAAAAATTCTGATTTTTTTTTCTAAATTCACTTTGCTTTTCATGTTCTATGTTAATTTTTTTAACCAGAAACTTTGTCATTCAAGTATCTGTGATGTTAAAATAAGCCTTATTCAATTTTAAATTGTGGATTGAGTCAAAGTGCTGTATTTGTGATCCATATCTGATGAGATATACAATGAAAATAAAGGCGAAATTTAGATGGTGGAAGGTAGAAATGAAGTAACTAAGGTTAATAATGTACTGTTGCTCCAATTCAGAGATACATACAATAATGATGGAGTCACAAAACAAAACAAATACATGAAGAGAGAATGGTTCAAGAGGAATGTACCTAGAAAAAAAGACTTAGAAAAAGACCAGGATCTATAAAAAAGGAGCAATGTATAAAGTGACATATGGATATGTTGGAAGCAAGATGATTTACAAAAGTAGAAAGTCAGATAAGAATAATAAATGATGTTGGTATATTTCTTGAATGTATGCCTTTTGTATCTTACTATTTCTTACCTCTTTTTGTGCTTTGTATAACATTGCTTTGTATAATACTGACATGGTGGCTCAGTGGCTAAGATGCTGAGCTTGTCGATCGAATCCCTAGCGCTGCATAATGAAGTGAGCTCCCGTTACTCGTCCCAGGTTCTGCCAACCTAGCAGTTCGAAAGCATGTAAAAATGCAAGTAGAAAAATAAGGACCACCTTTGGTGGGAAGGTAACAGCGTTCCATGTGCCTTCAGCATTTAGTCATGCCAGCCACATGACCACAGAGACAACTTCGGACAGCGCTGGCTCTTTGGCTTTGAAATGGAGATGAGCACCGCACCCTAGAGTTGCGAATGACTAGCACATATCTTTACCTACAACATTGCTTACCTCAAATCACAATTAGAGTGGGCAATAAGATGAGATTTTTTCACTGCTGAATTAAATAAAGATGCGGTTTCACAGGTCCTTTTTATAAAACATGTTAGGAAAGTTTACATTTAATTAACTTTTTAAACATATTAAATACATATTGGCTAGATTTACTTCTAGGAACCTAGAAGTCTATTGCTTGCACTATAATATTGTTACATCACTACATCAATTTTAATTCTTCAAAGCTGGGCTATGAGATAACCTTTGGAAGAGTTTATTGACATTTTATTAGGAAGAAACTGACTATAGATCTATGGAAGTTTGACAAAGTGGAGTTGGAATAAATAATTGGGAAAATAATAATAATAATGTAATTTTCAGATACATTGTAATGAAAAAATAGAGAGGAAAACATGATATCAAATAAAGAATTGCTGATGCCTGTTATAAAGTTGTGATTGTGTTTGCCTGAAAACAATGTAAGGCTAAAGCTGTTGAAAACAGCTGAAAAAATAAGATTGAAGAGAAAGAAAATAATATACTTAAAGAAGCAACTTCTGACCTTGAAATTACATTTCCATTATGTTTCTATTTCAAACTTAAACACAGTTTCTTTCTCTCCATGCCCCTTCATTATTAACTGGTAAATCCAGAAATCACCAGTTTATTTTTATCCATTTTCAGCAAAAAGCCCATGAAAAGTTTCCCAATTTCATAAAAATAATTATAGTTCCTTCCCTAATCAAACAAGTCAGTTTAATCACATCTGCAAGTTCTGCAATCTTTATGGTACAATCTTCCATTTATTTATTAAACTTATATGCCACCTATCTCACCCAGAAGTGACCCTACATGGCTTATAATCTTTCTACCATTGTAGTTATTTTTCTATTTTTCCATCTTTGTGCATATAATTACCTCACTGCTGCAGTACAAAATCAATTGTCTATGAATCTTTTCTAATTGACTACCCATAAATCCTAAAGAAAAGTATATCCTTTTCCACATCCTTCCAGAATGAAGGCAATAAGAACTTTTTAGAGCAATGGCATTTAATTAAAACTAATGAAATATGTGCCATGGCTGCTATGTAATATTTGATATGTTGGAGTCACATGAGGAACACCTGTTTACAAGTTTGACAAGTAAAAATGATTAAAAATAAGCAGATTGGGAACCACTAAAATGTGTGGCAGATGGAAGATACTGATTATTTTTTATAACTTTGCTCTTGAAATAATTCCTGACAATTGCACGGAGAAATCCATGTAATTTTCTTTGTACTCTGGAATTATCTTGCTGTTCTTGTCTTAGATGGTTTCATAGCTTCCCAGCCTAGCCTACAACCCTGAGATTTTGTGGAAGTTCCTCTCAAATGTTAACCGGATTTGATTCACTTTAGTTTGTTCAAGTTAAACACTGGCAGATGTTGCCAGTTGTTGTGCCTATTGGAATTTACATGTATGTGATTCTAATTATTTTCATTTTGTTGGTTCTCATATTCATTGGCCACTTTATTTATATTAAAAGATATATAACATTGTTGAGAAGGGAGAAGGAGCTGATGTCGCGATGATACAGATATGAGTTCTCGGAGCTCCGAGATCACAGCAGATACTTTTACCACTGGGTGTCCATCTGGACCTAAACCGTCCTGAAGAGATGGTGACAGAGAAGAGTACGTCTTGCTGATCTCAGGAACATCGCAAAGTCCCTGATTGAGCCAAGAGAATCTCTTCTAGCTGGCGATAGAAGCACAGCACCAAGCTGCTGAAGTCGGGACAGCTCCGCAACTGGAGGAAATATTTTTCTGTCTCCTTTCTCAGATAAGATGGGTTGTTTATGCAGGTGCCCTTTGGATGTCTCTTTGGCAGTGAGAGAGAAGTGAAAAACAAAGCTTTATTTTCTAACTAGAGTGGCAGTGTTTATAAATTGGACAATGCACAATACCAAGAAGAAACCATAACATTACAACAGATTATGTTTGAAATTCAAAAATTGTTAGAAACATCAGAGAGAATTGAGAAGAAATTGGAAAATATAGATGGTAATATAGCAAAATTTGATGAAATTGAAGATAGCCAGCTAATAGAAAAAATGGAGGTTAGAGTCTCAAAAACCCAAGGGAAAAATGAACAAAGAGGCAAGATAACTGTGGGTATTGACAGTGATCTGAGTGAGGTTGGAAATGGAAAGAATGGAACATGGAAAGGGAAGAGAGGTGGAAAGGAGCCCTACCCCAGATTTCAAGGTATAGAAGGAGAAAAAAGAGAATAATTCATGGATTTAAGGAGAGGAACTTTGACAAAAGCACTACTGATAACTAATAAACTGATTAAATAAGCTGATGGAGGGTTTCGAGAATTTATAAGACATGCAACAAGCAACAAGGTGTGAAGAGAAGTCCACACAAAGTTGATTAAGGAAATAACCAGAAGATTAATCCCACATAAGGCAAAAGAAATAAGATTGTACTACTACTGGAAAGACACAGGTTGAGATATGAAAACTATTAACAAAATACTAGCTAAATAGTTAAAATTAAAGTATTATGTTAAAAATGAAGTGATAATGGATATAGATAGATAATTGATAATGATATAATGTATACATATGTATTGGTTTGACAAGAGAAAATTTGGTATAAATTTTTAAATGGTGATCATGAAAGGAAGTTTAGAAATTGTGTTATGTATAAAAGCCTATAATATCAAAAATTGATTGATCATGGATATAGTTAGATAAATAATTGATAATGATATAATGCATACATATATATTGGTTCGACAAGAGGAAATTTGGTAAAAAATTTAAATGATGACCATGAAAGGAAGTTTTGAAACTTAGTTATGTATGAAAGCCTATAATATTGAAATTGGATATAAATTGTAAACAGTGATTAAGAAAGGAGGTTTAGAAACTTTGTTATCAAATATAATTAATTTTTATTTAGAAGGTTTCACAAAGATAGAATGTTGTTGGATGATATTGAAAATAGACAATGGAATGCCATTATGTGGTTTTGCTTTGAATTTTGAAATATTTGTTATAAAGGGATGTTAAAACAACTATAGTCATATGAAGGATGAGGTATGATGCTAGTAATATATATATATATAAATATATTTGATGTAAAATATATAATTTGATATGGATTATAGGTGATGACTGTGGAAGGGATGAACAAAAGTTCTTTTTAACCAATTGACACTTTTTATCATTTGTAATGGAATATGTTTTTATGGTGTTTGTTGTGTCTTGTTTGTTTGTGTCTATTCAAAAATACAATTTTTTTTAAAAAGATACATAACATTGTTATTTAGTTTTAGGGTGTTAGGGTGTAACCAACAAGTTGGGTAGACAATATATTGCACAAGGCATGTTATGTATCTTTAAGAGAGGAGCTCTGCTAATTAGTAGATTACAGCATTTAAATTGCAGCTGATGTTGTTGCTCTCTCTCTCTCTCTCTCTCTTGATTGATGTATGATAACTGCTGTCTAACTGTTACTACTGTTGCTACTACTTACTGTGTGTAAGTTATTTGCTACTTGTATCCAAGTTATCTTGGTAGTATTGGACTGTTTTTTCTGTGTATGACTTTTTGGCTGTGTTTATGGATTTTGCTATATTCTTCAAAAAGTAAAGTTTATTTTGTTACTTTACTATCCATTATTCAGTGTGGTTGCTTTATCTATCGCACGTTGCGTATACTTTACAGGGTTGCTCTGTTATAACCTCGACCTGGGGTTCATTGCTAGTGCTTGATCGCACCAGTACCTAACATTGGTTATGGGCCCAGACGCCCTGCCTTAACCATAATTTTTTTTTTAAGCACCACTTTTTGGATAGTTTATTTTTGTGAATATGGCACAAGAACAGTCTGCTGCACTCTCCATGATTACCCGGTTTGATGGAACCAACTATGTTTCCTGGTCCTTGAAGTGTTCCCTACTTCTGCGTAGAGAAGGACTGTGGTTTGTGGTTCAGAACCCACCAGATGTTACAGATTGGGATCCTACTGATAATGAGGATGCGAAGAAGATTGCACAGTTTAACAGGGACAATGAGAGAGCTCTCTGCATTATTGGACTAACACTGAATGACCAGCAACTGGTCCATATTCGTGGCGAAGAGTCTGCTGCTAGGTGTTGGAACACATTGCGGAGAATTTACGTTTGGGACAGTGTGGGTGCTCATATTCATCTCACACGGAAACTGTTTAGAGCCCGTTTGCAAAAAGGTAGTGATATGTTGGCTCATTTAGACTTCATGAAGAAAACTTTGCAGGATTTGCAAGAAAAAGAGTTGATTTTTTCTGAGCTTCAACAGGTGTATATTATTCTATCATCGCTTGATGAAAGCTATGACTCTTTTGTTTCCTCATTGAAAGTTCTTTCACGAGATGAACTGACATTATCTGAGGTTACCGGGAGATTGCTTGAAGAGTCCAGATGAAGAGAGGATAGAGTTCAGTTCAGAGACAATCAATCACAAGAAGAAACACAGTTTTCAACTGTAAATTTTGTTAAGAAATGTTATTCTTGTGGTGGTAAGGGGCATATTGCTAAGAACTGTAAAAATAGCAAGAAAAGGAGTGTTGCTAATAGTAAAAGAAAAAGCAACAATGTTACTGTAACTGTAGCTAAGGTAGATAAGGCTGTAAACCATAGTTTCTGGGTGGTTGACAGTGGCGCATCCCATTCTATAACTAAGGTTAAAGAAAGGTTTGTTACTATGAAGGCTAGCAAACAGCACATTTCCTTAGCAAATGGTTGGAAAATTAAGGCTTCAGGTGAAGGTACAGCTTATTGTCCATGTATTAATGAAAAATTGGAAATGTTATATGTACCTAAAATGAAATTTAACCTATTATCTGTAAAAGACCTTGTGAAATGTGGGTTTACAGTAACATTTAAGAATGATAGATGCATTATTGAAAAGGAAGGTAATAGTGTTATTGCCAATTTGGAGAATAATTTATTTATTCTACATGAGAACTCTTTAAATATTGCGAGTTCTGAACCTGGTTATAAGAATAAACAGCCCCATGATAACTGTATACATCTACTTCATAGACGTTTAGGCCATGTAAATTTTAAAATGGTACGTCAAACTGTTATTCTATCTAATGGAATCAATTTGAAACCTTGTTCAAAATATCTTAACTGTAATGCCTGTAACCAGGCTAAAAGTAAGGTTACCCCTGCAAACCGGTTTCAAGGATTCAAGACATCTAAACCACTGGATGTAGTGTTTGCAGACCTAATTGGCCCTAAGAAACCTAGCTTAGGAGGTGCCTGCTATATACTCAGCATTATGGACCATTATTCTAGGTATGGTTTCTGTTATGTAATGAAATCAAAGGCAGAAACTTTCCAACATTTTACTAAATGGTTAAAGTTTGTTGAACGTAAGATGGATAAAAAAGTACTTTGCCTAGTCACTGATAATGGGTCTGAATTCACTAATCATAGGTTTACATCAATGTTGGAGAATGCTGGTATAGAACATAGGCGTTCTGCCCCCTACAGGCCAGAACATAATTCATTTATTGAAAGACGTGGTCAATCATTGCAGGCAATGACCAGAACTATGCTGGTTGATTCTGGTTTGTCAGAAAAGCTTTGGGGTGAGGCTATAATGTGTGCAAACCATATTCTGAACATAGTAGTTAACTCAACTACTGGTAAGATTCCTTATACTCTTTGGCATGGTAGGAAGCCTGATTTGAGTTATTTACACACATTTGGTGTCCCTGCTTGGGTGCATATTCCCTCACAGACTAGACGGAAGGATCAAAGCAGAGCTAGGAAGATGGTTTTTGTTGGGTACAATTCCAATCATAGATCGTTTAGGTTCTGGGAACCTGGAACTCGGAGAATTATGCACAGTGCTAGTGCTAAATTTTCAGAACATGTTGGTTGGGAGAAGCTAGAACAAGAGTTTCACAAGGTTTGTGATGATATAGATGTTGATCGTTTGGTTAATCATGATACACCAAATGAGCAGTTAGAGAATCAGGATGGTCCATCTATTACTCTGAAAAGGGAGGAAGATGTAGATGTAGAATCTACTCGTGAGGTGGAACAGGATGATTCTGCAAGTCCTGTATTGCCTAGGAGGTCTACTAGGGACAGGCATCCACCTGACAGATACCAAGCCAGTGTAGTATTGCAAGTTAGCATAGAACCTTCTAGTTTTGCAGAGTTAAGGCTGTATCCTGAAAAGGAAAAGAAATTGTGGAAAACAGCTATGGAGAAGGAGTTGAAATCCTTACAGGAATTGAAGGTTTATGAAGAAGCTAGGCTCCCTTCAGGGGAGAGTGCAATTGGCTGTAGATGGGTGTTTAAAATTAAAAACGATGCTGCTGGCAATGCTATTTATAAGGCTCGTTTAGTTGCTCAAGGGTTTTCCCAAACTGAGAGGGATTACGATGAGGTTTTTGCTCCGAGCTTGAAAGCCTCTACGTTGAGGGCAGCATTGGTGTGGGCTGCTAAGTATCGGTGTAATGTTACCCATATTGATGTTGAAACAGCGTACCTGCATGCTCCATTGCAGCATACCATTTATATGAAGATGCCACCAGGTGTGGATTCTAATGGCCAGACTGGTTGTTGGAGACTTAAAAAGAGCCTTTATGGTTTAAAACAGTCCGGTTTTGAGTGGAACAGATGTATAGTAAATGAACTAAAAGCTATGGGATTTATTCCAGGTTTGGCTGATCCTTGTTTATTTAGACGGGTGAAAAATGGTTTGATCTCGTTGTTGCTTTTGTTCACGGACGATATAGCTATTATTACTATGTCTGAGCAGGAAGCTATTGACATTGTTTCACAATTAGAGAGTAAATTTAAAATCCGGAATTTGGGTGAAATTAAGCATTATCTGGGCTTAGACGTGGTTAGAACCAGTAAAGGTTTTAAGCTGTCGCAGGCTGGTAAAATTAATCATTTACTTAAGAAATATAGCATGGAGCTATGTAAGACTGCAAAGACACCAATGGCATTGGAGTTTAAACCTGAGGTTACTGAGGGTACTGGTTTTGATAAGGGAATCTATCAATCTTTGATAGGTAGCCTAATGTACCTAAGTAATTGGTCTAGACCAGATATATCATTTAGTGTGAACCAACTGGCTAGATTCAATGATAGTCCTTCAGAGAGGCATTGGCAAGCAGCAAAGCGTGTGCTGCGTTATTTGAAGAAAACTATCCACTATGCATTATATTTAGAACCGAATAGGGATTTAGTTTTGACTGTGTATGCTGATGCGAATTTTGCAGCTGCTATAGATAATAGGAAGTCAACTTCCGGCATAGTCTTTATGCTAGGTGGTGTACTGATTGGATGGAAGTCGATACGACAGAAACACATAAGCTTATCCACAATGGAAGCTGAGTTTTCATGTTTGTCGTTGACATGTACTGAGCTGATATATTATAAGCAGTTGCTTATAGATATGGGATTAAGTATCAATGAACCTTTTACTGTTTATGAAGATAATCAGGCAGCAATAAAAATGGCGACTAGTTTAGCTATTAAGACGAGATCGAAGTATACTGATTTGAGGTATCTTAATGTTCAACAAAGCATTAAGGATGGCCTGATAAAGTTGGAATATTGTTCAACTGAAGATAATTTAGCAGACAACTTCACTAAGGCACAAAGTTCAGTGAAACATACCTCATCATGTGAAGGTTATCATCTTACATTGTGAGTGGATATATTGATCTACCCAAAGGGGAGAATGTTAGGGTGTAACCAACAAGTTGGGTAGACAATATATTGCACAAGGCATGTTATGTATCTTTAAGAGAGGAGCTCTGCTAATTAGTAGATTACAGCATTTAAATTGCAGCTGATGTTGTTGCTCTCTCTCTCTCTCTCTCTTGATTGATGTATGATAACTGCTGTCTAACTGTTACTACTGTTGCTACTACTTACTGTGTGTAAGTTATTTGCTACTTGTATCCAAGTTATCTTGGTAGTATTGGACTGTTTTTTCTGTGTATGACTTTTTGGCTGTGTTTATGGATTTTGCTATATTCTTCAAAAAGTAAAGTTTATTTTGTTACTTTACTATCCATTATTCAGTGTGGTTGCTTTATCTATCGCACGTTGCGTATACTTTACAGGGTTGCTCTGTTATAACCTCGATCTGGGGTTCATTGCTAGTGCTTGATCGCACCAGTACCTAACAGTGATCATGAAAGGAAGTTTAGAAATTGTGTTATGTATAAAAGCCTATAATATCAAAAATTGATTGATCATGGATATAGTTAGATAAATAATTGATAATGATATAATGCATACATATATATTGGTTCGACAAGAGGAAATTTGGTAAAAAATTTAAATGATGACCATGAAAGGAAGTTTTGAAACTTAGTTATGTATGAAAGCCTATAATATTGAAATTGGATATAAATTGTAAACAGTGATTAAGAAAGGAGGTTTAGAAACTTTGTTATCAAATATAATTAATTTTTATTTAGAAGGTTTCACAAAGATAGAATGTTGTTGGATGATATTGAAAATAGACAATGGAATGCCATTATGTGGTTTTGCTTTGAATTTTGAAATATTTGTTATAAAGGGATGTTAAAACAACTATAGTCATATGAAGGATGAGGTATGATGCTAGTAATATATATATATATATATAAATATATTTGATGTAAAATATATAATTTGATATGGATTATAGGTGATGACTGTGGAAGGGATGCACAAAAGTTCTTTGTAACCAATTGACACTTTTTATCATTTGTAATGGAATAGGTTTTTATGGTGTTTGTTGTGTCTTGTTTGTTTGTGTCTATTCAAAAATACAATTTTTTTAAAAAAAGATATATAACATTGTTATTTAGTTTTACATTTGCTATTGCTTGCTGTCTTGTAGATTTGACTGTTCAATCTTTTAAAAAATGTTTAAAGATTGAGTTGTTCTGTACAGAAATATATAGTGAGGTTTAGTTTCTCAAAAAAAATATCAGAAGGATAAAATGAAATATTTTAAAATTCTATAAGACATTTTCACACAAGGATATTTTTTCTTACAGCTCCAACAGTCAATGCCAGTCATAATTACATGGAAAAGCTCTCCTTATGTCTTTGCTAGCTAAGAATAATAAGTGCTTTAGTCCAACACAGCTGGAGAGCATGAAATTCAGAGAAGCTGAGAATGATTCAGTAGAATGAAAAATAAAATTCATGCAAAAGGTTGTGAGACATTGGCCATTGCAAAGGTAGAGGAGAAAGAAAGATGATGTAATAGGCTCCAGAGCTTGAATTGTTAGTCCTGGGAACTGCCAAAAAAAATTAACCAAAAATGATCCAATATTGAAAGTAGAACCAGTATAATTCTAGGAAAAGATGAAGTCATTGTTCATTGTTTTGAAGGAAAATGTTGAACTTCTTGCAAAGGCAAAAGAAATTTTAGAAACTTAACAAAAGCCCTGGAAATAGTATATTTTTAAATTAGATTTTATCCTTATACTTGTCTTGATTCTGAAGGTGGACTATGTTCCTGAGGAATGTTCATTTTCAAAGGTCAAAGGATGATCCATTCTTTCTAAAATGGATTCTGAATCTATACCAAAAATATCTAGAAGTGACTTAGGCTTTTGGATACAGCCTGATCTGTACAATGACCTTGTTTTGCTACAAGAATCCAGTCATAAGGGTATTTCTACAAACCAACAAACAAAAACCAACATGCTCCTTCGTATTCACATTTTCTTACCAATAAATAAAAATGGGGAGGTTTTGGTTATGAAAAGCCAATCTTGCTGCTTTATTAATTTCAAATTTCTTTTTCAACAATACCTATAGAATTGGTTTTTGAGGAAGGCAATCTAAACATACAATACAATACAATACAATAGTAGAGTTGGAAGGGACCTTGGAGGTCTTCTAGTCCAACCCCCTGCCTTGGCAGGAAACCCTATACCGTTCCAGACAAATGGCTATCCAACATCTTCTTAAAGACTTCCAGTGTTGGGGCATTCACAACTTCTGGAGGCAAGCTGTTCCACTGATTAATTGTTCTAACTGTCAGGAAGTTTCTCTTCAGTTCTAAGTTGCTTCTCTCCTTGATTAGTTTCCACCCATTGCTTCTTGTTCTGTCCTCAGGTGCCTTGGAGAATAGCTTGACTCCCTCTTCTTTGTGGCAACCCCTGAGATATTGGAACACTGCTATCATGTCTCCCCTAGTCCTTCTTTCTCTTAAGCTAGACATACCTAGTTCCTGCAACCGTTCTTCATATGTTTTAGTCTCCAGTCCCCTAATCATCTTTGTTGCTCTTCTCTGCACTCTTTCTAGAGTCTCCACATCTTTTTTACATCGTGGCGACCAGAACTGAATGTAGTATTCCAAGTGTGGCCTTACCAAGGCATTATAAAGTGGTATTAACACTTCACGTGATCTTGATTCTATCCCTCTGTTGATGCAGCCTAGAACTGTGTTGACATGCATCTATGAAGAGCAGTGATGGAAATCATGGCAAAGGCTGAAGAACTGGTCAATAAACTGGCTTTTCTCAGAACCTCATGAGAAGACGACAGCACAACAGTCTCCCTGAATATCAGGATCATCATCATCAAGATCACCACCAGAGTGGATATTAATTCTTTAACCTTCTAATCACTTTTGAAATTGCTTACCTAACCATCTTAAATATATCAGATATCTTCGAAACAATGTTTGAGAAGCCATCTAGCGAGTCTATATTTGTGAACAAAATAAAAATTATTCTAATTTTAAGAGCTTAAAGAATTGGACACATATGAAAATTAAATGGCATCAATAAGATTTTGATAATAAGAACGAACAAATTTTGGGTCCAAATTGGAATAGTGAAATTTTTGCTATAAGATTTTGGAACCACCTATGTAAAATAAGTGTTCAGAATTATTTTGTCTACTTTAAGCCATAACAGACATTAGAGAACTTCTGATTTAAATTGGACACTAGAGGAAATCTAAAGATTCCAGGCAGCAAGGGGAAAAAAACCCTACCTTTGATTAAAATTTACAAAATGAGACAAGCACAATAACATTTGAAATATTAAAAGAGATCTTCAAAGAATGGGGCCAGAAATTGGTAGCCACAATATCAGTAATGATGTCTGATTCTATGGATAGACTTTTTAAAGGAAATGATAATAAAAAAACGATCACTATGAAACAAATCTTACCTAATGCAAAAATAGTGGTATCAGAAATACTGGATAAAAAAGTACAGATTACAACATAGAGAAGGTATTTATAGCAGAAAATGTCAACCTTGTTGATCAAGGTTAAAATAAGACATGTTTTTATGAAATATTGGCAAACCGTTATTGACTTTTTGCTGACACCAGGATTGAAAACTTGATGTTATTATGGATTTGCTTATAGATAAGAAATAGATTATGGGAAGAAGAGATATCTGTAATTTCATAGAGGGTGAGAAATCACAGGGTGATTGCATTTTTTACATTTTCTTTTTTACTTTCCTTTCTGTCCCTGAGTTTAATTTGTATAAGCTTTTATTAATGTAATTAAAATATTCAATTAAAATTATATACATTTGCTTATACAAGCACACAACATTACTTATAGAATTTAGGCTGAACTGGACCTGATGTAGGATTCTGATATTTAATACTTCTTAGAATAATATAAAATTAAAGGCAGCCATGAGTGGATATTTTAATGTAATTTTAATATGGCAGAGTTAACAACTTAATACATTAGTCTCCAAACTTGGTAACTTTAAGACTTGTGGATGTTAATTCCCAAAATTCCTCAGTCAGCCATTGGAGTTAAAGTCCACAAGTCTTAAAGATGCCAAGTTTGGAGACACCTGCATTAGATATTGCAGCCCATGGGTTTTATTTATTTATTTATTTATTTCTTAGATTTTTAGACCGCCCCTCTCCCAAAAAGGGACTCGGGGCGGTGTACAGTCAATAATAAAAACATTCATAATAATTAAATACATTTAAACTACATTTAAGATACATTTGGAGGGGGAAATAGGCTGTACTAAGAAATAAATAATTCTAATCTTAAAACATCACAATTAAAACCCCAAACCCTAAAATAAAATAAATCCCTGGGAGGTGCAATTAAGAAAGTGCCAGGCCAGCTGATTGAAACAGGTGAGTTTTTAACTTTTGCCGGAAGGAACGGAGGTCGGTGGTAGTTCGAATGTCTGGGGGGAGGTCATTCCAGAGGGTTGGGCCCATCACAGAGAAGGATCTACTCCTAGGTGTCGCCCGTTGGCATTGACTAGCAGACGGCACCAGGAGGAGCCCCTCTCTGTGTGAGCGGATAGGTCGCAGGGACGTGTGTGGTAGGATGCGATCCTGCAGGTAACTAGGTCCACTGCCATGGAGCGCTTTAAAGATGGTGATCAATACCTTGAAACGCACCCGAAAGGCCACAGGTAGCCAGTGCAGCTCGCGCAGGAGAGGTGTTACGTGGGAGTAACGTGTACTTCCCATAATAACCTGCGCGGCTGCGTTCTGAACTAGCTGCAGTCTCCGAATGCGTCCCAAGGGAAGCCCCATGTAGAGAGCATTGCAGTAGTCCAGGCGAGACGTCACCAGCGCATGAGTGACCGTGCGCAGGGCACTCCGGTCCAGTAGGGGGCGCAATTGGCGCACCAGGCGAACCTGGTGGAACGCCCCCCTTGCCACGGCTGCCACATGGTCCTCCATTGACAGCCGGGCATCAAGGAGGACGCCCAAATTGCGCGCCCGCTCCACAGGGGACAATTGTTCGCCCCCTATGGCCAGCGATGGAGTCAGCTGGCTGAACCGAGGTGCCGGTAACCACAGCCACTCGGTCTTGGAGGGGTTGAGTTTGAGTCTGTTGTCCCCCATCCAGACCCCGACGGCTTCCAAACACCGGGACATCACTTCGACAGCCTCGTTGGGGTGGTTTGGGGTTGAAATATACAGCTGAGTATCATCAGCGTAAAGATGGTACTCAACCCCAAAACCACGGATGATCTCACCCAGCGGCTTCACATATGCGTTGAACAGGAGAGGCGAGAGGACCGACCCCTGTGGCACCCCACAAGTGAGTGGCCTCAGGGACGATCTCTGCCCCCCTGTCAACACACATTGCTTCCGGTCGGAGAGGTAGGAGCCGAACCACCGCAAAACGGTGCCTCCGACTCCCATCCCCTCCAACCGGCGCAATAGGATTCATTCTGTAGCTCCCAAATTCTTCTAACATTGTACCAAAAACATCAAGTCATCACTGTTTTATGATGCAACTTTCTATATTTTATAGAAATATGAAACAGGTGTGTTAATTTTCTGTATTTATCAATAAGCCAAACATTTGGGTCTATCCTCTGGCAATCCTTGGTGATTTAAGTAAAGGGGGGGGGTGAAACCCACTGATTGCCTTGACATAGGTCATTGTGCATGGGGAAAGGGGTTGGGTATAATCTTTTTTCTCCTATATATATTATTTTACCAATTTATATTTGCATTCCATAAAGTGAATATTTACTATTGCAAAGCCAGTAGCAATTTATAATACAGTTTAAATTCTGCTTATGGGTGAAAGCCTTAATCCTTCCCAAATGTCATTCCAAGTTGAAAACTAGAATAGCTTTAGAGAGCTTGTGTGTGTTCTTAACAAACAGAAAGGAAATTCAAAATTTTTACTATGGGTTCTGTGGGCGTGGCTTTGTGGGTGTGGCATGGCTTGGTGGGCATGGCAGGGGAAGGATACTGTAAAATCTCCATTCTATCCCACTCCAGGGAAAGGATACTGTAAAATCTCCATTCTCTCCCCACTCCAGGGGAGGTTACTGCAAAATCCCCATTTCCTCCCGATCAACTGGAACTCGGGAGGCAGAGAATAGATGGGGGCAGGACTATCTATCAGTAGCAACTTCTGCTACTAGTTCTCCAGAACTGGTCAGAACCTGCTGAATACCACCACTGCTACTGATGCCTTCTGGTTCTTGTCTATCTATAAACACACAGACACACAAAGAGGAAGAAGTTTAAGATGTTTCTTTCTTAATGACCTAACAGCATTCAAATTAATTGCTTGTGCATGAAGCAAGTTAAAAATAGTTCCAAGTGTAAAAGAGGTAACTTGTATCAAACAGAGCTTTCATATGCCTTGTATTTCTACAAATCAAGGAATACTTGTGATCTCCATGGCCATTTATCATCATCACACTTCTCTTGAGAGACTGGCAATAAGACTGATTAGCTTTTACCAGGCTGTTAAAATCCCTGTTCCGACTTATTCTTCAATGCTAGGAGAATTCTGCATGTGTGTAAATGACATACATATTTAAGATCTATTGGACTGAATTCTATAGATTTCCCCTTGTTGTCAAACTCACAATCTTTAAGCTAGGTTAGTAATCATGACTGAGGCCTTATGTACTCCCAAGAAATACAATTAATTTGCCTAGTCATAGATTATTAGAAGTGGATCCAGGTATTGGTATCTTCTAGGATCAATCTTCTTTTGTTATCCAATCACAAATTACTCTCTTTTTCTGTTTTTGCTAAAAAAAAGTTAATAAAATAACATTTTAGTGATTTCTGTCTCATAATTTTAAGAATAGGGTAGACTGATTGGGAAGCTGCAGTTCTGCCTGGAAAGGAACACGACTGCAACAAAAACAATAACAACAACACCACAAACAAATCAGGTATACAAAAAGCACAGCCATGAGGTAACATCTTATTCACCAATATCCTTCTTGTGCCCCTTAGTGCCTTGTGAAGAAGGTTGGACCAAAAATATTAGCCATTTCTTTTCAGGAAACTGGACGATTTGAGGGAGCCAGCAAGAATCATAGCCCCTTGAAATATTTAAGGAAGGAAGCTATTTTTACCTTTAAAATTCCTAAATTACCTTCCCCAATTTCTTTTGGTCCCACTCACTTTTAAAATGTAACATCAGCACATAAACTGATATGCTTTTAAATCAAAGTTCTAAAAGTTCTAAAAAGTGTTTTCATATTTCTACAATAAATGAATATATATATATTCATAGATTTTCACGGGTGTAGGTATGCTGGTCTTGTTGTATTTGGGGCTTTTCCTGTGTAAGATTGAGATTGTCTGGGCAACGTTTCAGCGAGGTCTCACTCGCCATTTTCAAGCCCCAAACCCAGCGTGTATGTATGTATGTATGTATGTATGTATGTATGTATGTATGTATGTATGTATGTATGTATGTATACATTATATATATATATATATATATATATATATATATATATATATATATATATATATATATATATGTGTGTGTGTGTGTGTGTGTGTGTGTGTGTGTGTGTGTGTGTGTGTGTGTGTGTGTGTGTAATAGTATAGTAGTGGTTCATATTGAGATCTAGTCCTTGCTTCGCATCTATTTGTTCAGAATAATTCTTTAGCCACTGGCCTCATTTCAGTGAACTACAGGAAAGCAGCAAATAATCAAAATAACCCTTCCCTTTTCCTTGGTTCCTTTGAGAGTATGTATATGTACTTTATAATGCATGTGCACAATTCCCCTTGCTTATGGACCTCCAAAATCCATAAACAGGTTTTTCAGCCAATATCAAATGAATATTTGGTTGAGTTGCTCTATACAACTTTCCTTAAGAATGTTTGCCTTGTTTTTCTGCAGAAAGAAACCCACATGGCTGCCTATAGTGCATTAGCCTTCTTTTTCCTTGTTCATGTCTGTCCCTGAGGGACTTTTCCTAGAAAGAGAGAATGAATACCAGACAATGTGTTTGGGAGCTGATGGGTAGGTTGCATCTTTCCTAGTGAGCCTGTTTCTGATTTCCATCTACTCTCTCCTCTGTTCCCTGTTGTTCTTGTTGCTTCAGCTGTCACTTACTTTCATCTTGCAGAGCCCACTGTCTTCAGTGAGGGCATGAATATCATTCCCTGGGGAAGCTAATGTCAGCATTCCTGTGCTTTGCAAGCACAGTCTTGCTAAGTAGCCCTTAAGCTGTGCATTCAGATAGTGTATCTTTCTTTAGCTGATTAAACTCCTAAGGACAAGGGTTTACTTTGAGAAGAAGGATTCACTTTAATTCCTTAAAACAGATTGTCTGATGTGTCTCCAACACACACAATTCGTAATTGCTAAGAAACATGAGCAGAAATCACTTAGTTTTTGCAAGGATTCACGGTAGTGTTTGATGCACAGACTGTCTTTTATTTCAGTTGTCAAAGCTTGTCTTTGGTATACAGTATATGTTAGTTAAAATAAGTTCTTGATCATATAAAATTTAAGGCTAGTTGGCCTTATATAATATATAAGCTAAGGTAGACTATTGTCGTCCGTCACATAGACACAATATGATTATTGCATATTACCGTTGCTACCTCCAGTAGTGGAAACATTAAACAATGCCTTCTGGGAGACATGCTATTGCGCTCAAGGTCTTCTTATGGGATTTCCATTGTGGTTTCTCTGATAACAAATTGTCACTATTATCACTCCCAGGTTCTTATAAGAAGCCATGGGAAGCATTTCCTGTGGGAATAGAATGTTGTGCTGATTGGGAATTTGCCCTAATCCAACATGGCTTGACTTACATTCTTATATATTACTACACATAATGAGCTACCATAAGATTCTGCAACCAGATTCTGGTTTCTTCCAGTAATGTTAGCTAGCTCACAAAAGAGACAATTCACACTAATGTTGTACTTCCAATGATAATCGCATGGAAACCATCCAACATGCTATGGAGTTCACCTGAGTTGATCTGAACAGGACTGCTACCCAGAAAAGGGCTTATTTCTTTTCATAAGACTTAACTAAAATGATTAACTAAATCTTTACCACATGCATGCCTAACAAGAAAGTTTTTGTGCCAGAGTGGTATAGCAACCTGATCTTGAAATCTCTTTCAAAGCATGAGAAGCTTCATATCAGGTTTTTTGCATTTCCTGTCTAAACTGAAGTTAAAGGTCTGTTTGTTTGCTAGAATTCCTAAACAAACTCCATTGTTCAGGAAGCACAAATATAAATTAGTGAGAAAATGTCATTTCAAATATAAGTTTAGTGCAGACTATGCCATTCCTTTTTTTAAACAAGACAAATTGTTATATGTAAAATTATTAAATATATTTGAGTACGGCTTCATAGACATAGATGTGCCTGATTGAATGTCCCATTCTGTACAAATAAATAATTTCTTGTTGAAGTTTTGCTTGTATGATCTTATCTTCTCTAAATATTCACTGTTTACATTAATCAGAATGCAGTATTTATTGAAGTTGGCATATTGGTTTATAATAATAGAATATTTTTGCCCTTGGGAAACAGAGTTTTAACAGCAGTGCAACATGAGCAGGCATAATAGGGAGTTCCTGTTCTATTTAAATCAACAGCTATTATTCAATCAAGTTAATAAACCCCATTTGTTGATTGGAGAGCTGTCATCTGCAGATACTGAGAATGAATGAATGGGATAGTTTAGAAGACTTGCCACAGGAATATCATCCTTTCAGAACAGAATCACAAATCTCATTTCCCCTGAGAAAACAAATTTCAATGCAATTAAAATCATTTTTTCTCATTTCATTAATCAAGGATTGATACATTGATTTTAGTGTCCAGGGAATAATATAACCACCTTCTCCGGAATAAGAGTCTGAGGAAGAAAGATAAAATATATAGAAATTAGAATCTGGTGTCTTCCGTCATGGCCTTTTATCCACATTTTCCAGCATTAAAGTATTGTTACTGCTGTGTATCTAAGAGTAGTAACACCTCTACAGCACTCTGCACATATCCCTAAACACAAGGACACAAAAAGCAACCAGCACACTTTCCCTATAGTTTGAAGAACTATGTCACTGTATCTAGTAACTAACCATTGATGCAAAACTTCAATTTTTCTGATCCTTCTTCTTATAGTTCTTGATCTTAAAATGAGTTATGTAGTGACACAGAGTATGGCTATATGATGCTTTTAAATGAATAAGTTGATTTGAAATGGGTTGCAATTGAATCACTGCTTTGAATTACATTTTTAAATTTAATTTGAACTGAACCTTTGAATTTATTTGACAGGTCAAAATCAGTTCAGATGTCTTTGAGTCACCTTCGAAATATCTGAAGGTGATTTGGAGCTGACATGGATTTTTGTCATTTGGCAGAGTTTCAGAGACTGTTGTAGCTTTACTTCCAATTATTGAAGTGGAGGAAGAGATAATAAGAGCTGGGATGGACTCTAAATAATTTCTGCCAACCCATTAGTTTAATAATCTCTGCAAACATGCCTCTCAATACAGCTTTTGAAAGAGTATAACTGAATAATAAAAAGGCTTCAATGGAAACACACATGATATCTAATAAATATCACTATGCTGCTTTTTTTTGTCAGAAGTTATTTTGCATTGAATGATGCATGCATAGCAAAAGAGAATCACAATTTTAAAGCATGTTTTGCTTGATATTATGAATCTGCATGTGGAAGAATCAGCAATCTATGTCATTACTCTAGCATTCTCAAGATATGCTGAATTATAGCTTCCATTACACTTATTCATCATAAGTACGGGCAGTGTTGATTGGGAATTATGGGAATTATAGTCCAACACATCTAATGGTCATATAGTGAAGGAAAGTTGGTTTGTGATATGCATTCAGGTAAGTCAATAACGATCCTCAATCATGCAGGTAGAGTTGTCTGGAAGTTGAGTCATGGCAACTGGACTTTTTTGTTGGTTCAAAATTTTTCACTGCTTATCTAAGCTTCTTCAGTCTGTGCAACTTGGTTAAGGGGGCCAGATATATGTCCTCCGGGGAGGTTTCATTTCTCACCTAACCTGGATAAGAATGGAATGAAATGAAACCTCCATGGAGGGTGTACATGGGGTCCCCCTAACCAAGTTGCTCAGACTGAAGAAGCTACTTGAATAAGCAGCAAAACATTTCATGCCAATGAGAAAAGAAGCCCACTTTCCATGACTCAACTTTCAGGCATTCAAGTAAGTGAACTCTAATAAAATCTGTGAAGATGATGCCCAATTGTGTTCTATGATATTTAAATAGATATGCAATTGCTGGGATTGTTAGCCATAGAATTTCAAGGAAAAATAATGTGATAGATGTAAGTTGATGCAGTTCTTTCCAACTGTATACTATACCATTGACCTATCCTGTTTGTGCTCATAAATAAATAAAGAGAGACTGGTATAGATCTATTTCAAGCTATTTAGCTCTCATCAGCTAGCCGTACTCTAACTGGGATTTGAACCTGGGCTCTTGTATACAAAACTGCCTAACATGTAAAAACAGCCCAGATTCAAATTCCAGTAAGGGTATGGCTAGCTGATGAGAGCTAAATAGGTTGAAATAGATACACAAAAATGGTTTCCTGCCTGGAAGGCTCCTAGGATGGAGCTGAAAGGCAAAAGGGAAGCAGTAGGCTCCCTCCCATATTTGGGCATATCAGGTGCTTTGACATAACTATTATTTATTTATATATAAATATATATAAATAAATAATATGCAACAATATGTTGCATTTGTGCTGATAAATAAATAAAGGGAGACTAGTATAGATCTATTTCAAGCTATTTAGCTCTCATCAGCTAGCCATACCCTTACTGGGAATTGAACCTGGGCTGTATTACATATTAGGCAGTTGTATTAGCCACTAAGCCACAGGCTCTCCTCCTTTATCAGCTAAGCCAGGGAAATACATATGTATTGTGTCACAACCTTTGGTATGCCCAAATATGGGAGGGAACATACTGCTTCCCTTTTCTGTCTATCGGATCATCCTACGAGCCATCCAGGCAGAAAGCCATTTTTTTATGTTGCCTTGTTATGGGTATGGCTAGCTGATGAGAGCTAAATAGCTTGAAATAGATCTATACTAGTCTCCCTTATTTATTTATCAGCACAAATGCAACACAAATGTAACACTAATACAACTGCCTAATATGTAATACAGCCCAGGTTCAATTCCCACTAAGGGTATGGCTAGCTGATGAGAGCTAAATAGCTTGAAATAGATCTATACTAGTCTCCCTTTATTTATTTACCAGCACAAATGCAACACAAATGTAACAAGGCAACATAAAAAAATGGCTTTCTGCCTGGATGGCTCCTAGGGTAAGCCGACAGACAGAAAGAGGGAGTAGTGAGCTCCCTCCCATATTTGGGCATACCAGGGGTTGTGGCACATTGTGTCAATTGTCAACTGTACATATTTAATTTAATTTTATTGTATCCTGTTATATTTTGTATGAACTGTACACCGCCCCGAGTCCCTTGCGGGAGAGGGGGCGGTCTAGAAGCATTAAATATTATTATTATTATTATTATTATTATTATTATTATTATTATTATTATTATTACAACACACACACACACATACACACACACACACACACACACATATGTATTGGGTCACAAAGATGGCGAGTAAGACCTCGCCGAAACGTTGCCAACACAATCTCAATCTTACACGTGAAAAACCCGAATACAAGACCAGCATATATATATATATGTTGTATTTGTGCTGATAAATAAATCACACACACACACACACACACACACACACACACACATATGTTTTCTGAGGTTTTCGCGGGGGTTTGTATGTACGTCTTTGGTTGTTCGGGTTTTCTCCTGCGTAGGATTGGAAGTATCTTCACGACGTTTCGATGAAGTCTCATTCATCATCTTCAGGCTGGTGCTTCTGGCTTGGTGCTTCCGGCTTGGTGCTTCCAGGAGCAATGTGAGATCTCAGCCGGTTCCTCTTTTTAACTGCCAGTGGGGGTTTGTGCTGATTGGGTGGGAGCTTGGCTGCATTCTGATTGGGTGGAGGTGTATTCTGATTGGTGGGGGGCTTGGCTGTACTCTGATTGGATGGGAGTTTGGCTGTGCTCTGATTGGATGGGGGCGTGTTCTGTTTGGGTGGGGGCCTGGTTGTGCTTGTGTTAGTCTGAGTTGCAGAGGGATTTGAGCTGGTGAGCTGCGTTACTGTTGTTTGGTGGGCATCAGTTTGCTTCATGTATGGATTGGAGGGGTTTAAAGTGGCTAATAGTGCAGCTGTGGTCTGGCTTCTGGTTTGTGGTCGGGCTTCTGGTTTGTGGTCATCATCGGTGTGGGTTTGGGCTTGCTTTTTGCGTGGATGTGTGATAGTGACATCCTGTGTGGTTTTCGTGAGTGTGGGTCTGGTATCATTCTTAGTGTTAGGGACTCGTTTGTCAGTGAGGGCGGGTTTCCAAATGGCTGGTAGGCGGGAGGTATCATCTCGTTTATTCATGCTGTGTGGTCGTTTTTCTATCTCAATAGCTTCTCTGATTATTCTGTTGTTAAAGTGTTCAATTTTGGCAATAGTTCTGGTCTTTTTAAAGTCTATATCATGTCCTGTGGCTTTGGGGTGTTGGACCAGGGAAGAAGTTGGTTCCTCCTTTCTGACTGAGTTTTTGTGTTCTTCAATGCGTGCCTTTATTCTTCTGTTGGTTTGTCCGATGTATGTAGTGGGGCAGGTGGTGCATGGGATTTCATATACTCCTTGATTTTCTAACTCTATTTTGTCTTTGGGGTTTCTCAGGATGGTGGATATTTTTCGGTTTGTGTAGAATGCTGTCTTGATGTTGTGTTTGTGGAGGATCTTGCTGATTCTGTCTGTGGTGCCTTTTATGTATGGGAGGAGGGCTTTGCCGTTTTCTTGTTCACTGTCTTGGATTTTAGTGGGGTTTTCTTTTTGGATTAGGTTAGTGATATTGTTTCTTTGGAATCCGTTCGACTTCATCGAAACGTCGTGAAGATACTTCCAATCCTACACGGGAGAAAACCCGAACAACCAAAGACGTGTATGTATGTATGTATGTATGTATGTATGTATGTATGTATGTATGTATGTGTATATATATATATATATATATATATATATATATATATATATATATATATATATATATATATATATATATATATATATATATATATATATATATATATACACATATATAATATATATATATACATATATATATATATATATATATATATATATATATATATATATATATATATATATATATATATATATATATACATACACATACATGCACACACACAGACACATATATATATACACATATATATATACACCCACACCCATGTATTGCACTGGTATTTGTTACTGTTGTGACTATGTGTACCGTTAGAGTCATTTTAAAATGATAAATAAACACACAAATATCTATCTTGTGGAGAACACACAAGGTTATCATGTATATTTCTTTCAGACTTCATATGGTCTCTGTGCAGCTCCTCCTACCGTCTATGCTACAGCTTGTTCTCCATTTCATTCCTGTACCAGTTACCAAAAGAGTGATCTGGTAAGGAAGATAACTGCTAAAATGATGTTTAACCAGAATATAAACAGGATTGTACCTTATTAAACTGCACGCATATTATTACTTGAATAGCAAAAATTAACAAAATCACTAAATTTTATTTTACTATCTTCCTGTGAACTAGAATTACATATAGCAAGTATTATTATTCACATATATTTGGGAACTGTGCATAAAAGAACACACAAGAAATATAGTCAATACCATTTCATTTCAAATGCTTCCCATTTATAAAAATAACCAAGCCTGGAAAAAGAGCTGTTCAATCAGCTACCACTTGTCTGACCTTGCAAACAGACCTTTTCTCTGGTGTGGATTTGGGGTTTCTGCTAGAATACTTTAATCCTTGACTTTTCGCCTTGACAGCCTATTCCCCCCGGAATCAGGATCTAAGTTTCTATTGCTTAGCGACTTTGGAGGGAAAAAAAACCCCAGAAGAATCATAAAGATATGTTCAAAGGGGCTTAGCAGTGGAAGAATAAGATTTTCATGCATTGAAAAACAAAGGCACTTTTATTCCTTGCTTTCTGTATAGTTATATCTGTGCATATGTATTCAAACTCTAGCAGACATTACAGCAAGCAACCACATTAACTTTAGTTAATGCTCAGTTTGTGTCCACAAAATATCTGTCTTTCATTATTATTAAAGAAAAGGAATGCTCAATGCACTTAGGCGGACATCAGGGTAATTTTGTACATGTCAGCACTTGTAACATAGTATAATGAAATGCCTTGTTATACGCTGTAGTATAGTCGTTGAGAAACTATTCTGATTATTTCTCTGACAAGGTTACTGAAGGCATTTTGGTTTGGATAATTACAATGATAGACTGAAAGTACATAAGCACACACTTTAGTGAGGTCACTTCACTAAATGGTTTCTGCTCTTCTTTTACAAGTTTACCGTATGACTTTCTCCTTCACCACTTATTTCAAAACATATTTGAAAGCAATGGATTTTTTTTAGAAGTCAGGATATATATTCAGCAAATTGCTGTAGCAATTACAATGAACTCCAATGAACTTAATGAATGATGTCCAATAATGCAAATATTGTGGGCACCTGAGGTTTGTTGCTATGGTAAAAAAAAGTCCTCCATTTTTAATTAAGCTCAGTCTTCCATTGCCCTTGAAGATTGAGGACATCAGAAGATAAATCCTGATGCTATCTCTGGTAGCCACAATTGTTATCACATTTCCTTTTCCATACCAATCTGAGCATTATGGTTTATATTATTTCATCTGAAATAGAACAGGATTCCTCCCTTAGATTTTCAGTTTCCATCCCATGCTACCTGATAAATCCATCTTGCAATTTTGCTATATCCATCTTGCAATTTTGCCTGATATTAAAATAAGGAGAAGGACTGTTTATATATTTATATATAAATTTCTGATGACTTCGATAATATTGTGCCATTGAATTTCCAAATTACTGTTACATTTGTGAATATCTTGAGATTGCAGATGGCCAGCAAATTAGGAAAGATTTTAATAAAATGTTATCTATGTCTAATAATGAATTATGTACATGTCTGCCCTATACATCTAAACATCATAGTATATATGATTATTTTTAATTTAGACTTTGAATGAGACTACATTCATTCCCCAGTACTATTTATTACATAATGTGCAAAAGTCAAGGGAACAACAATATCTCAGAAAAGAAGAAGAAAACATTTGCTTTTGAATTTGTCTATTTGCATATTATATAATGAAATATATAAATTTAAAAGAAGAATTTATGTAATTATTGGAAATCATATTTTAAAAGAAATGATAGAAGCGGAGTTCTAATATGTGTCATGTTAATGCAAGTTTTATGATCTTAGAAATAGGATATTAGACCTAAACTAAGCTAAGGTAAGCTTAGTTTGAAAATTGAGAAATGTCAACTTTACAACATTAATCAAAACCTAAGCAAAAATAATATAACATTTCTTTTTGCTTTTTTTTAAACCTAATTGAAGCATTTGAATATCTTATGATAAAACACAATGTCTATAAGCTCAGAATGCATGGATTTCTTTCATATTTACATTAAACTGTGTGGCAATTGTTTGATTATGAATTCTGAAAGACACTAATCTGGAATTATCATGGCCACATTGTCACATATGGTTATGCTGTATAAATTAAATCTGGTTACAAATGGTCTTACAAAATTCTCCCTCAAACCTTTGGCAGAGAATTTGGCAGTACAATCTTTTTTAACCTCTCCAGGAGAGGGAGAGGTTCTCCAACAATTATTCAAGAGCAGACGTAATGATACTGTTGTGACAAGAAGTGAATGACACAAAGGATGAAGCAGAAGAACCAGGACTGGAATGGATGAGGGAGTGACTTATTTGGATCTATTCTATATTCAGATTTTGACCTCACCAGTTTGTCTTTCTTGAAAATGAGTGTTCTATGATCATCACAGCCATTTGGTGATGATAGCTATGTTCAAATGTCCCCATCAGAATGAAAAGGTAGAACTCATTAGATTACTCTACTGCATTCCTTCTATGTTCAGTGGATGACTGGGAAAAGTTGGTTTTCTATTAACTAAAAAGAGGAATATAAATATATGATAAGCTACTAATTCACAATCCTCAACAGTGGTTTTAGAATATTTGTTTTAAAATTCATGGAATTGACAATGGACAATTTAATGATGTGGAGATAGTCCTACTTATAATAAATTAAAAGTTACAATAATCCCATCCCTGGATGAGACAGTTTTTGTGTTTTCATGAAAGAAATGCTTGTATGTTTGTTCACATATAGACATGAGATCAAAATCCAATATACAGTTCGTCGTGTTCTGTACTATGGTTTGAATGACACACTAAGACAGGGGTGTCAAACTCACAGCCCACAGGCCGGATGCATCAGGTGCTGGCTCCACCACACCCAGTTTAGCGAAGGGGAGAAAAGTCCTGATACATCACATGACAACGCCGTGACAATGCTAGTTTGACACCCTTGCACTAGGAAATAAATGACAAGTGATATTTATGACTTGCAAAACAACCTTGCAGAATCGCAATTTAAAAATTATATTGTGTGTTTGGGCTAATTATTATATGCATTTCTCTACTGGCAGTTCTAAGTTATACCAAAGATATTGTGCTAGGATGAATTCCTGTTTTCCCTCAGAAATAATTTAGAATTAAGAAGGCTTATTTTCCAGTATTAATGTAGGCATAGAGTCAGTAGTGGTGAAGATAAGCAAGCTGAAATACAGTATCAAGCATGTAAAGGAAATCTTTATTTTTAGAAAAATATTCTCAATCCTTTTCTGGTTTTGTTTTGGAAACTAGTTCATTACTTTTGAACATATAAGTCTGAAATCACAAGAAACCAATATTTTCACCCAATGCTATGCACCAGCTTCTTTTAAATATAAGTTAATATTTGACTTTATGCAGTGCAATAATAACTTATGATCTACTAGTAGCAAGAAAAAGAATCAGCATACTCAATAAACACAATGTTGGTGTAATAACAAATGAGTGGAAGTACCACTTTGCTTAAATTAGAATTAAAACGTTTTTGTTATGGAAATAATAAATGGAGGTTTGTTGTTGTAGTACTGTAGGAACCTTTTATGTTTCAAACTCGGCCCTTAATTTTTTTCCCTTACTTTCTGTAGCTGGAATGTTTACAGTATTTCAAAGTAAACTTCCATTGGGACCAGTGACAGTTTCCCTTTCTCACTTTGGAGAAAGAATAATTCTGTATACAGTTACAATTTTATGGGATGCATTTTCATTTTCTAAAGAACATAGTCCCAGTTTAAGTTTGTTAGATATTTAAAATGATTGTAATCATTTTAGTTAGTTCTATAGCTTCTTAAACTCATAACTTTCAAATTGCTCAACTGTATACCCAATTAAATCATTAATTTTCTGGAGGAAGATATATTATTTGTTCCCAACCCAGCAGAATTGGGTCACAGGTTCTTTTGAAATTGGAAGCAGTGACCACTTAGCACAAGTACTTAACAGGTTATTCCAAGTAAGTATAAGAATATAGTATGATAGGAAACAGCAATCAAGGAATGTAACACAAGAATCCTGAAACATATAATACAATACAAGACAGAATTTTAAAAATTCAAGAATACAGTAAAATGAAGAAAATCCTTATAATCCTTCTGCCAGTCAGGGAACCCCAAAGAGATGATGGTGGACAGACCCCTTCAGAACCAATAAACAAACAACACCCTGGCAGTTAGATCTGCATTAAAGTAGCATCAAATGTGGTGCTGACTAGCTCTGAACCGTAATTAAGCACATCTGCTTTTAAATGAATTCTATGAAGAACAGGAAGGATTGTGGAATGTTTTGCCTTCCTGTCAAGAATAAGACTATCAAGGTAAAGGAGTCCTTATTTATAACAGGTGGCAATGAGACCCTCTCAAAGTTCAAGAGTATCTCTGTTTCTCACAGTTAATTGAACTGATCATGGGAAAATTCATCTTATATTCATACAAATTCATACAATCTTATATTCCAGAAAGACTTTCAGAGGGGCAAATAATATCAGTAAGGTGAACTTGGCAAAAGAAAGCTCATGACCATATTGGTAGGAAAAATGCAGATGAGCACTTCATCCTGAAGTGGATAGACAATGTCTAAAATTATATATGTATGTATGTGTGTGTGTGTATGTGTGTGTGTGTGTGTGTGTGTGTTGTATTTGTACTGATAAATAAATAAAGGGAGACTAGTATAGATCTATTTCGAGCTAATTAGCTCTCATCAGCTAGCCATACCCTTACTGGGATTTGAACCTGGGCTGTATTATATCTTAGGCAGGAGTCTTAGCCACTATGCCACAGGCTCACCTCCTTATCAGTTGAGCCAGGGAAATAGGTATGTATTTGTGTTACAACCCCTGGTATGCCTAAATATGGGAGGAAGGTCACTACTCCCTCTTCCTGTCCTTCGGCTCATCACAGAAGACCATGCAGGCAGAAAACCATATTTTTATTTTTAATGTTGCCTTTTTATATTTGTGTTGTATTTGTACTGATAATATATATATATATATATATATATATATATATATATATATATATATATATATATATATATATATATATATATATATATATATATATATATATATATAAATTTCAAAAATATTGAAGTCTGTTTTTTGTTTTCATATAGAGTGCATTCCACACGAACATCTCTAAAGACATGGCATTTGACCATTGTAACCTTTGAAGAGTGGTTTGGGGCATATAAGTTTGGTAAATAAATAAATGATATTCATGGTCCACATAACAAAGTTTTCAATGCTGGCTGATGCTATAGAACAAAAACAATAATAAACAAGGCTGTACTCACATCAGAAAGATAAGTAGTGCAATTTGATCATTATTTCTTATTCTAGCAAAGCAATCCCACTACAAAGCAGTATAAATAGTATCAGGAAAAAGGGAGATTTTTATTGTAATCAGAATTTGAGAAGAGAAATACCAGTGCAGGAATGAGAGACCATAAGTTCTAGTCCTCCTTTAGGCACAGATGCTACATGTATGATTATGGAACCTTTTCGACCTGACCTATCTCACTGGTTGCTATTGCAGGAATGTGGAGGAAGCAGTATGAATGCCACCTTGAGTTGTACACATGAAAAGGGATATAAATCTAATCAAGAAATGCATTCAGGAAAGGCATAATTGCATTTGTCCACGAATAACAGAGTTAGTCTGATAAGTCTTTTCATTATGAAGTCACTGGTGGGAGCATTGTATTTAGGTCTGGCAAACAATTATGAGATTAGCTTGATTTGTTGTTCTTATAATCCACATGTGGCATCCATATGGGATGACAAGAAAAGATGTGCTTCAGAGCACACGAACAATTAGAACTCTATTTTGTTTTTACCGACATGGTTCATGGCTTCTGAAATCACAACAGATCTACTGGAATCTGAATGCAGTCCCTTTTACAAAGAAGGATGTGCAATCTATTTTAAAAAGAATATTGACTGAGTATAGAAAATGTGATTTTTATTTCATTTTTTCCATCTTAATTTCTTTCTTTCATCATTTGCATCCATAATAAGAAGCATCTGCCTGCAGATGAGAAATTTTCTTTAATACTTATGCACTTCTTTATTATCACAGAGTTGACCCAAATTCATTTTGGTGGTGCTAATTATCAGGATGAATTCCCAGCACAAAGGGGGTTCAAAAGGTTACTGTAGCATCTGTTTCACTAGATTTACCCGGGCTAATGAGTGCTGAAATGACACAATCTCAATCAAAGGCAATTTATACATTTAAATTCTGAATTAACCTATACATATAAAAAGGTTGTCGGGTTCCTCAAAATGCTGATTCTAACATTGAAACAGATAGGATAGATTCCCAACGAATGTCTGGCTCGTAAATCTTTTATTAAAAGGTGTTTAATGTCTCAGAAAAAAATATTTTAGCATGGGCTCTATATTTTCCTAAATGGTTATGACATTGCCCCTTCCATTAATAGTTGTGATTTTGAACTTAAATCAATTTCCTATACTTACTTTACCTCAGTAAATGATCTACTAAAATTTTTAGTTGCTGATAGATAATTTGATCGTTGGTGTACAGAAGTGACCACATATTATCACTTCACTCCGGTCTCCCTGTCTCCAAAAATTGTGGATCAGAAGCCAATGGACAAAGAAAATTGAACATCACCCTCCCCTTCTCCTCATATTACTTATCTGCAAACTATGTTTATATTTAGCTTCAGGATAAGTGACTAGGCCAGTTGTTTTTATGCTCATGGAATTCCACTCCTCTCACCACCCATCACTGCCTACTAGATCTTCATACCTTAATACAACTGAAACACATGCATGATACAGGAGCAACAATTAGCTACTTGGTCTTTCAGCAGTGTCTTAAAAGTAAAAAAAAAACAACTCCTTAAAAGTAAGCTCATTTCTTAGTGACCAAATGGATACTGCTATGTTTTCTTGGAAACAATACCAAATTCATTTCCCACTGTTGTCTTCTGGCAGTGCTTTTTACATTTGTACCAGTGGTGGGTTGCAAATATTTTTACTACTCGTTCGGGCATGCTCCTGGGTGCACCCAATGCTTCTGCGCATGCACAGAAGCATCTGGGTGGGTGGGTGGGTCCTCCTTCTACTGCTACTACCAATTTGGCTGAACCAGGCTGAACAGGGAGCATCCCACCACTGATTTATACAGTATAGACCTTCCGATATCACCATATCCTTAGGGCATCCTTAAGGCTTTGACTGGCCGAGTCAAAGCTGATTAGGAGCTGCCAACCTCAATTTTCATGGCAAATCTAAGAAATCATTTCTCAGAATGGCATGAAAAATTACATTTGGTTGGAATCATCACCTTTCATTCACTCTGGATTATCATGAAGATAGAATCTAAAGTCAAAAAATGTGCAATATTACTTCAAAAACAGTTGGATAAAACAGATCTACATTTTCAACTCAGCAGTTAAAAATGTTACAGATGGTGAGGTGACCCAATTATCTGATACAGCACATGCAACAAATTCTTCCTACTGGTTTTTAAAAAAAACTCACCATGGGGTTGAATGCTAATTGACTGAAATATATACTGATATATACAGTGTTTTCAGAATTAATTAAAACGGACTGACATACTTCTAAAACGATGTCAAGTTGTACAGCATTTGGCATTCACTGATCAGAAATCAATGGCTTTGTGTGTCAGAATGCCATCAAATTGATTAATGTTGGCACTGTCTGCTGTGAAATTCCTGACTAGAAGCCTTGTATTTGTGCATACTGGTGCCTTTTGTGATAAGAACAGACAACATCACTGGCACAGACCTCTTGCATTCTTGGCTGTCTTCCTGGTAGTTCATATATTCTTATCGAGAGGTTATTTTTAGTTGATAGTCATGGATGGTTTATTCACAATTAAGGCAGAGATGACCATTGAGTATAGATTCACCATCTTTCTGATTTTTTTAAAAAAAATTATAAATAGCTCTTGAGCATTTCTATGCATTTCAAAGTGTTCTATTCTTTGTTCTAGCCTGATGATGGTACAGAGAGAATTCCAGCTTTCTTTGCAGCTGGATGTATGTAGCACGAGCCAATGGGACATGTCTGCCCTTTTCTGCAAAGTTCAGACATGAATACTCATAATATCATGTCATGCTTTTCCTATAAGAAGCAATGGCTCATTCTAACCCACCTGTGAGTTAAAAGGCCATAATTTAAATTTCTCAGTACAGCAGAGAAGTTAACCCTGAATTGGAGCAGATGGGCTACATTCATACAGAAAGAAACCACTGAACTCATTTAATTAACCCCCACTTGGTACACAGCTGTTCATGTTTAATCATACACTGAGCTTAAATGCAGTGATTAGAAGCTGACTATCAGGATTGCATATATTCCTCCCCCCAAAAGCAGAGGCATTATTTTATTTTACACTGTTCTTACTTCAGTCCTATGAAAGTTCATTTGGAATAAAAATAAATACATTCCATTTTTATTTATCTAGTGTGTCTTATTGTTGGTATTGAATCTGGACTGCAAAAATCAAGATGACAAATAAGTGAACACCAGAGATTTTGCAGCCCAAATCTATTGGAGAGAGAGAAATCTACTGGCTGTCTAAAAATTGGTGTTAAGAAACATATCAGGAAAATTAGGAGAATGTGTAGTAGAAACACTCTGAAGATGAAGACTGAAAGAGTAAGCAACGGGGGTGATATGATGGTAGCAGGGCTGGATTAAGGCCACTTGACACCCTAAATCCAGCTCAATAATGGTGCCCCTTAGCCTTCCATTGTTTTATTGACAAGATGCAAAGACTTTAGTGTTGAAAATTAAAATTGACTATGGTAGCAAAAGAGTTAAAGGCATGGATGCTATGGGCAGAAAGCTCCATGGCATCCTAAGTATCTGTTTATTTTGCTTAATGGTTAATCTAGGGCTGTATAATAGGATGGCCTCAATTGTGTGTGTGTGTGTGTGTGTGTGTGTGTGTGTGTGTGTTTGTGTGTGTGTGTGCTGGCTTAGCCAAAAAAAAATCTTAGTGGCTGTCAAGGTGACCTCTTCAAATTACTCATCTTACAGACAATGTTAAGTCAGATGTTGGTAAAATAATTATGCAGGATTTAATTTTGGAACTGCTGACTGTAAATACCTGGTTGACACAGGATGGGTTAGTTTCTCCCACCTTTCTATGCCTGGATACTCTATGATATAGCAGATAGGGTGTTGGATAGAAAACATGAGCATCCAAGGTCGATAGGAATTCCATGTTTAAACATAATGTTGTGTATTGGTACCAGGATATCAGATCTTCCTCAATTGGTTCAATTTAGCAATAGTTATTCATGCTTTATCCTGTCTTGTCTGCTGCAATGAACACTAAGTGATACTATCCTTGAAAAGTGGCTGGAAGCTGTCTATAGTGCTAAGTATAACAAGTAGATTCCAAAAATTAAAGCACACACAGAACTTTGGCAACAGCTTCGTCTTTCTCTTGATACGTTATACTTTTTGGTGTGCATCTGCTTTCTAATGCCCTGGGCTCATTAAAGTTCTGCATACTTTTTATGTAATAAGCTTACTGAGCTTTGTAGCTTGAGATAAATCTAGTGTCTTGTTTTGGGCAGGCCACCAAAGAGAGAACTTTGTTTAACTATTCAGTGCTTAGATAATTTTCATGAAGGTGACTCTATTTAAATCTGTGTAGAGAACCTTTTCTTTTGTTTTTTGTTTGGCACAAAGTCACCTTAGACAATTGCCCATTTCTAAGTAAAAAAACTTAAGTGAATATTTCAAACTTGTATTTCAATATGATTTTAGTTGCATATGGATGAAATCACTTCCTGAGTTAATAACTAACAGGGATGCTGCCTTTTGACTGTTGGCTAATGGGAGGAGATTAAGGCACTTCAGTCTCTAGTTGGATGTAGTGAACATCACATATTAATCTGATGGAGTGTGATTGCATAATAATATAAAATTATGCTTGAATATAGATTGTCTAAAAGATGTCAGTATTCTCAGTGGTATTAAAGATAGCTTAGACTTGAGACTCAAGAGCCTTCCTGATGGCAATTGTTCATTAAAAACTACTTAAATTGGAAAGACCCAAAGAATTATTATCAGGACTCTAGCTGCTATCAGTTTACTACTATTCTGTTGAAATGGTCAGTTTCAAGATGAATTTTGTTCAAGGAACTAGAAGTTACTGAAAACCTTGCTTTGTTTTTGCAGCCTCATTCAGATATTATGATAAGTAGAGAGCATGTCAGTAATATTTAGCAATGGGAGATTTGTAGGCCAAAAGTTCAATTTATCAGTTTTTCTTCAAATTATTCTTTTTCAATCTGATAACACCCCCCTCTCCTCTGACAATTTAACCAAACTACAGCTTAATATAATTTCTTCAGGAAAGTAATGCTAATGGGAACAATGAAACAATGGTGTACATCTTTCAGATCTCACACTGAATGAATGAATGAACGCAGGCAATGGTTAGACTGGTTTCAAGTAAATTTAAGCTTCCATGGATATTCATCAATGGTTGCTGAACAGGAAGATCAAGAGCAGTGGTGGGATTCAATTTTTTTTTACTGCCAGTTCTGTGGGCATAGCATGGTGGGTGTGGCGTGGCTAAGTAGCATGGTGGGTGTGGCTAATCTCCGCTCCTTCCGTGTACAGCTTAAGACCCACCTTTTTCAATTATCTGGGCTGGCTCAACCGTAGTTTTTTCTTATTCCTCCTTATTCCTCCTGACAGTCCTTTTAAATTTTAAATTGTGTTAAATTAAATTGTGTTATTATTAAGGGGTATTTTAATGGCTGATTTTTAACATTCTTAATGTGATGTAATTGTTACCTCCTCCGTGCATGTATGTCTTTGTATATGTGTGGATTTGTTGTTTATGTGTTTGCACATATGTTTTTATGTTTTATATGTTTTATTGTACGCCTCCCCGAGTCCTTTTTGGAGAGGGAGCGGCTAATAAATTAAAAATTATTATTATTATTATTATTATTATTATTATTATTATTATTATTATTATTATTATTATTAAGTGGTCATGGTAGGGCAAGGATACTGTAAAATCTCCATTCCCTCCCCACTTCAGGGGAAGATGACTTCAAAATCCCCATTTCCTCCATATCAGCTGGGACTCGGAAGGCAGAGAATATACAGGTGCGGGGCCAGTCAGAGGTGGTATTTACCCGTTCTCCAAACTACTCAAAATTTCCTCTATCTCCAGAACTGGTCAGAACCTTTTGAATGCCACCTCTGATCAAGAGTAGCAGACTTGCTACAAAAAGATGGGCTGTTCATTGGTATCCATCCCCCCACCCAAATCCAATCCAATCCAATCCAATACAATAGTAGAGTTGGAAGGGACCTTGGAGGTCTTCTAGTCCAACCCCCTGCCTAGGCAGGAAACCCTATACCGTTTCAGACAAATAGCTATCCAACATTTTCTTAAAGACTTCCAGTGTCCCAGCAGTACTTGAGGTTGTTTCAGAAATGGCAGAGGAAATTCCCCCCTACTCCAAGATCTATTCTTATAAGACTTTCCTAGTTAGAGATAAATCAGGTGAGACTATGTACCACTTTTAATGTTAATGCAGAGAACATCACAACATATTCTGTCAAAGTCTTTGTTCAATTTGTTTTTGCCAGAGTAACCTTATTATAGTAGCTTGGCAGTGGAACATGCAAAAGACACCTGGGTATTTTATTGAACTCAAAAGTTAAACAGAGTGAAGTAGTTGCTGAAAAGGCAAATGCTACCTCCCTTAACAGAAGCATAGAGTCCAGATCATGGGACATAATACTAGGTGGACGACACCAAACCCATGGAATAGTTAAAGGATTTAAGTATGTTTAGCTTACAAAAAAAGATTGACTAAAGAAAGATATGTTAGTAGTCTTCAACTATCTGATAGAGTATAACATAAAAAAGGAAGTGGATTTATACTTTATTGTATGCAGAAAGGATAACATTTGGTTGGTTAAAACTGAAACGTTCAAGCTAGATATCAGGAGGAATTTGCTGACCAAATGAGCTGTCAGTGAATGGAATAAGCTGCATTCTTATTCATGAGAACTCTTCAAAGAGAGACTAAGTGGCCATCTGTCCGAGATGCTGTAATTAATCATGCATTGAGTGGCATCTTCAACTACATGGCCTCTATGATCACTTATAATTTTATGATTATAATTTTATCATTTAGTTTGCAAGCCAGAATTTATAGTGATTGTCCCATATTTCTCAACAACGCCCCGTTACTTGAGTAATGAATAAGCTTGAGAAGTTTTCAATATATAAGATTCTGTGTGAAATGTATTGTACTACATCCTGTGTTATGCATTTGGAAAGAAAAAATGCTCTCTTGGGGGCACTATTGAGTCATAAGAACATGCTTATTGTATATTTAGTTTAGAACACACACACACACACACACTCATCAAAGCTCATATGTTCTTATGACTCAATATATATATTCAAAAGTAAATATACAATAAGCATGAAGAATGATAAACTTGTCAAATGTTTGTTTATTGAGTGAGCATTGCAAAAGCAATTCTCCAGAATATCTGAAACTTATTTGCAATAGGAAAAGACCAAATTTGAGAGCTACCTAATTTTGTTTCAGCAAAGAATGGGAAAACACCACAATGTGACATTTTATGCTTGCCTGCTTGCAACTTAAATTATTTTCATGTTTTGTAATGTGCCATTTTAACTTGAAACTAAAACACAGGTTCTTGTCAGTAATCCTATCAGTTGTCCATTATAGGCATAGCAATTTATTTCTGGCTAGTCTGGTTTACAAACTTAGTTTGCTTTTCAAAGAAATTTGACTAGACAACCATTACTAATCAGATAAGTGTTTAATTGCAGAGGCTTACAGTCTCTTGATATGGTCTTATCAGGTTTGAACTTCAGTGACAGCATCAAATGTAGGGATTAGCAAAAAAAATATTTTCTTTCCAAGTAGTTTAGATTTCCTGCATGTGAATCACCTTTGCTTTCAAATGTGAGCCCACACGATCTCAGCAGTTCCCAAGCTTTGGACACTGTTTATTTTTGCCACTTGTTATTGTTCACACCAGCTCTCTGAACTGGCATCAAACTAACCCCAGTACATAAAAAAATGGACTACTATATTTTCCCAATATTTTAAAAAATCAGACCTTCAAAGTCTCAAAGTGAAAACTAAAAAAAAAAAATTCCATTTATATAAAAGCCGCAGCTATTTTCCCCAGAACAATGATTACATTTAATTCAGTTCTGCTATAGCAAGAGGTGGTTATAGCTCACTCTACTGATGCTTACTTTGCTAACCAGTTAAATATTGTGAGAAAATAATCTGTTCGCCTCTCGTCAAATCCTTGGAGAAAGATTTGTCTAGAACTTAGTCTGGATAACATTAATCTCCCAATATTACACATGCTGTTTGTGGTTTCTAAAGGAAACGACTGTTTCCAAACTTGTAGCAAAGTGCCCTTAAATTCTAAGTTCAGGTTTTTCCAGCTATAAAGTACTAGTCTCTCTCTACATTAAGATGCACTTTTATTAACCTCAGCATTTTGATTTCTTTGTAAGTTTGGCCAAATTGTTTTGGGTATACTTTATTTCCCATCATAACTGCACAAACAAGATGTGCATGTTGTATCATTTTTTTAACTTAACAATGTTTTATGCTGAGAATTAACTCGATTTTCTGATGTTTTTGGGCTCACATATCAATGGCTCTGCTATAACTAAGTGAAAGGGGAGGATGTATTGTGGGAACTCCAAAAGGAAATCATTCACAGTTAACCTCAAAAGGTTTAGCTTCAGCTTGGAATTGTCTTGCATAGAATTTCTTGCATAGGCTTTTACTAATTTGCCTATGTCAACTATGTCATGAGAACTGCTGACTTGACATCTAACTGTATTTTTATTTTTTCCCAAGATAGAGATGAAGCCCTAGGAAACCTGTCTATGAATCTGCCTGTAAGATTGTTTCAGTCTTCACACCTCATAGCTACACAAGTTGGTTGATGGGCTGAAAAATGATCAAAATGGAGTGAAGTGACTAACATTGCCCCATCCGTATCCTATACCTGTTGACAATGATGCTAGCACTCATTGTTCAAGTATAGGTTTTTTTTCTGATTTTTTTAATTTTATTTTTGGCCTGGTTTTAAAAGAAAGAGACAAAAGGGAAAGAGGTTCAGAAGAGGCAATCTCCTAACCTCTTTTCATGTGATTGGGAGGAGTGCAAAATTGATCATTGCAATGCAGATCCTTCTGTACCCCACCATTAATAACATGGATGAGAACGTGGAACAAAGTCTTTTCAGAAGATACAAAATTCTACAAGTTGAAATAAAATTCAACATCACATTGACAAGGTAGAAAAGTGAGCTGGAATTAGCAGAATGAAATTTAATAGAGATAAATGTAAAGTTATGTACTTAGGAAACAGAAATCATATGACCATACAGCAGCGATGGCAAACCTTTTTTGGCTCATGTGCCATAAGTGGGGGGGAGCCCAGGTGGGTCATGTGCAGGTGTGCTGCACCCATAATGCAATGTGTGACCCCCCAGTGCGCATGCTCGCCCTACAGGCCCGACCCCCCCATTTTTGCATGGTTTTTTCACCCTCCCCATGCTCCAGAGGCTTTATAGGAGCATGGGGAGGGCAAAAACAGCTTCCCCGCCCCCGGGAAGCCCTCCGGAGGCTTCAGGGACCTTCAGGAGGCTTCGCTGAAGCCTCCGAAGAAGTCAAAACGACCCTCCGAGCAAACCGGAAGTTTGCTCGGAGGGTCATTTTAAGCGCTCCGAAGGCTTTCAGGGACCTTCAGAAGGCTTCCCTGAAGCCTTCAGAGTGCTCAAAACGACCCTCTGAGCAAACTGGAAGTCCATTCCCGAACTTCCGGTTTGCCCATAGGACTGGTATTTTGAGCTCCGGAGGCTTCAGGGAAGCTCATGAAGCCTCCGGAGGCCTCCAGGGGGGCGGGGGAGGCTCTTTTCATCCTCCTCAGGCTCCTACATAGCCTCTGGAGCCTGGGGAGGGCAAAAAATGGCTTTTAAAAAGGGTGAAATCCTCGCGTGCCCTGACAAATGGCTCTGCGTGCCACCTGTGGCACGCATGCCATAGGTTCGCCATCACTGCCATACGGTATTTGGGGCTGAGTGCTACTGCGGTTGACAATCGTTCTTATAAAAAGGTTTTGAGTAGTTATAATACATAAAAGAAAATACAGTTTTAGGCTGTATTAACAGAAAGATAGCACCCAAATTATAGGAAACAATAGTTCTACTGTTGATCAGTCTTACATTCTACATTCTATTCACCATTCTTTAAGAATTCAGACAAATTGGGAGACCCCAGTAGAAGAGAATATCTCTCGCTCAAGGTTGAATTATGGAGTTCTTCATACTCCAGAGCTTGATTATTTGCTTACAGATGTTTCATTACCCAAGTACTAGCAGTTTGAGTGAGCACAAGATTTGCTGCCTGTTTACATCTAGTAGTTTGGCTGCCAGTTTCATTGAGGATGTAGTTTCCACCATGATGGTTTTTTTTTATTAGAGCATTGCTTTTCTGCCAAATTGTTTGTCTGGTGCTAACTATTCCCTGAATATCTGAATGTGAACAGCTGGAGAATGGAGGATGTATTGTATTTTGTTTCCTTCCTAGTTTTTTATTGTCTCTTGAATGATGAGTAAATGCATTTTGTCTCTATATGTTTATTGATGCTGTTTTGTCTGAATGCAAAGCTGCCAAGAATTGTCTAGCAATTTTGGATTTGGCTTGGTTTAAGATGCTAATAGTTTTCCAGTTGAAACTGTGATTGGGTTTATCCATGTGTTGTGAGATCAAAGAGTTTTTGTCATATCTTCCGACAGCAACCTTGTGTTCATGGATGCACACTTCTTTCTATCTGCTCTACATAGTGGCTGTAACAGTCCTTACACTAAATGTTGTGTAGTAGATTACCTTCTGCAGAAAAGATATACAAGATACCTCTTGATTGAGAGAAAATTCTAATTGCTGGAGCTAATTTTGCAGCATTTTAATCTATGTTGTCCCCCTAATTCTTGTCGAGCCTTGGACTGGGGCTCGACATGACTTTTCTTACCTTAGGCCTGGAAGTCAATTCCAAGATATTTAAAGGATTTGATTTATTCCCTTTCATATCTATTTGGTTGCAACTTGTGACTGCTAGGACATTTTAGAAATACTAAGTACTGTCTTTTCATAGTTAATTGGTTGTTCTTTCTTCTTGCTCTGACTGACAAATTCTCTTAAGATATGGTTCAATCCAATCAAGGGCTGAGACAGGAGAACTACTTTGCATATAGAAGCAGATGTATGTATCTATGAGCTGACCTTGAAGGAAAGAAATCAGGATTATTCTGATAATTAACTAAACAATGTATATAGAGGTTAAATAATAGTGGTGCCAATACACAGAGCTAATTCCCCTAAGTGAAATACCATAATTGCTTTTATTAAGTGACTTTGTATGTGTGTACATGTGTAAATCGGACTTTTAAGTAGAATTTTTCATGAAGCTTACAGCAACTGTAGAAAACATCTTTTTACTATATATAATATCTATCATAAAGGTAAAGGTTTCCCCTGCCCAGTTGTATCTGATTCTAGGGGTGTTTCTTAGCTGAGGGAGACAGTGTTGTCCAAAGATATTTCTGTGGTCATGTGGCCAGCATGATTACACATTGAGGCTCATGGAACACTGTTACCTTCCCACCAATGTGGTACCTATTTATGTACTCACATTTGCATGCTTTCAAACTGTTAGATGGAGCAAGTAAAGGGAGCTGTTGCCCAGCCCTTGGGTCTTGAACCCAGTCTTTCCAGCTAACAAGCTCAGCATCTTTAATCACTGAGCCACTGCTCCCCATCCCCATATATGTTATACAAATGGTAACTTTGATAAGAAAAGCAAACCTAAAATCAATTCAAATAATAGATGGACCAATCCTGCTTTAGCTAGGTGCTTTTCTGCCAGATGTATTCAGGAGAGAGTGATTGGCTCTAAAAGCTAACCTATGCTTCCTTGAGAGTTTATTTTACATCCAGCCAATCCAACATTTTTGCATTTTTGCAATTTGCTGATCATACTTTCGAATATATTGTTAAATCTCTTTCCCCTTTTATAGGTAGGAACTGTTATTATTGTACCCCTGTTCTTTGAAACCATTGCAGAGCAATCTTTAAAAACAAGCAGGAAGGTTAAGCCCAGGGTCCCTCAAGTTTATGCACATGATTTTCACTGTTAGGAAATCATTGCAGCATGCTTTTCTTGGTTTAAGTTGATTAATCAAATTTTGATTTCTTAGCAGTTTATTGGAGGCCAGTGAGAAGCAAGTCACCGTGCAGATCAATTTGGCTTGGTCTAAGCTTTTCGTGTGTGCAGCAAGGGAATGACAATGCTGGGTGGGGAATTCTGAGGGTTGATGTACTTACATCTTAAAGTTGCTAAGGTTGAAAAACACTGGCTTAAAGAACACTAGCATTATGTGCTATTGTCTCACTAGGCTCAAATGGGTTTATTTAAAATTGGTAATAGCTTCCTAATCTATTGGTAATAGATTTTGACATGCACATTCCAGTGAGATGCTTATAAAATTATTTGGACATCCAAATATCAGTTTGGATAGCATGTCTGTGGATATAAATACAGAGTACAAAAGGGTTGTCTGTTCTGTACTAAAAGAACTGTGACTTAGCTGCATCCTTTAATAGTGGATATTTTCCTGCTGCCACTGAATATATCCGCTGAAGAAGAGTCATAGGTCTCTAGACCAGAAATTAGTATAATAGAGGATCTTCTGCATTAAGATCAAAAGCTAATTAAAAATGCAACTTGATTTTCTGTATTTGAATTGGGTGGGAATTCTTCCCTGGCAAGAGCTTTTAAAGGAAACCATGTCAAATTCCAAGAATCTGCAGAAATTCCAGAAGATTGACCCACATGAAGGATACATACTACATTCTTGAAAATTGCAAATATTAAGCACAGGTATTATTCTGAACCCATTCTTATCATAGGATCATGTATTCATAGAAAAGAAAGATAAGTGAGCTCTATTTCATACATTTAAAATATTAGGTCTTTCTTTGTCCTTCAGAAAAGAAATATTCTACCTGATTGTCCTTCAAACTCAGCTGCTGCTATTCATAGAAATATCTTTTCCTATAACAAATTTGTTGTTTTATGCTGAATGCCAGTGAATAGGAAAGTTCCATGCAATTGTTTTTGGGCTGTTTAAAAATATTTTATCCCTCCATTCCATAAGAAATCTGATTAGTATTTGAGTGTCTTGTTAATATTGGGGTGGTACCATCCACTGAATCTAGAGGCAACAGACTTGCTTGGATGTTGAACATCAAACTGATTCACGGGAAATCAACAGGTTTCACTCATCATTATTTCTGGCATTTGTTTGCTTAAGGCATCCATCTCATTCTGCCTAATAGGATGACTAGCTGTAACTTCCTTTCCAAAGGCTGTGTTATTCATGCACAGGACCCTAGTGCATGAAATTATATCAGGAAATACATTCCTTTATTGCCAGGAGCTGAGCTTAAAAAGCAACCTCAAGCAATAGGTTTGAAGTTGCTTATTCCTTATAGTTTATCTTTCCATATAGTTTATCTGACATACCTTTGCACTTTCTCTGATCCTGCCTCTCATGTGTTTGTTCTCATCAGGACTCACTGTAAAAGCTTTTAACTCCTACTTTTTTTCTTACCATATGACACACATGATAGCAATTGCTTGAAACTTTTGCATGCTAAAAAATTGGACAAAGCCTTTAACCCATTTCTTAAATCAGTGTACATATGGCTACTTGTCCAAAGTTTTGGGGTTTTAGAGGTCTCCAACACTGCACCTCTGAAATTTGAAGAATGTTTTTTTTCCCCTGTGGAATTATTTCTGGCATTTCATAAAATGAAGATAGGGAGCTTTTTATTTGACCACTTGAGGCTCTGCGTAGTGAACTTTGGGTGGTTTCCATTGTTTTGAACAAAAATAAGCAAAATATGCATACTTACCCAAGTTAGATTCCCATAATTAAATGATTAAATTTTATAGTTTTATCATGAAAGAACAAAATGTAGCATAACAGAGCATATTTCAGGTCATGCAGGCTACCTACAGACAAGGTTTGCCACTTATCTCCTTCCTGCATAAATCACAGACATATATTATAACTCCTCCCAAATTGCCTTTTAAGAGGCCACTGGTTAGACCTTCAAGATGATCTCAACTGCCCGGAACCATCTGTCCCTACTTGCTTTTTAAGAGGCCTTTGCTCTCACCCTTTATACTGGTACGTTCATCCTCATGTTCTTATCACCTATGCCAGTTCCACCCCTGGTTAGCTTTTTTTATCTCTACCTTTCACCTGACACCTCAATGCTCCATATTTTGCAAAGTACTCAGCAAACTTTCCCTAGATGTTCAGACTGGACAGGTAATTTTATTTTGAATGTGCAATGCCTAAGATATCTGGATCTTATGCCATATAAAGCTTTACAAGTAGTATCTATATTTTCAAATAGTGCAAAAGCTTACTAATGCAGTAATTTTAAAACCAGTGTTATTCTGCTATGGCAGGGTTGTCCCAAACCCTGTTCCTGGTACCAACTTCAGCTTTTGAATCATCTTCAAAGCCACATACCATGGGATGTGTGTTGCAGTAGTCCAATTGAATGATGATATTGCTAGGTAAGTTCATAACTGGTATAACAACTGAAGCTGGTAAAGGCCCTTCTGGTCATGATTTCTATTTGGTACTTGTGCAAGAATTATGACTCCATGATAACTCCACAACTGCTTCATAAGGAGGGCATGTTTACTGAAGAATAGCCACTCACTTTTGTAGAGTTTAATCTAAACCTCCTCAACATTAAAAGCTTCCTCATACCAGTTCAATATTTTCCATTTGCTGGGGGCAGTATACAGTTGGTGTCATTAATGTATTGCTAATATTGCACACTAAACTGATAGATTTGATCACCAACCAAAATAAGATATGAAATAGCCAATGATAATAAAGATGATGGTATTATTATTTAGAAAACCTTCAAGAGAAGGAAGATCAACTTAAATGTAGTTTGGATTGATTACAAGAAGACATTCAATTCTTTGCCACATGAGTTGACAATCAAGTATATAATAACAATAATAATAACAATAATAATAACAATAATAATAACAATAATAATAACAATAATAACAATAACAACAATAACAACAATACATAATACATAATACATAATACATAACAAATAACAAATAACAAATAAATAACAAATAACAAATAACAAATAACAAATAACAAATAACAAATAACAAATAATAAATAATAAATAATAAATAATAAATAATAAATAATAAATAATAAATAATAAATAATAAATAATAATATAACTCAATAGAAACATCAGAAGCTTTGTGCAGAGATCACTGGCACAATGGAAGACACAGTTGTTGATTAATTGTGATAGACTGAGAGAGGTTAATATGAAAAGAGGAACCATTAAGGAAACTCAATATTACCACTATGGTTTATTATTTCATTGATTCCTCTGTCAAAAACATTGAACAAGTCAGACCATGGTTACAAACATCAGAAAGATCTGCCAGGCTATCACACCTCCTTTACATGGATGATGTGAAGCTGTATAGAAAAATGTCATCTGAAATGGAATTGCTGCTGTCTGTATATACAACTGAGACACTGTAATGGAGTTTGGACTGGACAAATGTGCCTCTCTCCCCATCATCAGGGGGGAAAGTCTAAGGAATTAAGATACTCTTTGGAACGAACATCAAGTTCTTGCATAGGCTTTTACTAATTCTTCAAGCTGACAACATCAAGAATGCTGAAATCAAGAAGTTTAGAAGGGAATATCTTAAGAGAATGAAAATGATCTTAAAGTCTAAATATAGTGGAGGAAAGGCCATCAAGGCACTTAACACCTTGGCAATTCCAGTAATTAAATGCAAAGCAAGAATAGTGGATTGGGCTCAAGCAGAACCAAAAGCCTTGGATAGGAAGACCAGAAACTGGCACACTTGAGATTGTCTATCATCTGGCATGAAAATTACAGTGGGAGGGGAGAGAATATTTGGTTTATCCTCACCCAGGAAGATGGTGTAGGAAGTTATCACCTAGCCCTCTCCCAGAAAAATGAAATATCCTAGGAAATATTGAAAAGGCAGAATATTATATTTTCCTGGATGTGAAAAAAGGGAGAAACACATTTTAAACACAAAGTAAATTCCTACAGCTTCCAGCCCATCCCCACTTTATCAATGGGCCATTAAGAAGACCAAGCTAGTCCACTTTACATAATAAAGAGTTCTCCTCTTCAACTCCAGAGTGATGGGATAAGGCAGGATAATATAAGCCTTTATTCAACTGACCACATGGCATCTGAACTCAATCAAACCTGGATTCAAAACAGCCTAGAGGGTTGCCCCTGCATGGGCCCATGTGAGTCTGACAACCAATCAGAATACATTTCTTACACAGGAACAGGAAACAGAGAGGTGGGACTGAACAGGTTATAAAAAGCCTAGCAAGCCCCTCCATTTTCCCTTCTCTTCCCTTCTCTTCTTCTCCACCAACATTGAAGCATGTGATCACCTTTTCTGTTCAGGACTCAAGCCATGCGGTCCTGTCCACCATTAAAACCATCTTTCCAAGCAGCCTCCATGTCTCCAGTGTCTTTTTCCCCACTTGGAGCCGAACCCAGAAGGACATTTCTTCCAACAATGGGAAATAAGAAATAAATAATTTAAGGCATCAATACATGTTGGAAATTAAGCTGGAGAAGAACTATCAGTTTTACTGGGTGTTGGGTTGGTTCAGAGCTGGTTGGCAGCTCTCCAAGTATCCTTATAGCTTTTCCTCTCCTGCTGCCTTTCTCCATAACACATGGTGCATTTCCATGTCATTCACAGACCTTGATCATATTCCAAATTTTTCCTAACTGATCTCTAATACTGAAAGCTATCAGATCTCATGTTTATACCTAGCAGCTGAGATGACTAAATACTTAAGAATGCAACATGCCAATCTTTTTCTTTCTGCTTATTGTTTATTAGTTCCTTTGTCTCATAATATTTTCTTGCCCTACACCATCATAACTTTTTTCCTGGACTATTTCCATGCAATCTCTTCTAAAATTGGAACAGAATAAGCATAGACATATTTACATATACTTCTTCTCTGAAATTCATGCCAGCCACAAACACCACAACTATCACTGTTTTATATATATACATTTTAGTGTTAAGTGCTAAATAAACATTTCAAATATCCAATGCTTTGTATCTTAGGGTTCAGGGCAGCCAGTGGTTTCCAACAAATCAGCTAAGTCTGTTTATTCAGGGATGCATACATCACTCTCTCCCTTTTCAATTTGGCAGTTATCTGTTTATTTAATTTCTCTGTGGGGATTCCCCTTCTTTGGAGAAGCCCCCCCCCTGAGATGGTAACATGTTGTGTTTCCTATTCTCATGGCCTTCAGAAGCTTCCAGAATATTTGCTTTTTCGGAAAGCCTTCATAATCCGATTGTGGTGGAGCTGCTGGCCTTAGATATGTAATTGTTAATTACTATGTTTAATTTTTATTGTATTTATTAATTGGGTTCATATATATTGCTTATGCTATTTGTAAACAGGTATGCAGTGGCTCAGTGGCTAAGATGCTGACTTTGTTGATCAGAAAGATCAGCAGTTCGGTGGTTCAAATCCCTAGCACCATCTAACAGAGTGAGCTCCCGTTACTTATCCCAGGTTCTGCCAACCTACAGAGGCAAAAGCATGTAAAAATGCAAGTAGAAAAATAGGAACCACCTTTGGTGGGAAGGTAACAGCGCTCCATGAGCCTTCAATGTTTAGTCATGCTAGCCACATGACCATGGAATCATCAGACAGTGCTGGCTCTTTGGTGGAGAAGAGCACCGGCCCCTGGAGTCGGGAACAACTAGCACATATGTGTGAGGGGAAATTTTATCTTTATCTATTTGTAAACAGCTTAGAACCTTCTGAGATTGAATGAGCTAAACATTTTAAATAAAAATATAATTAGTTTAACCTGCCATAATATTAAGTTTTCAGGAAACCTAAATACCAGATTTGTTAGATATTAGCATATATCGTAGTAAGTCTCCCCTCTGGTCCGCTGCTACAGCGGGAAACAGGTATCATTCTGATTGGTCGAGGGGCGTACCCGATCCCTATAAAAGGGGAACCCTCCGACCACAGAGCAAGCTGGATCACTACTACTATTAATAAAGAGCTGTTAAGTCACTTCGTGTCCGCAGTCTGTCTCTCGTTGCCCAGATCTAACATTGGCGACGAGGGTGGGATCGAGAGGCAGATAGGACGAAGAACGCTACCTCCAGAATCTCTGGATTTGATCCAGCCCAGGAATTCGGCAGAAATTCCGGCCGCCATATCAGATCACCGCAGCGCGGCAAATTCAAACAGAGAAGATGGCGATGCATGCTCCCCCCGCTCCTTTCGACCCAGAAAACGACGAATGGGAAGCCTTCATGATTCGTTTCGAGTGTTTCCTCGAAGCGAACGAATACACGGGGATCACCGACGCAAGGAAGAAAAACATTTTCCTTGGCTACTGCGGAAAGGAAGTCTTCAATACGGCCAGAGACCTCACCGCGCCTACTCCAATACAGGCAGTATCATGGGCGACGTTGCAACAGGCTCTACAGACTCATTACGCGCCAAAACCTTCCCGCCATGTTTGCCGCCAAGCGTTCAACACGAGGAACCAGAAGGCTGGAGAATCTATCAACCAATATGTTGCAGCCCTACGTAAAGCAGCCACACATTGTGGATTCAGAGACTTGGATGAGCAGATTATGGATCGACTCATTAGCGGGCTGAGAGACATTTCCCTACAAAAGCGGCTGTTAGCAAAAACCAATTTAAGCCTACAGATTGTACTCGAGGAGGCAAGAGCTTCAGAAGCAGCAGACAGATCAGCGGAGACAATTCAACACGGGTTCAACACTGACCAGCCAGCGCCAAGACACACCAAAGTTCACTACGAGGACACAAGCCCCGCCTACGAGGATCCCAAGTTCGAGGACAGTCACCTGATGCGGAGCAGTCACATGAGGCCTGGGGGGAGACCCGGATCCCACTTGCCGCCCTGCGCAAGTTGCGGAGGGAATCACCCCAGGTCTACTTGTAGGTTCAGGAACGTTGTTTGTTCGCACTGCAACAAACTTGGGAACATCGCACGAGTGTGCCGGAGCGGAGTCCCTGCCTCATGGCAGCCACCCATGTACCGCCAACAGAAGCCCAACCCAGGGGCTTGGCGAAATCAGAAAGGGCGCCCAGAGAGAAATCCACAAGTGTATACCCAGAGAGAAAATTCCCAAAGAGCTGAGCGAGCGTATCCCCAGAGAGATTACTCACAAGGAGCTGAGCGAGCGTATCCCCAGAGAGAATACACACAAAGAGCTGAAAGAGCGTTCTATCAAGACGCTCAACGAGAGTATTTTCAGGATGTAGACGATGAGATAGAGTTGACCCAGAGAGAGGAGTTGCGAACGTATCTCACCACAATACATCAGGTCCGCCCTAAGCGGCCAAAAAGGCTGAGAGTCACAGTCCTCTTGGAGGGCTCACCCTGCGAGCTAGAAGTTGACACAGGATCGACCCTGACGATTATTTCATGGGCATCCATGAGACAGGCTATCCCTAGCCTCAGAAAGAGCCAACTACGCGCTCCAGACGTCCTGCTACGAGACTACCAGGGGAACCAAGTCCCCATCGTGGGCCAAGGCACATTCCACATCCGTTTCAAGGACATCGAAGCCCAGCTGCCCGTGACCATCGCCAGTGCACCATTACAGAACCTTCTGGGGCTTGATTGGTTTGAAGCCCTGGGGTTAGAAGTCACCGGAATCAACGCCGTGAGAAACAGCAGCGCTGAACAGATTTTTAAGGAGTTCGAGGATGTGTTCAGCCCCGGTCTTGGTAAGTATGTGGGTAAACCAATATCATTCAATTTAGACCCCAAAGTGGCGCCAATCCGACTTAAACCGAGACGAGTGCCTTTTGCACTCCGCCCAAAAATAGATAAGGAAATAGATAAGTTAGTGGAGCAAGGAATCCTTGAGCCGGTAGATCACACGCGCTGGGAAACACCCATCGTGACCCCAGTCAAACCAGACGGATCAGTCCGCATCTGCGCGGACTATAAATGCACAATTAATGTCGCGCTACAACAGAGCGCATATCCTGTGCCTGTAGTACAGCACTTATTGCACTCATTGGGGCCAGGAAAGGTATTTGCTAAGTTAGACATGGCACAAGCTTACCAGCAACTGCCAGTTGATAGCGCCACAGCGGAGGCCCAAACTATAGTGACACATAGAGGAGCATTCAAATGCAACCGGCTACAATTCGGCGTGAGCATTGCCCCAGGATTGTTCCAGAGCGTCATGGAATGACTTTTGCAAGGGATACCGGGAGTCGTCCCCTATTTTGACGACATCTTGCTGTCCGCTGCAAACGAGGAGCAATTAAATAAAAGAGTCAGAACTGTTTTGGCCAGAATCAGAGAAAAGGGTCTCTGCCTTAAAAAGGAAAAATGCCAAATTAACGTGCCTAGCGTAGAATTCCTGGGTTATAGAATCGATGGTCAGGGAATACACCCCACTTCAAAGAAAATTAAGGCGATCCAGGACGCCCCCACACCACGAAATCAGACCAAATTGCAGGCCTTCCTCGGATTACTTAACTTCTACAGCGTTTTTCTGAGGCAGAAGGCGACCGTTGCTGAGCCACTACACCGTCTACTCCAGAGGAACGCACCATGGAAATGGGGACGATCCGAAGCTGCAGCTTTCGCCGGGGTAAAGCGCCTGCTCACCACTGACTCACTGCTTGTCCAATACAGCCAGACCCTACCGCTGGTATTGACCTGCGACGCATCACCCTTCGGAGTTGGAGCAGTCCTCAGCCACAGTATGCCCGACGGAAAAGAAGCACCCATCGCCTTCTACTCCAGAACTCTTTCATCGGCCGAAAGGAATTACAGCCAAATGGACAGGGAAGCGCTGGCTGCTGTAGCTGGAGTAAAGCGTTTCCACGAATACCTCTACAGCCGAGATTTTGATCTAATTACAAATCACAAACCGTTGTTGGGACTTTTGGCAGGAAACCGCCCCACCCCGGTCTCCCTTTCTCCACGCATGACCAGGTGGACTGTTTTCCTGGCTGCGTATTCATACAAATTGATTCATCGACCGGGCTCCACTCTCGGACACGCAGACGCACTCAGCCGTTGCCCATTACCTGACATTCTGCCAGACCCCACTCCAGAAGTACCGGTATTGCTCATTGACTGTTTGGACTCTGGACCGGTTTCTTCATACGACGTTGCAAGGTTCTCCTCTAAAGACAATGTAATAAAGCAAGTTCAAACTTGGGTTTGGAGGGGGTGGCCGAAGGGAAACGTGGGCCCGGAATTCAAAATGTTTTGGTCAAAACGGGACGAACTCTCAGTGTTACAAGGTTGTTTATTGTGGGGGGATCGAGTTGTTATTCCGTATGTTTTACGTAGGAATGTATTAGATGCTTTACATGTGGGTCATCCGGGGATTGTTAGAATGAAGGCGTTAGCAAGAAGTTACGTTTGGTGGCCAAACATGGACAAAGAAATAGAGGAGTGGGTGGCCACTTGCGACCCATGCCAGGAATCGAGACCAGCACCCCCGGAAGCGCCCGCCACAGAATGGGAGAAACCTAAAGCACCCTGGTCGCGAATACACATCGACTTCGCAGGGCCATTCCAAGGTCAGACTTTCCTTATAGTTGTGGATGCATACTCAAAATGGCTAGATGTAGTCCTAATGACTTCAACCACGGCAGAGGCAGTCATTAAGGTTCTACGGCGACTTTTCGCCACTCATGGCCTACCCGACCTCCTAGTCTCCGATAACGGGCCCCAATTCACGGCCATGCATTTCGAAACGTTTTTAGCAGGTCAGGGAATTCGGCATGCCCTCGTCGCGCCATTCCATCTGGCATCAAACGGACAGGCGGAGAGAATGGTGCGATTCGCAAAAGAGGCCCTCGCTAGGATGGGTCCAGGTGATTGGCAAACACGCATTGACCATTACCTCCTAATTCAGCATATTACCCCAAGCGCAACGACGGGTAGGAGTCCCGCTGAACTACTCATGGGCCGCCGTCTACGGTCTCACCTGGACCGTCTTCACCCAAATTACTCTGCCACAGCTCCCCCAGACTCCACAAACAAAATTCGGTCTTTCAGCATAGGGGATTCAGTATACGCCCACAACTATGCAGGGGGAACATCAATCAATCAATCAAATTTTATTTGATTAGCCGCAACCCTCTCCCGAAGGACTCGGGGCGGCGTACAGTCAAAAAGATAAAATACACATAGGACACACATACATACGAAAAAACAAGGACAATTACATTTGTGCATGGAGGAGAGTAGACCTGCAAGTGAAAGACAATAAACACAGCTAAAAACACAGTTAAAACACAGTTTAAAATCCCCTAAATAAAATTGCTGAATTAAAAACCCCTCAGGAGCGTAACGAAGTTATGGTTGGGCCAGGCCAGATATTTGAAAAAGGTGGGTCTTGTGGATGCCGGCAAAGGTCATTGGCATCACGGGTCCACGATCGTATCTGCTGGAACTAGAAGATGGGCGGAACTGGAAAAGGCACATCGATCAACTTCGGGGTCGCCTAGCACACTCAGACCTTCGAAACGAAGACGAGATTTTCCTGCCTACAGAAAGTCAGCCACGCGAGAGCCCCATCATAGAAAACTACGACACCTGCGAACCAAGCTTGGAACAAGAAAACACGCACGAAGCAGAGCAAACCCCAGACAACGCAACCGAGCAGACTCCAGAACGCCCTAGCAACGAAGGCACAAAACCTCCCGAACGTGAAACAGGAAAAGCACCCGATCCTGCAACCACTTCTAACCAACCCGAACTACGACGCTCCTCCCGAGCAAGACAAACACCCACATACCTAAAAGACTATGTTACCTACCGCAACGTTCCATCTAGGAGGGGAGGGGTGTTAGATATTAGCACATATCGTAGCAAGTCTCCCCTCTGGTCCGCTGCTACAGCGGGAAACAGGTATCGTTCTGATTGGTCGAGGGGCGTACCCGATCCCTATAAAAGGGGAACCCTCCGACCACAGAGCAAGCTGGATCACTACTACTATTAATAAAGAGCTGTTAAGTCACTTCGTGTCCGCAGTCTGTCTCTCGTTGCCCAGATCTAACAAGATTCATCATGTGTTTGGAAACTTTCAGAGATCTATTTGTGCAGAGATGTAAGGGGTTTTTTTTGTAGCACAATGCCCCATGGAGAATGATTTTAGAGCTTCATGTGAGTGATGAGAGCTAGAGTCATTCTCACGCACAAATTCCTCTGCTATTCCTGATTCATGATCACCCAACTTTTTCTCTCTTAATCACTTATGATGCTGCCTCCCAAAAGCCTTGGCGATAATTTCAAGATCATTTTCATCCCGCCCCTTTTTTCCACTCTTGCACAAAAGTAGATTCAATTCTTCCACTCGGCATTGCTTGTTCTTATCTTAGAGTCTTCTTCCCATGCTCTTCTTAATTTTCCACTCAGTAATCCTGTCTCTTGCACAAAAATTTACTCTATCTGTCCACTTTAAAAAATGATTTGCCATATTCTTTGCACCAGGAGTGAAATGCTACCAGTTTGGACCAGTTTGCCTGAACTGGTAGTAAAAAATGTTACCAGTTCGCCCGAACCGGTGGTAAAAATATGCTCAACTGTGTGACAATCAGCTGTGCCGCACGATTTATATTCTCTAGAAAGTAAAAAATCCTGCTTTATAGTGAATCTAAATCGCGTGGCACAGCTGTCCCCTCCCCTCGCTGTTCTACTTACCTTTGCAAACTCAAAAAAGACTTCTTAATCCACCTTTTTCAGCACTGTGCGGTAGCGCCTGCTGTGTGCATGTGTGTGAAGTGTGTGAAGCGAACTGGTAGCGAAGTGAACCGGTAGCAGACTTCAGAGCATTTTACCCCTACTTTGCTCCACCTATATAATGCATTTAAAATGCCCTTTCTATGCAGTAATTAAAATTGTATGCAAAAAACTAACAAACAAACAAAACAAAACAAAATCAGTGGGTCTTTTTGTTTCTAGGACAAATTGCAGTGGTGATGATGGGAAGCTAATGCAGGAGACTCAGGATTGGATACAAAGATGCCCTAACTCAGTGGTTAGTCTACGTTAAAACACATTTCAACATTTTTAATAAACAATACTTTAAACACGTGTTAGTGCAATATTTATTTCAGTTGTGAAAAAAGGGACACATCCTTTAACAGTTTCACAAATGAATGTCTTCCCATCTTGATCGTCACCAGATTCGGATCCTTCTTACTTCTCAAAACAAAACAAATGTACTGGAGAACGGCCCTTCGGAACTTCGTGCTGGATGTGGAAAAGAATGAAGCTTTGATTTTGGGATTTTACCGATAAGATTGATAGATCTTTATAGAAATGGCTTGTTTAGACTACCAGGAAAAAGCAAAAGGTTGTGATTTGATGTTAATGCCTTATTTTACTGTAATAGAGAGTCGGAAATCAACACTTCTCTTTCTTTCTTTCTTTCTTTCTTTCTTTCTTTCTTTCTTTCTTTCTTTCTTTCTTTCTTTCTTTCTTTCTTTCTTATCTTTCCTTGCTCCTCCTTCCCCTTTCCCTCCCCACTGCTTTCCTATTTACCTTGTATTTTGTATTTTATATTACTTTATAATTCAATAAAATGTTAACTTAGGAAAATGACCCTTTAAACAGAGGAACTAATAAAATCCAGTGACTGAAACTATCATCCAGTCAGAACCTGGTACAATATGTTCTGGCTTTTGCCTTTTTGTGTGTTTTTTCCCTGGTTGACTGAAATTGGCAAAAACAAACACTATTCATAATTTTGTCAAACTCCTACCCTGTCTCCCCCCCTTTTTTAAAAAAATGTGCAAACAACTATTTGTAAACTGTCAACTTTTATTCCAAAATGTTATTTTCCATTTTTTTTTAAATATAAAAGTACTGTATTACAGGTAATCTTCCATTTACAACTGTCCATTTAATGACCATTCAAAATTACAACAGCACTGAAAAAAAGTGATTTATGACCATTTTTCACAGTTACAACCTTTGCAGCATCCCATTTGTCACGCGATCAAAATCCAGATGTTTGGCAACTGGTTCATCCTTATGACCATTGCAGCATCCCGGGGTCGGGTGTCCCCCTTTTGCAATTTTCTGACAAGCAAAGTCAACAAAGAAGCCAGATTCACCTAACAACTGGGTTAGTCACTTAACAACTGCAGTGATTCACTTAACAACTGTGACAAGAACGGTTGTAAAATAGAGCAAAACTCACTTAATAATTTTTTCACTTAACAACAGGAATTTTGGGATCAATTTTGGTTATAAGTCAAGGACTATCTGTATTTCAACAGGTAACAGCAGCTGGCCAGTCTCAAGCACCTAGATATCCCCACTTGGTTGGACAACCATGCTGGAATTCCATGCTATAACCCTGTCTGGGAAACTGAATAATCACGCTAGAAGACAAAGGCAAGCCAGTTTTTGTATTGTTGTAGAAACAAACAAACCAAAATCCCTACCAACACATGTCCATGCTTGCCTTGAAGGAGACTTTACTGTTTTTTTTAACTGAGATAGTTTGAAAAGCTTTAGTGAAAACTCAATAGAAGAGCTAACCAATGAGGAAGGTTTTGTGCACGGTGCAGAGTATAATAATACCATCTTGTCTGATAAAATACAAGCTGCATTTAATTTAGGGAGAGCCACGTTATATTTAGATTTGGGGATGCAAGTATTCAAAGCAAATGAGCTTTTCATGAAATAGAAGGAAACCCCCTCTTCACTGCTCTTTCATGTATCAGAAATGGATGCAAGTGAATTCTCCAATCAGTGACAGATGGGTTTAAAAACTGCTAATCAGACTAAATGTAATTTGGTCATCATCCTAGAGAAAAGTACATTCTGAAAAGATTTATTAAGAGTATAAATATTTAGAAGTACTAATCTTATGCTCCCTAGGGCAATGTTGCAAATCCATTAAAAATACAGATCCTCCCCCCCTCTGACTCCAGAAATAAAGGCCCCAATCTCTGCTGGTTTATATATTTGGCTTTTGTCAAGGTCAGGAAATTCTGACCTTGGAAAATCCTGAAAAGAAGCATGCCAGAATAGAGTAGTTTGGAAAGGCTCAATATCCAGTTGCTCCCAACCCTCCAACCCTCTGTCACTCACCCAATCTGGAGGAAACACAAGCTATTGATTTGGTTGACCTAAATGTATCTCTTCCTTTTGCTTGGGGGAAAAAATAAGATTAAAGAAAGGATGAAGAAACTCATCTTTTTTCTACCCAATGCTTGCCCAGTAGGCCACTGGATATGTTAGCATGTTGTACGTGAATGAAAGGATTGTTCTGCCTGGTTGCAATCACATAAATCTGGAGTTTGGCTAGGCAATCTGGTGCCCTCCAGATGTTTTGTTTTATTTTATGACTCCCATAAACCCTAACCGTTTATTATACTGGCTGAAGCTCACTTCCCTGGGAATCAGAAGGTGAGCACTGGATTGCAGTGTTAGCTGAGAGAGAAAACAAAGCACTTTGATAGATTTGTTCAAACTAAACCATGGGAAAAGATATATGGGTCAAATGTCACTGTTTCTGCTCTTCAGACTAAAAGAGACGCAGGGATCTGGATATCTTTCATTTACCTAGAAAGAAGAAAACCCTGAATTTAAAATTATCTTTCCCACAAAAGGAAGAGTAGGTAAGTGCATGTGTGGGTTTTCAACTTTCTTACCTACTTTTCCTTTTTTTATTCCAAAAATGGACAGTTAGGAGAGACTCTACTGAATTAAGAATTTTTAATTAAAATAAATTTCATGTGAAATAAAGTATTGATTTCAAAAAATTTATTCCTAACTGCATATGCTATCCACTATGTCTCATCTGCAAATTATTCTCATACATAGAATCTCTATAACGAATGACATTCCCTTTCCTTCCTTCTAGCAAAACCTTCTGTTGTTATTAGTGAATATTAATTGAAATAGCTCATCCCAATATCATAATTATTTGGAAGCATAACCCAATATGTTTTATATGGCTGGTTCCTAAATTTAGGTTTTGAACTGGCCCCACAGCTACCCATTTTGATTTGTGGAAGAGGCAGCTGCAAAACGTCTATTAGATATTTTTTTTCATCCAGTTCTTAGCCCGGTTATCCAATGAAAATAGACAGAGTGCAATTGCTAGAAGCAGAGGTAGAATTGGACAACCATCTGTCTGAAATAGTATATGGTTTCCTGCCTGCACAGATGGTTGAACTAGAAGACCTTAAGGGTTCCTTCCAACTCTGTTATTCTGTTTTGTTAAATTTTATTTGAAGAGCCAGACAGAAGAATGGAAAATCTGCAATTTGAAGATTTAGAAATGAGAAAACAGAGTCATAGTATTTATAGTGATAATGGACTTTGAGCGTGAAGTAATGGACTTTAATGTGAAGCCTGTTCGATGTATAAATTAAGATGTTCTTGCTCTGGGGATATGTGAAGGATATAGAGGAAGACATTTCTTGCTCTGTGGGCTCTTTATCCCAATGGGCCATGTCATCTGTAGTCCGATTGAAGTGGTTCATTGACTAGACAAACAGCATTGAAACTACTGTCCAAGAGTCTGGATTATAGACTATTTCCATGCTATTTCAATGTTTGTTTGTTTTTCAAGTAGTTGTAGAACTTGTCTTTTCTGATAAAAATATTCAGCAGTTGCATCATATCCCCTCAGGATAAGTTATGGCCTTATGTGATGACTGCAGGATGTCTATGACCATTTGTGGGTCTCCCCGAAAGAAGGGGATATCCTTCTTCCAGATCACCATGTTGGGTGGGGAGAAAGTGCATGTAATAGTCTAGTTGTCCATGGACTCAGATGGGATTTTTCAAAAGGGGTGTCATAAGTTTCCCTGTCATTTTCCCAGCCAGTCCATCCTGTTCATGATAGGCAGGAGGAATGGAGAGTTTCTTTTGGACATATCCTTCATGGTCTGTATGATAAGGAGGGACTTGATGGGGTAAAGGTTGTGACTGCCAGGACAGAGTTCTGCCCAGCAATACCAATACAGTAAATGGACAGCTTCAGTGTCAATCTTTGGGATGTTAGGGTACGTAGCAGAATTGAAAATACCCATTTCTGGCCAAAATGGATTACCAGCCTTATCTCCAAGTCTAGCTTACTCAAGACATAACCCTTGTGCATGATTTTGTTTCATCTCAGCCTGGATGGGCAATTTGAAAAGAGTGATCTGACTGAAGATACACAACTGCTTTTGGGATAGTTGATTAAACACTTGCATTCTTTTGGGTTCCTTTCCACACCCAACTCATAAAGTTAAGTGTCCCATGGGAAAGGGGTCTTGGACTAAATCCTTTAAAATCCATAAGGCTTAAATTAGTCATAATTAATTGACTAAATTTGGATCAAGCTCATTCAGCATTTAATATTTTTATCTTGCAAGGAGCAATTAACTTTTCACAGAAATGGAAAAGTACCCTAACACAAATTAAATGATTGAAGACACAGTTGAAGGGAATCCTTCCACTCTTTGGTAAGTTCTTCTTCTGTTGACCTACTTTTTTACTGTTAGTAATAATATTTAGGCATTTCTAAGAAAAATACTATTGTATCCCTACTCAGATATTTTTTATCAACTATCAAGTATCACTTAGTATATCTTAATTGCTGGTACCCTATTATTTTCTGGAAGTATTCCAATTTTTCTAAATCCTATTTCCTGTGTTGAGCTCAAAACTGGATAAAATAAGGTGAAATGACTATTTCCCACGATTTTAAAATTATGCTTCCATTAATGTGGCCTAATATTACATTAGCATTTTTTTTGTAACCATATCATATTCGTGTATTTTATTTCTTTCTGAAGTGAATAAATTTCTCTGTGTTAAATTTATTCTGTTATTTTTCAGTTCATTTTCTTAATCAACTTTCTCAAATACTTCTCTATTTTACTTTTTGCCACCTTCTTCTTCTCTGATTCAGCTTTGGTACTATGGACATACAAAATGGTTTCTTTTTAAAGGTACTGCAAATGTACTGAATTCGAGGAAATATTTTAAATTACATTTCTATAGCCAGAGGAGCTTATCAGCCCTTCTTAATTTCCTTATTCACAAGAGGTGGCCATTATACATCTGCAGCACTCAAATTATTTGAAGTCAAGCCAATAGCAAAACTTCATTATAATGCCCAGTTGGACCTCTTCTCTAATTTTGCACCATTAGAACTTGCACAATCCAAAGATTAGTCTTTTATATCGAAAAGTGCCTCTAATGCCACATTTGAGACTAGAGACAACCTTATGAAAGTGGACATTGGGGTGTGTCATTGGTTGAGACTATTCTTTTTTGTACATGGTCTTGCCCCATTTACTCTGAGTGATGATTTTCAGCCCACATGAAAGTTGGCAGTAGTAAGTAAAACCTCATCCTTTTCTACATGTCTTTTATTCAGAATTGGATACAAACAGGAGCAAGCAAAATTAAACAACATATAGCAGACACAGAACACCAAGTGAATCTAGCCAGGAGCTCAACCCTTATTGTCAGTTAATTCAACAGCCATTCTACCTCCTCTGTGATATACTTAACTAAATTTGAAGTACTTCAAGTAAATTTGGGGGGCCTTTATTCTGGCACAATGTCATGATGTCCCCCAAGCTGTCTTTGAAGGCCCATATCTAGAGTGACTATGCCTCTGTGACTCTGGACACACAAAAAGAAAAGACTATGTGCTTCTCCAGTGTCTATATTACAGAGACATTCATACTAGTGTCCTCTCACCAATACTGCATAAATTACTCAGGGTGCACAGAATAATTCTATACCTCCCTGCTACTTTTAGATATCAACCCTGCTACAACAGACAAAGTCATGAGGTTTTGTGCAACAGCACTTAACATTCATCAATTGATTATCTGTGCCATAAACTAGAGTTAGTGAGCATTTAGTTTGCCATACTAGAACACTCTACAATTTCATATATACTTTCACTTACTAACCTTGGTGCTTCCCTACATCCTTGCAATGTTCCTACCTCTTCTTTTAAATTCATATTTATATCTTCTAGCTTTCCATAATATTTTAAGACCCTGATGTATCTTCTACGACTGTATCCCACGTGGTGGCTTTTGACTGTAATGAGGATTGGATTGTCTAATTGATTGTTCTTCTCACTCTGACTCTTCAATTTCAAACACAATCCTGATGCAGCCTTCAATGAAATTGAATTATGAACACCTGCTCTATATGAACCATTCCCATGATTAAAGAAGGCTTCTTTACTTAGTTAGCCTTAACTGCAGTATGATTTCAGTTTGGGAGAACTTATTTAATATTTAGTCTTTCATTTAACATAAGCACTTGTGTTCATTTGGACCCATTTCAAGACAGATATATGAAATATGTTGCCATAAAACCACCTTTTTTTCTCTGAAAGACTTCAACATGATTAAATTGAAAGGAGATAGCCAAAGAGGAAAGATTGCTTGGGATGTGGTTTTGGGTAACATAGATTTACATGTCATCTTGCAGAAATATTTTATATTGCAGATGACATTTATTTTGCATAAAATGAAATAGACAAAGAAAAAAATTAAAGGGGACATTGGAGCAATGCAGAATTCCAGGATGATATATTTGAAAGTGTCCTAATGATGATTTAATATAATACCACACAGCCGCACCATGATCTGGGGTCCAGACAAAATTTTTCAACTAAGGTGATTGCATTCTTTATGTATGTGTTTCTAATTTTTAGACATTGTAGTAAATGACATTCTGTTGATAAAAATATAGCCACACATCAACCAAATATAAATATGATTCAATTCCTAATGCCTTAGAAAGCCTGCTAGCCATGTGAAACTAAACAAATGAAAGATGTTGACAACCATCTGATTCATATCTAAGCTCACTCTGGCTATTAAATTATGGAACCACCAACATATTTGCTGAATTAGCTCCCATCTCTAACTCAGCTATGATTTATTTCTCCATCTGATCAGTTTAACCATGCTAGCTGATTGGTAGGACTTCTAGTTTTTCTTTTTCTTTTTCTTGCAAAATATTTTTTTTTAAAGAGTGAGCCAAAGATTTTCCAGGTGTTTTGGTTCAAAAATCTCTGTGTACTTCAGGCAACTCATTCATTGAAAAATGAATTCATTGGCAGCAGTAGCAGTGCAGCTGTCATTTTGTTGTTGTTGTTGTTCTCTTCTCTTCTAAGTTTCTGATGGTGGTGGCTACATTAGCCACAAAGATCCTGTCGGCTACATATTTTTCCCCAGAATGTACCAGACATATAAAATACTCAGGGCACTGAAGAGCAAAAATGGGCCAAGGACAAAAGCTCTGAGAGTATTTCAAGCATTACAATTAAAAAATCTGGTGCCACAAAATTATCTTACTAATATTATTCTAAAATTTCACACAGCAATGTTAAATCATACTAGCTGATTCTTTAGGTGTTGTCGATCACATGAGTCTAGTTCCTAGGATGTGATAATCAATTGCCATAATGTATGTGCGGAGCCAAGCAGTGTCGCACTTTGTAATTGACATAAAATTTGAGTATGACAAAGTTTCCAACTGCTGCCCAAGATTATTTGGTATGGCGCTGTGTGCTGATAACTACTGAGACAATAGTTTCCCCATTTAACTATTTACTACTAGGCCAACATATAGTGGACTGTGCAATGCTAGTACACTCAACATGGTTATAACAATTAGTAAAGACATTCTAATAGTTGCAATAACATTAAGTTGAGAAATAATATAGCTATAGCAACTTTTAGAATATCACATTTGTACAGAAAATTATGACTCTGAAAACAGAGGACAGAAAGTTTGGCAAAGGCAAAACTGCGCAATTGAAGAAAGTATCAATAAAAAGAAATAGAACACTTGTGATGCTCCTACCTTTATTTTTCCTATCACCTTTACCTTATAGTCTCAGTTCTCCCAGGAGTTTGACGGAAGACTTCTTAAGCCACAAGGCCAATCTGGAAATTGGCTGCTATAATTGTTGCATTTTAGGACTTTCAGACAATTCAAGACTGAGACCAAGAAATATTTTTACTCTTCTGGTTCCTCTGCCCTCTTATTAGAAGAGTCAAAACACACACACACACCAGCTCATTTGATATACAGACATTTGATGATTTTGTGAATAATTCTGTGTTATCCTCTGTCCCCTTTTCCTTTCTTATCATTTCCCTTAAATCTTTAGAGTGTTTAGCAAACATTCGGTGTTTCAATAAACAATAAAAAATCTAACTTCTGCTAATTGCTCCATGTAAATAGAGAGGTGAATCTAAATTGTAATTGTAAAATTATACCAGGTACTAAACGTATTAGCCAAGGTATTGGTATTGTTACTCAGAATTATACTAGTGATATGGTCCTAGCCATGCAATATTATTTGAAATCTGTTGCATAGATGCACTATGCCTTTCTTAACAATCATCTCCCATTCTTATAAACTGGTATTCCCTGTGCCAGTATTCACATTTATCCTTGTTGTGGTTTTCTAAAACAAACAGAGTCTGATAAGTCCAGGACTGCTGCCACACTTTCTCAACAGACATTTATTCTGTTTTGTCACTTTCTCCTTTCTCTAATTAACACATGCAAAATCCAAGTTGTCTTGAGATTGATGCAGAGAGAAAAAAATACATAGGAAAAAAAATCAGAAAGTGGGGAAATATCTAGAGACAAGTGAGGAGATTGTTTATCAGCTGAGTTTGCCAGTTACCATTCGATGGCTAATGAAAACATAGCGGAAACTCCTGGAGCAACAGAGTGGTTTTCCAGCTGCGCAGCTTTCTGTTTATCTCCTTGAGGAACTTCACAGGAACTGGCCAAAGCTCTTCACTGTTTGCTTATTGTTTCCTGTGTTGCTACTCATGAAAATCAAAGGTAGAAAAACAATAGGACAGGGACATCTGTGGAGAGAAAAAATTGAACCAGGGAAAAGATAGTAAAGACTGCTTGGCCTAGGCCAGTTCATGGGTCTTGATCTTTTGCCAGGGCAAAAAAAGCTCAAATGCAAAGAAGATTGAATCCAGGCAAGGATGGTGTAGGCAAGTTTGGGAGTGCAGCAGTTGACTATGACAAATCTCATAGATTTCCCAAAAGGGACAAAGGCTTATTCCTCAAAATATGAAAACATTTCTCAAGGAAAGGGGAACATAAATATCCACGTAGAACATGCACACAAAAACTGAATCACAGGTGGGATTCACTTACCTTCCCTACCAATTCACAAATGCGAGTGCACTCATCTGTGCATGTGCATCATCTTCTGTGCATGTGCAGTACTCGCACATTACGTCTGGGTGGGTGGGCGGAGCCTCCTGCAGCCGCCGCTACCAGTTCACGCAAACTGGAGAGAACCGGCTGAATACCACCTCTGAACTGAATATATAAAACATTCTATGTTATTGTAGAAAAGATCTATGGAAGGTGTCAAGGCACTTTTTTGAATTGTGGGTAGTAGAAATACATTTAATAAATAACATACCATTTTACTTTCTCTTTCCATATTCTTCCATTTTGGAGCCGCTCCGACTTCATCATCCAATTGGCTGGATTTTTTGTCACTGGCTTGAAGACTTTCTCTTGGATTGATCAGGGACTTTGCGATGTCCCCGAGATCAGCAAGATGTATTCTTCCTGTTCACCGTCACTGCGGGACGGTTTAGGTCCATTTGGACCACCCAGTGGCAAAATGCATTGAGATCACACGTTGTATCGTCACAACTTCGGCCCCGCCTTCCACCATTTTCCTTTTTGTATAGTCATTTTTCTATTCTTTCTTATCAAGGTGTAGCCCGATTCTGAATCTCCATTAGAAAAAAACAGAGTTCTGCCAGGTGTTTATATTTCCTATGCTTGGACTAAGAAAAGATAGTTGAATCCCCACAGTGCAATGGAACCAAAACCCCTTTTAATCTTCCCTTCTCAAAGAGTCAATTTTACTGAATTACTCAAAAGACGCCTCCCAAGGTTATTACTATATTTTCACAAAAATTCCACATAATTCTTAATAAACTTAATATGACATATATACATATATAAAATTATATATAATTTGCCTGTGTTCCACTTTATCTAGTCTTTGCTGCTTAATTGAAGCTAAAGAGACCCTTTTCCCCCATGATCTTGGAGTGTGTAGTGGGAGAAGCAAGGAAGCAAATATACATGTTTAGATAGGACAACAAAAAGACAGGAGAGGAAAGAAATTCAATTAAGCATGACAAAAGGAAATGGAGATACAAATTAATCTTTACCTCCTTATCCATAGCCTTGGGTATCTATTTACAGATAGTTGTTAAATTTCAGGCATTATGCCAATAAGATTTTCCATTGAGTTTCTTGATGTAGAAAGCTAAAGGGACTTTATTCATTTATACTTCTTAACAGCCCATATCCCCTGGAGAGGGACTCTGAGCAGTGTACAATATCATCAATAAAATTAAACATTAAAAACAAAAAAAAATTGAGATCCCATTCCAGCCAATAGCAATCCAAATTAAGTAATCAGAGCTGACCATGCTAAGCTTCTGAATTCAGCCAAGGTCAGCTAGATGCTACCGTGCGTCAGACTAAAAGCATATTTCTGGGCCTGAACAGTTCACAAAAGGAAACATGGCATGCTTTCAAGAAAAGTCTGTGGAAAACAGAATACTGCATAAAATGAATTTTTTGGCTTTCCTGGAAAAAAATTCTTTGCCTTACTACCTCAAACAAAAATGGTAACTGTAGTGATGCATCCAAGTATGCACAAAATCAAAACATCAAGATCTATTGCAAAATATGGTGTCTGTAGTCTTCCTCTAAAGATATATCCCATCATATGCAACAGTAGAATCATAGAACTGTAATCGGAAAGGGCCACAGGGGCATATAACCCAACCTGCTGCAATGCAAAAGAAAACCAAACCAAATCATTGGGAGGCAGCTGTCCAGCCTTTTTTTAAAAGCCTCCAGAGATGCAAACATTTCACAAACTCTGTAGGAAGGTTGAGCATCCACTGTTGTGCAGATTTTATCATCAAAAGTTTTTCCTTTTCCTTAAAATTTAGATGTAACTTAATACCATATTGAACAGTAATGGGTATTTCTATTCTGGCTTCTGTGGCAATGAAACTGCCTCAGGAAAATGGCATCTTTCTTGTAGTTTCCATTTATGTACCTGATATGGGTACTACATCTTTCCTTTGTCTCTTTTCTTCAGACTGTACACCAGTGAAGTGCGGTGAGGTTTATGGCTGGTGAGGCTGGTGACATCATCAGGAAGGTGGGGAATGGGACCACGTGTGCAGGAGGCTGAGGTAGCCTCAGCCTCCTGCACACATGGTCCCATTCCCCGCCTTCCTGAGTCAACATGAAGGGGACTGCGGAGCGCGAGCCATGGGACCACGGAGCGCGCTAAGTCAACATGAAGGGGACCACAGAGTGCGAGCCGGTGGAGTGCGCTCTGCGGTCCCCTTCATGTTGACTCAGGAAGGCAAGGAATCGGACCACGTGTGCCTTTTCCCTTTTCCCTTTTTTTTCTTTTCATGATGAGAGCAGTGAGGCTCTGCCTCCCTTGCCTCCCCTGACCGCACGTCCCTGCTGTACACCCCCAGTTCCTTCATGACTTCTTAGAAAATTCCTCCAAACTTTCTATCACTGTTGCCACCTCTTCTGAACCTGGCCTAACCTGACAGTATTCTGAAAATGTGATGCTCTAAACCGTATAAACCCCTCTAGATTTGAATTCACTAATAAAGAATCAAAGAAAATACTTTTGATTAAAGATTAGATAATACAAAGAAGTATATAGAACAGAATATGCTACAGATATTTCTTGCCTTTTCCAAAGACATCCTGAGTATTGCAAAAGGGATATAGGCTTGGACGGGGCTGTCAAACTCCCAGCCCATGGGCTGGATGCATCATGTGCTGGCCACGCCCAGATCCGGTTTAGCAAAGGGAGGGGAGAAAGTCCTGATAGGTACGTGATGCCACCGTGACGACGTGAGTTTGACACCCCTGGGCTAAGGAAGTCGACAGCTTTATCTACTAATGCAACTTGTTTCAGTTATTCTAACATTTCTTTGACATAGAAATGTAATTATTTATTTTGTACCAGTATAATAATTTTGCTGACATATGTTGAAAGCATACACAAGTTTAAATACTGAGGAAAAATCCTTTTCAAAATTGTAGGCGAAGAATCATAAAATTACACTGTTAGAGGGATTTCTTATTCCGATCTGTGTCAGTCCCATTTGACATCATATTTTGAAACTGTTTTCTGGCTGTCTCCCCCTCACTTTTCATCAAGGAGAGTCACATTTCCACGACCTCATCACTCTACCTTGAGTTAATGAAGCACTCCACACCTGCACCCAGCAGGAGTGGACTTCTTGATTCTCAATTCTCTGAAATCCTAATGGTAGTTGTAGCAGCCAACCATGATGTTACAAACAGAATTACAACAGAGTCACCTGGTGAGGGAATAAGCAAGTGGAGCAGATGAAATCTCCACAATAGATACCTTTCTATGCCGGAAAAAAATAGAGGAAAAAAATAGTTATAATCAATGCATTTGACAAGCTGCTCACTGGGATAACATCCTAAAGTGCAGCCAAACGTTTGAATGTTTGTGTTATATCATGGGAAAAACAATTATATAGTCATTGAATTAGACTATTAAGCTTCCTGGCAACACAGCTGTTCAGCGTTTCTTTAAATGATTTTTTCATTAGCTTATTTCAGTACTGTGGAGAAATACACTGCAATAACCTTCATATGGTCGTCTCATTGATAGAAAGGGGGGTTTACTTGAAACATTATTGCATATTTTACAAGTATTGGTTGATTGACAGATTACTTCATGCATGCATTTCTCTATTTGTTTGAATCTGCTTTAATACTATCAAAATATGAGAATGTTTCCACTCACAAAACAGAATCTTTCAGCTTCTAACATGGAAATGGAGATCCAATACCTATACTGTAGATCCCGAGAAGAATCTGTGTAAGAATTGCCTGAAATTATATCTGGCCAAAAATTTAGTAAGGAGATATTCTGTATACTGGGCTAGAATATGAACATCTAATACAGTTTGAACCTTATGTATACAATTTGTCTCCTGCATACAGGTTTTAAAATTTTGTCAAGTTTGTAAATTGAAAATTTTACAAAGATATCAGCCATGTTTACACAACATACTCATTTAAAGTCTTTCTGAGATTCTTGTTTTAGAAGTTGTACTCATTTAAATTAACATCCAGAGTACCATATGTGAAATGAAGCCGGCAGTGCTAAGATTCTTTATAAACATGTAATTAATACTTCTATATTTCTCAGACTATGTTACATTGACCTCAATAGATTTTCACATACACATAATTTCTTCCTGCAATAAATAGTACAATACTTTTGCACTTAGTTAAAGCACTAAATCTGATCTTTAGAATAAAGCAAACGTCCTCTGAAGGTCTCCTTAAACAATTCAGTCTTTGTAGTGATGTAGCCTCCAGTTCTATGGCTGCTTTTTTTTACTGTGTCATTTTTCCTTGATTTCCTTCTTTTGATCTTTTGGTTCCATGTGGTGTTGTAGTTGATAATTTATATAATATGCAGCAGATTGGTAACAAATGTTCTTAGACAATCAGATGGGATTCATGTTCAAGGGAAACAACCATGACTATTGTAGAATGTTATTTTATCAAGGAGTAAACTTTTTCATAGTTTTATAAGGTACTTTATGGAGCTGGCTAGACATACTGAGATAAATTAAGAAGTAAGAAAGATGTTACAGTTAATAGAGGAGCACAGAGAAGAGTAGAGAAACAGAATTTAACTGAGCTAAACATCATTTTTGTTATTTAGTCATTTTATTCCTAGCACATTTACATATTACTTTTATATGTCCAGAATGAACATATAAAGCTATATGAAGCCATAATAGAATAGAATTCTTTATTGGCTAAGACCCAAGGAATTTGTCTTTGGTGCATATGCTCTCAGTGTACATAAAAAGAGAAGATACATTTATCAAGAATCATAAGGTAAGTATAATCTTTATTGGCATTGTACTTAAATACAACGAAATTGGTTGTATTTACAACACTTAATGATAGTCATAGGGTCCAAATAAGCAATCAGGAAAAAAATCAATATCAATATAAATTGTAAGGATACAAGCAACAAAGTTACAGTCATGCAGTCATAAGTGGGAGGAGATGGGTGATAGGAACGATGAGAAGACTAATAGTAATGCAGCCTTAGTGAATAGTTTGACAGTGGTAAGGCAATTGCTTTTTGGGAAGTTTGACCCTCCTCCTCCTTGACTTATAATTAAAATTATTAAGATGCCATAGTCAACATTATAAATACATTCTGAGAAAGGGCAGGAAAACCTCTTCTAACCTCCCATGGTGGCATGAGCGGATAGAAAAAAATAACTTTCATCTGGGAGATAACCTGGAGGAAGCAAATTATGTTTATCTATTTCAAACTGGTTTCAGAGAAGACTGTGAATTTGAAACTGCTTGAGCTCATGCAATGGGTTTGATGTGGGACTATAACCCTGTTGGCTCTTCTTGAAGTTTCACTGGCTTTTAATACCAGTGACCATGGTATTGTTCTGGATCACCTTAGAGATTCAGAAATATGGCAATGACTTTGTTTCCATATCTCACATATATATCTGAAGGTATAAAAAACACAAATTGTGCTTGAAACAGAAGGTATTGTGTCATATTCCCCAGGATTTCATTCTGTTTTCCAATGTCAACATGAAACTGCTAGGGAAGATGATCAGGAGACTATAAGTTACATGTTATTACAAAAAACTTGTGTAGTTGCTCCGATATCTGTCTGCAGTCAGTACTGGGCTAGATAAGAAATAAAGTAAAATTGAATCCACACAAAATAGAGATAATCAATCAAGAAAGGTGGTAAATATGATTTTCTTTGTGGGATTACACTCTTGCAGAAGAAGTAGATATGCAATACTAAGGTGCTTTTGGAAACAACAGCCAGAATCACCTTTATCCATTTTAATCATGATAATTACTGTATGTCCCTTTCTGGATGAAAATAACTTCAATACTATGAAAGTAGTTCTTGTTTAGGGACAGCAGATTGGATGGTGACTCAGTCATTAAGCTAGTGAAAAATCATGTTACTGCAATTTATAACTTTATTACAGCTTTTCCAACTCATGAGAAAGGTGAGCAAAAGAGTAATAGCATAATTAACAAGAAGGGAATTAATGTTTGTACTTACATTTATTGGAGAGTAAAGGATTACAAAAGAGTACATAAGTATACAATGGGGAATAGAGTACATAAGTATACAATGAAGAATACATACCAAAAGGCATTTAGAAGCAGTTATTGAGCTTGTAACTATTAGTCACAACGGTTTTAGGAAGCAAACAAAAGCTTTCAGTGTGAAACTGATTAGTGTCTTGTCAGTTTTAGGCAGCAGCTACCAGTCAGTTAATTAAAGTAACAGAGCTGAGCTTGATAAATTGTAGTTAGTACTTTTTTAGGGATACTGTAGAACAGGGATGTCAAACTCACTTCGCCACAGTGGTGTCACATCAGGACTTCCCCCTTTCGCTAAACTGGGTGTGGGGCAGGGGTGGGTTGCTCCCGGGATTACTGCCAGTTCAGTGCATGCAAAAATTTTGCATGCACTTGCTCTCTCCCTTCGCTTGCACATGCGCATTCATTTGCAAAAAAGTAGGTCTGCGCATATGCAAAATGTTAAAAAAGAAAAGAAATTAAATTTGTGCAATTACAATTGTTCTGCAAATGCGCAGAACCAAAATCAAGATGGCTGTCCCATAGGAGAACCAGTTCAAGGGCATGGCAGGCCTGGGTCACTGCCAGTTCCAGCAACCCAGGCCGCCAAACCACTACCGGTTTGGCTGAACCGGTCCAAACTGATAGGAACCCACCTTTGGTGTGGGTGTGGCCAGCGCATGACACATCCTGCCAGTGGGCCGGGAGTTTGACAGGCCTGCTATAGAGAAAAGCAGATCAGAAGAAAGAACTTATTTAGATAATCTCTCCACTCTATTAGGGGGTGGGGGAGAAAACAAATGGGTTCAGGCATAGAACAATATAAAGTAGTTTAATGGTGAATAAGTAACAGAGAGTGAGAGAGACTGTGAAAGTTGTAGATGTGGGTATTGGTCACAATGCCTTTTCTCGCTGTCATAACTGTAAACAATCACTGTTTAAGGCAGTCACTAAACAAGGGCTACCTGTGTGCAGGTGTGGTAATATGCTACATAGTATGTGAGGCTGACAGTCCAGAAACTTCATATGGTTCAAAACTGTCAGCCAGCATGGACTCAAAAAGACTGCAAAGAGATCATATTATGTCTTCACTTAAAACATTGCATTGGCTGACAATTTGTTTCCAGGTAAAATATTGGTGCTATTATTATGTTTAAAGCCCTATATTGCTTGGGTTCAAAATATATGGAAGGGTTTATTTGACTATGCGAACTATCACGCTTATTAGATCATATGAGGAAATTCAGCTACATTTGATTGACTAGAAGTGAGTTGAAGTTGAGCCTTTTTATGTTGCCCATTCTAGTTCTTTGAAACAGCCTCTTTGAAGAACTGAGGGAGTCTAAATATCATGAGCGGATTTTTAAAGGCTCATAATATACATTCATTGTACATATTTTACAATCTGTACAATTTTAAGTGTTAATTTTAATGTTATTGTTTTGATGGTTTTAATTGTTATTTTAAATTATTTTAGTGTCATAATTTTAAATTTGTAAATTTAAATATTTAAAGTTGTTTCTTGCAAATGTTTAATTATTCAAACTAGGAAACATCACCAATGCTAGTCTACATGACAACAGCAACCCCAGAAAGCACCAAGGACCTCACAGTTCAACCATGAGCTAAAAATGTTCTCTATTGTTTAGGTAAGGAAATATCTCTAAAACTGTGACCCAGTAGTAGTAGTATTTTTTAAAAAAAATAAAAGTGTATGCTTTTCCATTTTGGAAGGTAAAAAAGTTAGGGAAAAGAAGTAGTACTTGTCAATGGAGATTATTTTTGATGTTGGAAAAGACTTCTGAGAATATCATTGGCAGCCAATAAAACATACAATTGGATCATCAAACACATCAATTGAGACTTCTCATTCAAGGCACAATAACAAATAAACAAACTTAAATTATTTTATTTCAGACACATTACACAAAGACCCAGGTCCCTGGAAAAATGATGTAATGTCAGAGGAAGGTAGAAAGAAAGAGAAGAATTAAAGTGGATGGATTCAATGGTGATAGGTTCACCATTGCAGACCTGAAAAGGGTTAGATATAGATAATCACGGAGAATATCTATGTGGTCCCTAAGAGTTGAAAAAAACTTAACAGCACATGATCAATCAACCAAGAAGTTAACAGTCATTTAAAGTACAAAATCACTCACTAATGTCATCTTCCTTTTATCAGCAGCTGGCCTTATAATTAGAATTAATGCAGTTGGTGTGCAGCATCTATTTTTATATCTTTGGTTTTCCTGGTTGAATGCCAGAAAGGCGTTAACGTGTTGCTCTGATCCATCAGCACCTCATGAAGGTGAGGTGTTGATGGATCATAAGCCAGCAGTAATTGGAATCATGCAGATGGAAATTTAAGGCTGCTACAACTATGGGAAGCAGATAGTGATTAGATGAGCATGGAACACTTGAGATAAAAACATGATAATTAAATAAAACATGTAAGACTGCTAAATTGACTGGCAGTGTTGCAAAACTGAAACTAAATGTGGAAGGTTGTAATTTTAGGCTGTCAGCAACTATAGTCTGATTTTAATAGGAATTGGAGCATAAAATTGCATACATAGAAAATATGCTGAAGCTGTTGTAATTGTTTTTATTATTAATAATTATTTCAATTGCTATTATTTAAGCAGGACAGAGGCTACATCTATATACTGGTAAGATGCTTGGGTCTGCAACCTTTAACTGGGTGAAACACTGCATTACAGGGCAACAGTTTTTGAACTAAGCTACCCCAAATGGGCTAAGTCACAGAATGCATCCAAATTCAGTCATCTTTGACTCCTGTGGGATTAAAAATTATCAATTTTGTGGTTGTTTTGATGTTGATGTGCTGCTGCCTCCGTAATCAAATACCGTCTTTCACATTAGATAGTCAAAGCAGTACTTCTCAGTCCTTATTTCCTAGTAATTCTGTTCTCCCAAACGTAAGGGAATTCTAGTAATTGAAGTCTTGTACAGGAGGCCAAATTTACAGGTGCCTCCCATCTCATCTTTGCTTGAAAGGAATAAAGAATTGCTGAACAGACTAATATACCTACCAATCTGGAAATTATGGAATGAAGTAATGCCATGAAGAGCTTACATGATGAGCTTTTAAAAATCTGCCTTAAAAGATTAGATGAAGCTGTTAAGATTTTATTAATGGAGAACTTAGGCTGACAGACACTAATTAATCTAAAGCAGGGGTGTCCAAACTTGGGAACTTTAAGACTTGTGGACTTCAACTCCCAGAATTCCCCAGCCAGCCATGCTGGCTGGGGAATTCTGGTTGTTGAAGTCCACAAGTCTTAAAGTTCCCAAGTTTGGACACTCCTGATCTAAAGTGTAGTTTCTAGTCTGCTGACAAAAGGATCATGCTGACTTGTAGAATACATAGAATTCATTTTCTCTACATTCTAGATTCCTGTTTCTCCTACTTACCTTGATATGATAAAATGTCTATGTGGTTAGCAAAACAGTCCTTACAGTGGCTATGAATGTTCTATATACATATAGGGTTATATAATACAAAACATGATGTACTATTGCCATGAGAGATATCAGTAGCGCATTTCTGATGTGCCATAAAAATTTAAATGAAATAAGGTGGGCAAGCATAGCGAAAGATGGCACAGGACAGGACACAAGCATACTTATCACATATTCCATACCCAGTCAGACCAAAAGCACCCTTTCATAGAAGACATAATGTAAAACTAGCTTTGGGGCTTCCATGAACAGTTCCTCTCCAATTTGGATTAAATGGGAAAGAAAATAAGAGCCATCTCTGTACTAGCTGCCAATCTCCTTGCGTTACCATGACAGAAAACAGGATATAGTTCAAGGCATCTGTTCTCAGCACATTATTACCAGTTCATAAACCTGACTCCAGTTAGATTAACTTCTTCACAAAGATGTGCTGCCAACTTGTTAACAAGGAGATTTCCAATCTTGTGACAGCAAGAACAGCCATTACTTGCTGGTTCAGAAAAACATAAACATCCTCTTTCTCTCATTTTTTTTTCTGGCACCATGTAAGTCAAGAAAAATATAGCACCTCTAAGTAATAACACATACTATAAGCCTGCCTCTCTCAGATCTTCCTCATGTATCTTCCCACTCTGGGCCTCTTATGCTAAATGAAGTTGCAGCCCTTAAAAAGGACTGAGTTCCTTTGTCCCTGCAGACACAACCAATTGGCATTGAGTGAATCTTTCTGGAGTCTCTTGCTATCTGCATTGCTGTAACATTACATTTTATCAAACTACTTTTTTCACAATCTGGTTTGATAGTAAAGGTAAAGGTTCCCCTTGCACTTATGTGCTAGTCGTTCCCGACTCTAGGGAGCGGTGCTCATCTCCGTTTCAAAGCCAAAGAGCCAGCGCTGTCTGTAGACATCTCTGTCGTCATGTGGCCGGCATGACTAAATGCCGAAGGTGCACCAAACACTGTTACTTTCCCACCAAAGGTGGTTCCTATTTTTGCACTTGTATTTTTACATGTTTTTGAATTTCTAGGTTGGCAGAAGCTGGGACAAGTAACAGAAACTCAGTCCGTTATGCGGCACTAGGGATTCGAACCACCAAACTGCCAGCCTTTCTGATCGACAAGCTCAGCGTCTTATCAACTGAGCCACCGTGTCCCTGTGCTGGTTCAATAACTCCCCCCTAAATTTAACAAACGTTTCCTATAATCGTATCCCCAACCACCACTTCTTTTTTTTTAAAGGATTTTATTGGTTTTTAAACATTTATGGGGAAAGGTAAAAGGGTACATAGAAAATTTTGGCAGCTCCCGTGCTAGTGATAGAAATCCCTCCAAATCTCACAATTTTTACAATGTTAAAGACAACGTATAAAAGATAAGCAAAAACAGAATCTTGTTCTACATTATATCAACCATGTATTCAATCATCTCTTTTTGTCACTTTCTAGTATATCAACAATTATAATAATATTTCAAATGCATTTATTTTTGTGACCTGAGCCTTTTCGATATTGCTCCCTCCTCCCTGTCCCCAGATGGAGCCACAGTCCTTCCCTCCTTCATATCTTGTACATTACTACTTTTTTCACTACCTCCCATATTTTCGTCCTCTAGGAGAGAGCTGTGTTTTTTAATGAAGGCTTCAGCCTCCTGCACTGTATTAATTCTAATTCTGTTTCCCTCCCAAAAGATCAGCATTCCCTCTGGCAATAACCATCTAAACCAAACTCCTTTATTATATAATTTTTTTGATAAGGAGGAATACTTCCTCCTTCTTTCTCTTATCTTTTTCGGAATTTGCTTAAGAATGGTGATTTCTTCATCTTTATATTTTAGTGGTCCCTCCCTTTGGGCCCCAAGCACCTCATCCCTTGTGGTCCTCCTCAGAAATTTAACATGTACCTCCCTTGGAACATTATGACTTCTAGCATATGCTGAATTAATCCTGTAAACCAGATCCATATCCCACCACAGCTGTTCTTTGTCTCTCTTAATGTATTCTGCTAAAATTGTACTCATAATATCCTTAAGGTCTTCATTTTCTGTCTCTGGTAGGTTCTGGAATCTGAGAAAAAAGGATATTCTTTCAAATTTTTTGCCATAAAGTTTTCCAGGTCTACATTTCCCTTCCAGATTGCCTTAACCTCCTCCCCCAGCCCAGCCGCTGCCTCCTCCAATACCACAATTCTCTGTTTTCTGAAATATGATGTTTAACATCTTTGAGTTCTTCTTTGAGATCTGTCACCTCTTTTTTCAACTCATTTTGACCCCTCATAATTTCCTGAAACATTTGGGTAACAGATAAGTCTTTTGAGCTCTCTCCAGACCCTTCTTGTTGTAACAATGAAGTAATTTTCATCTGATGCTTACTTGGGCTGGAGGTGGCAGATGTGGGAGCCAAGAATGACTTGCCCATTAGTGGTTTTTTGGGCCCCATTTATCTGAGTTCAGAGATGGTATAAATCTTTTACAAAAGAAATGGCCTCAGTGGAGTGCGCAGCTGTGCCGATCCAAGGAGGCAGGCAAATCCGAAAGTGAAAAGTTAGTTCTCCATCACAGTTCCAAGACACGGAGGCACACCAGAAAGGGGAAAATCAAATAATCAAGATCCAGGAAGACCATATAACAGGAGAGGTCCAGGGGTCCTTCAGGGGGGTAATAATACAATGCCAGAGATTTTTTCAAAGGTAGTTTCAAAATGCAGACTTCATTTGTAAGTACAAAAATGAAGACGGAGGGAGCCATCTTGGCTCCTCCTTTCACAGGGAGAAGAACAAAGATTTCCATAAAGTTTTTTTTCCTTTAAGAAAACAGCTCAGCAATCACCTCTTGCAATTGTGATATGAATCTTTCTCACATAGTTAATACAGGTGACAAGTCACCTTTAGTCTCTCTCCATTCCAATATATAGAGAAATAATTCAAATGCCGCTTTATCCAAAGGGGGTAAAGAGAAAAAGGAACCCCCCTCTAATCTTCCAGCTTCAAATAGATTGAACACGAACTTACAATAGTCTGCTGCTTATCCATCAACGATAATTAAGGAGATTAGGATGGATCTCTCACCACCCGCATTCCAGCCGCTCCTCCTTAATTAACTCCTTCCTCCCGGAGCCCATTCAGTGAAAGGGCGGAGAGCCAAATGCTGTTCCATGCCCCCCCTCCATTCCCCGGCTCCTGGGGCGAGGGTGGAAACATCCCCGCCGGCTGCCGCTGCATCCGGGGGTTCCAGCAAGCCGCCCTAAGGCAGGTGGTCCCTCTGAGACCCCCTGTGCTCCTGAAAGGAGCCCACCAGAGAGATGAACAGAGGACAACAACGTCCGTCGCCTTCAGTGACCGGAAGTGATCTCTCAACCACTTCTAATATTCCCCTCCATCCATGTCCATGTAAAATTCTCAGGGAGGAAATTTTAGGGAAGGGAAAATAAAGAGAGACAATTTTGCAGAACTATGAATAAAACTGGAAATTTGTTTTAAGGAGATGAATGGTTACATAAATGTATTAATTTTCTATAGTTTATAAACACAGCTACCCAATAGACAAGCTCTATTCCATTTGAACAACTGGACCAGCCTGGATAAAGTATCCCTCACAGGAATACACAGGAAGGGTGCAATTATGGGACAGTGTAGGAGATCTGAAAATATCTCCCTGTGCCTTTGCTATGGAATATAAATGAATATAGTGTTTTGGTGTCCTATTTAATATTTCTAAAAGTAAATCGTAAAATGTAACAGTTAGAAAAGTCCTTGAAGATCATGTTTCACAATTCCCTTCCTTGTGCAAAATAGTTCTAACCTTCTTCTCCTATATCCCACTTTCATAAAGTGAAAAGTTTCCCTCATTCTTCTAAGGGAAACTATTCTTCTCCATTTGTAGAAAACAAATCTGCTTGAAAAATGAGAAATGCTTACAGACAGTCCTCAACTTATAACAGTTCATTAAGTGACCATTCGAAGTTACAATGGCACTGAAAATAGTGACTTATGACTGTTTTCACACTTATGACCATTGCAGCATCCCCATGGACATGTGATCAAAATTCAGATGCTTGGAAACTGGTTCATACTTATGACTGTTGCTCTGTCCCAAGGTCATGCGATCCCTTTTTGTGACCTTCTGACCAGCAAAGTCAATGGGGAAGCCAGATTCACTTAACAACCATGTTGCTAACTTAACAACTGCAGTGATTTGCTTAACAACTGTGGCAAGAGAAGTCGTAAAATGGGGGGAAATTCCCTTATCAAATTTTCACTTACTAACAAAAATTTGGGGCTCAACTGTGGTCATAAGTCAAGGGTATTTTATGGTCTTTTTGCATATACCACTTAATTTTTATTGTTCACATTTCCTGTTTGTGTATTTCATTTTCATTATACATATAAAAAAGGTAGTCATTCTATAATAAGCTTTCTCACATGGAGTGTAAGATTCCCTATGGGTGTTCTCGAGATTATGTGTTTCCTTCACTGCCCTCCAAACTTAAATCAAGGCTTGCTGTGTTTCATAAATTATCACATAAATAGCATACTCCAAACTGAACCAATCACTGTATATAATTTTCTTTGTTACTGTAAAACATAATTCGAGGGTAGAAAGCTATGGAAATAGTTTCTATTAAAATTAGTAAGACTTTGATTGAAAGCATTTGGATTTAGACTAAAAGAAGCAGCAGTCCCCTTTGTTTAGTATGTCTACTCCAGGAGTCTTAAAATAGTATAAAATAGTAAAATAAATAAAGCAATAACATTTTTATTTTCTTATAATGATTTCTTATAGGGGAAAAAAGCTTTTTAATGAGATTTTGGGGACCAGTAACACAAATCATCAAAGTGTTTTGAATAACTGATAATATTTTGATATGCTGAAACTGGAATTAAAGCAGCAATGTGAAATGCAGGGTAGATTTTATTTACAAAATGATAAGAGGACTTGCTCTCAATCAGTGCCTCCTGCTTGCTTGTGTGGGGGTGGTAAGTAGACAAAACACTTTCTTGCTATCTTAAATTCTTGAAACAAGTTGTCTTTTTATTAAGTCAGAAATCAGTAGCAGGCAGTCATAACATTTATCCCAGTGCAGGAGAGGAACTATTGAAGTCTCACCAAGCTACCTAAATGAGTAAGATCTCTGGTCACAATCTTAGTAGTAGAGGTTAGGTAAGCACTAAAACCTCATCACAAGACTAAGTACAAGAAAGCTGCAGTGATCTCAAAGGAAGCCTTTCTTGTTCAAAGGATGGAAACTTTGTCAGAAGTAATATATCAGTCAGATGGATTGGACTAATGATCATTCATTGTAAGCACAAAGATCTACCAACATCCTCTTGAATTTTGAGATGGCTAATTCACATTAGATGTTATGAAAATATATGTATGTATGTATGTATGTATGTATGTATGTATGTATGTATGTATGTATATATATATATATATATATATATATATATATATATATATATATATATATATATATATATATATATATATATATATATATATATATTGTTTTTACATTTAAAACAATGCAATGCCGCAGTGTTGGAGTGATCGTATATTCACATTAGGTACAGCTACTTTCAACCATTAACAGTTAATCTACTTAATACATTGTCTGTCCTTCATTTCGATCACAATATATACATTTGTTCCAGTCAGGGAGTATTCACTTTGTGTTTAATGCCACGGTAATAAATTGTTTTCGTGCATATTTTAAGCAAGATGGTATCTATTACATAGTTTTAACACTAAAGATACTTCCATATCCTAGACCACTAAGAAACTCAAACATCACAAAGAGCTCACAGTACGGAGCCAAAATAAATGTTCATCACAATTTGATATGCATAGTAAGAAAAAAAATCCAAGAAAGATTCAGAACATGATCCAAAATAAGTCCTGCCCAAATGAGTAGAACCAAAATGTGAAAGTGGAATATTAAGAAGGAATGTGAAACCACTCTTCCTGAAGAATCACCTGAACTTTGCAAAAATTACTCATAGCTGAAAGTAACTATGAGAACAAGCAAATAAATAAAAATAGAGTTCAGGGAATCTTTTACCCAAACACACATGCACACTTTCTTAAATACATACAAGCATATGTGTGCAAAAGGTTTCCCTGAACTCCTATTTTTTTAAAACAAATTTAAAATGTATTAAGGATTTTTTAAAAAGGAAGATGAAAACCAATATAAATATAAAATAGGAAAAATACAACAACAACAACAAAAAGGGGGGGGGGGAAGCAAAAGAAAAATAGAAAAAATATATAAAGAAGCAGCTTCTGATCCTCTTTACAACAATTAGAAGTAAGCATAGTTATAAATTCATCTATGGTTACAAAATGACTCTCTTCTTTTTATTATCTAATCTGTATAATCATCAAAACCATAAATAATATGCTCATTTTTTTCTGTAAAAGAATCACATCTTCCTATTTGGTTTTTCAATTGAATTTTATTGAATTTTTTTGTTTCACTTCTATCCACCCAGTACGCTTGATGCAATATAAAAGCTCTGTACACAAAGAATGGTACTATATAGAATAGAATAGAATTTTTTATTGGCCAAGTGTGATTGGACACACAAGGAATTAATCTTTGGTGCATTTGCTCTCAGTGTACATAAGGAGAATAAAATACATTCATCAAGATACAAAAATAAAAATATAAAAAGATACAACACTTAAATGATAGTCAAGGTTACTAATAAACTATCAAATCTAATAAACTATAAAATATATTCCCAATCAGATTATCCTTATTTAGTGATTTCTTCTCTGCTGCACGTTTGCAGTTACAGTGGTGATAAAAACAACTTTATGACCAATTCTTGCATTTATTATCTTGTAGGTCTGTAAAGCAACAGAAAGCTGAAGTAAGATTGGAAGCATAGCGCAATGGTGGAAGCTAGATGAGGATTATCTATCCATGCCTGTACACATGTATACAATTTTATGGTTTGAGATTTATACATAGTAAACTGTTCAAACTGTTGCACAAAATCCTTTTCTTGTCACCTACATTTGCTTTTTGTTAGTTTAAAATGATAAACTAGCATCATCTTTATTTTAAAATGATAAACTCTTAAACACTGCCACCTATCCGGACCCCAGAAAAGTGCCCTTTCTGGACAGAGCCTGCTCTCTGAAATGACATTCTCTTGAGATCTGGGTGGCTCCCACCCTGAAGCTACTCTTAAAGACTCAGCTTTTCTCACGGGCGTTAGGCAAGGCTGTTGTAGGGCATATGTATGTTGCTACTGGCTTGATTTGTCATCTAATTTATTGTTTATTTGTATGTTGCTCTGTGTATTTGCTTTTAAGCTGCCTAGACTTGATTGGAATTGGGTGGTGGCCAAGTTGACGGATTGAATAAATCAGTCTAGCTTTGGGTTTCTAATTTTCTGACCTAGTCATTCCTTGTAGATTTAGAAAGATATATTTCAATTGATTTGTGATTATTTGTTCTCTTTTTACATATAACTTCCACATATATAAAAGGATAAGTCCCCCTGCTTTGCTACACACTTTTTCTTATGAATTCTCTTGCTTGGATTCCTAGGCTGTTAATGCCAGGAATTGGCTGGTCTGTGACTTCTGATTAGAGAAGTGTTCACACATGAGAATGCAAGCAGGCAGATAAGTGACAGTATGTCAAATGAATGAAGAAATAAGTCGCCTATTGAGAAGCACTGGAGCAGCAAATGGGGGAAAAATTGAGGAGAGGAGATTTCCCAAGACATTATTGTCTAAACTCAACAAAATGAGAGAAGACAAATAATGTCTGTTAAAATGTTGATTTCTAATTGATTCTACAAGTTGTAATGGGGAACAGTTTCTCAAGTCTTAGCTGGGGTTTAAAGGAAAAAGGGGGGGAAAAGCACTTTTAAAAATACATATACAATGCTCTTCTATAATGCGATGAATAAAGAAACAGCTGTTCAGTTCATTGTTTGAGTTTCCATGGTAAAAGAGCAAGAGCTGGGGGCAGAGTTTACTGATTACATAGGCAGGATGCCAAAAGGAAGGTTTAAATTTGGGTCTCTTCCACTTTGTCAGAATCATGAATAGCACTCAGTTATATTTCTGCCTGTGCCTTGAAAGATGTCTAGTGAATTATGAGGTTGAGAAAAAAGATCATTTTTCTTCTAACCCATTTAGTTGGAGTAATATAACAGAAATATTTTTTTTAGAGATATAATACTGAAAATATACAGAACACATTACATCTATCTTTTCCTCTTTGAGCTGATTCTAATGTGATTTAGGCACAATGCCCAGATGGGGAATATATTTTGTGGAATATTGTAATCCCATACAGGGGAGATGGCCCTGTTGTGCAACCCCAATGCAAAGAAGACAGAAAAAGAGACTAATGTGGGCCATACTTTCAGATATTCATTGAAATGTATTTCTCTGTAACTGTATACTATTGTTCAGGTAGAACAAATGACAGTTTGAACTATGCATTTCTGCCTTAGGCTCTTCTCTTCTACAGCAGAAATGTGTTGGCACAGTTAAACCAGCAGGATTTAATGTTGAGGGATCAGATAAAGTTGAGCTGTGGTGGGGCAGTGGTTAGAGTGCTGTACTGCAGGCTAAGTCTGCTGACTGGCAGTTTGAATTTCACCGGCTCAAGGTTGACTTAGCCTTCCATCCTTCTGAGCAGGGCCGGATTTTCCTATAGGCTAATTAGGCTTCAGCCTAGGGCCTCAAGATCAAGAGGGGGCTTTTATTTTTATTTATTATCCGTGCCACATTTTTTTATAAAGGTTCGTACCAATTACAACATGTTTCATTTAATATATTGATATATATCACAGTAATGATGTATTTTATTATCTCTCATGTAATTTACAAACTTAAAAATGGGAGGTGAAAGGGCCCCATAAGTGGAATAGCCTAGGGCCTTTTTTCATCTAAATCCGGCCCTGCTTCTGAGGTTAGTAAAATGAGGAGCCAGATTGTTGGGGGCAATATGCTGACTCTGTAAAATGCTTAGAGAGGACTACAAAGCACTGTAAAGCGGTATATAAGTCTAAGTGCTATTGCTATTGCTAACTCTGTGATATTTCCTTTAAGAACAATCCACTGCCTCAGGGTTAATTCCTTTTGGGTAAGCAGGATGAAGAGTCTGAGAGGGGAAAAAATCACATCATAATAAAGCAATACAACAATCTGTGTATTGTAACACAGATAGTTTATGATTCTAATACCGTATTTGTTTATTAATTTGCTTTATAACTACTTTTCCCATACAAAGTGACTCAAATGTTACCCCCCCCCAAATGAAAATTTTAAAAGCATAAATGGAAAATAATACAATTACTACCATTAACATTAGAACTAAGTAAAGTTGAAGACTTTTTTTTAATTCACTGTTACTTGTCTGGCAAAGTCTTGCGCAATTCTTGAGCATTTCTACATACCCGTGATGGGGAACCTATGGCACGTGTGCCACAGGTGGCATGCCGAGGCCTCCCTGTGGGCACTCCAGCTGTCGCCCCAGCCCACCTCCCTGGTGCATGCGCACATGCCTCCCACTGGTCAGCTGGTCTTTGGGTCTCTGCCCTGCATGTGTGGAGGGCATGGCACATGTGCAGGGAGTGCTTGTATTGCATTTTGGGGGTTCGTGCGCATGCACATGCACCTCCTGTGCCCCATTTTGAGCCTGGAAGGCTTCCTGCACCAACCTGATAGCCAAAATGGGGAATGGGGGAGGGGCACATGCACGGGGTGAATATGTGTGTGTGGGTGCAGGTTGCATGTGCGGGGCACATGCATGCATGGCGGTGTGCACATGTGTGTGTGGGGCTGCACATGCACGGGGGTACTCACATTGCATTTTGGGGTTTTGCGTGCACGTCCTTTGGGCGCTCAGCACCAAAAAGATTAGCCATTACTGCTGTATATTTTTCTACAAAAATGGGAAGTTGTAGCAACAGTAAATTCCACATAATAAATTCAATTTTGGGAGGGAAGATGCATCAATATATGTAATGCAAATATAAATAAAATTAGTTCACATATACCTTACAGCTTTTTCAAAGAATTTCCCCTGTGAAATGTTGCACAGAGAAGATAAAAGGATGGTTTTTTTTAAACAAAATTTTATTGGTTTTTAAAACAAAATATTCAAGGAAAGGGGTAATGGATGAAGTACAAATTTTGACAGTTACATTATGCAGGAAATGGCCTTCCCCCCCATTCTCATAACTTTCATTTACTAATACATTAGTTTGTTATTACTAAGTACTATTTTGTCAGCAATAAAATTTTATCTTAAAATAATTTCAATCATTTTATATCACACAGATGTTCAAGTTCATTTCAAGTTTTCTCAATGTTGCCTCTTCTCCCCCCCCCCCCGGCAGGGCTCCGGCACCTCCCGTGTCCTGTAAGTCCAGTGTAGTGTCATTAGGTTTATCTAGGAGGACTTTATTTTTTTCCATAAAGGCCTCAGCCTCAGTGGTCGTGTTGATTCTAACTCTCGTGTCCTCCCAGAATATTAGCATACCTTCTGGCAACAGCCATCGAAACCACACCCCTTTCTGGTATAATTTATTAGCTAAGAGCGAATATTTTTTATTTTTATCTCTAACTTTCTTTGGGATCTGTTTCAGAATGGCTATTTCTCTATCCTTATGTTTTAATGTTTGCCCCCTTTGTGCACTCAGAATCTCGTCTCTTGTGGTCTTTCTAAGAAATTTGATGTGTACCTCCCTTGGGACATTGTGTGTTCTAGTATATGTTGAGTTTACTCTATAAACCAGGTCCATGTCCCACCCCATTTGTTGTATGTCTTTTCCAATAAATTCAGCCAATAAATTTGCCACAATATCCCTCAAGTTTTCATCATCAACCATAAAAGGATGTTTTTGAGGTTTATTTTAAAAATATTTGCAATAGTAGACACTTCAATGATCAACAGGTTTATTCTTGAATCAGAAGGATTTTTTCTCTCAATGGCAGTTGATTTATTTTATTCAGAGGTAGATTGCTCCTAGTTCAGCCCGGATCAGCCGAACTGGTAGTAGCGGCGGTAGGAGGCCCTGCCTACCCTCCCACATGCTTCTGCGCATGCACAGAGGTGTCGCGCGAGCGTGAAAGCGCACCCGAGCAGGTAGTAAAAAAATTGACAACCCACCACTGGTTTTATTGTACACTGCCCAGAATCATTTCTTTGTGAGATGGACAGCTATGTAAATTAGATAAATAATTAGATAATATTCTAGATGAGTGGTACATTTAATGTGTCTGCATTTAAGTGTGTAATGGGAATCAGGAGGGAGACTACAGGCTTATTGCTTTGGGTCATGTGACCAAGTAGAAAGGGACGTAGAATGGAGCAGTTCTGACATTCTATGCATGTTAGATAATAGCTTTATCAGAGTCAATCTGCAAGCTTTGTAGAATTCTTGCCCAGTTTACTTCATTTTGTGTCTTATCTCCCTATCAGATTAGTCATTTTAGTCCCATCAATCTAGATTTGGGCTCCACAAGAAAAATCCTGGAAAATTATGACTTGCACTTTTTCACCTATAAAGCATCTGTATTATGCAAGGTGCAACTTGGTCCACCAATCTCTTCTACTGTTAGGTAAAATGCATTGATCCAGCAAAGAAGTTCATAAACTCTGTTCTAAGTTAATTTTTAATGGCTTATTATTACAGATGTGCTTGTGATTTTCCAAGTATTCGCTGAATATGAACAAAAATATTCTATTTGTCCAGAACAGCAAAATAAAAATCTATTCCTAAGAGATGAAAAAGAAGAAGATTACATTCATGTAATCTGCTGATTTTTAAAACATGAGCTTAAATACTATTTTGAGGGGGGATATATACAACACGTGAGGAATAAGTTACAGAAACATCTACAGAAGACTGATAAAGTACCAGACATTAACACTTAGCTACAGTTAATGTACAACAGCTCAAAAAGACAGAGAAACTAAGAATTATGGCATAAAATCATAAAACACTGCAAAGAAATAGAATATTACTCAACCACTGAGACATTCCTTAGAGGTACAATAAACAATGTATTTTGCCCACAGCAGCACATTATGAACAAAACTGCTAGTTGTCTGAACTCCATTTTTAATGATTCAGTTTTCACAATTGAGGAAAATTATATTGAAGAAACTATGAAATATTTTGGTATTTCTTCGGAAAGCCTGATATTTAAGCCAAAGGGCTCAAATTGAGAAATATTGTTTAATTTCCCAGAAATCTCTACATGAGATCAAACTACTTTAAAAATAGAGTTATTTAGGTTATAATCATTAAAGCCCTTTTCCTTACATGAGAAATAAACACTGAATATTTTGGACTTTTGAAAATCATCTTGTCTCTTTACTTTATGGATGCCTGTCTTAAATTGATATTTTTTATAAGAAGGCTGTCTGAACCCATAATAAATCCTTCTTTATGCTATAGTATGCCAAAAACTAAATAAAACTGACCCTATGATAGCAGCTAAGTCTAGTCAAGTCTCAAGACAAGTCTAGTCATGACCATAACATCTAAAAGTAGAGAATGAAGTATGTGTTATATTTTACTGATTTTGCAGGACACTGCACTGATATTTATGCAGTCTAGCTTATTTCAAGATGAAAATGACTGGTTTGGCTAAACTGGTAGTGGAATTCAGACCTGGGTCGCAGAATCGGCAGCGACCCAGGCCTGCCACTCCCCTGAACCGGTTCCCTCCCTGCCGCTGGGCCACCGCCATTTTGGTTTTTAGTGGCTGCGTGTGCGCAGTTCACTGTAAATTGTTCTGCGCATGCATGCAGCAAACCGGTAGTAAAACTGGCAGCAACCCCACCCCTGACATATATATTATTGTCATTTTGAACTGAAATTATGGCTCCTTTGGAATATTTAATCTTTATGCTTTGGCGAGTTTGGAAAATTGGTCCTAAGCAGCTCTAACTATGTGTGATTTGATTAAGAAAGAAGTGGCAGTTCAATCAATAAATAGGAAGAATGGTAGTTTTGAACTAAAAACTGGGCAAATTGATAAAAGCATTGAAAGATCCATCCAAAATAGTGGGACGAGAAAGTCTTTTTGCTATTTCTATTTTGCTATGAAGTCTTTGAAAGAAAGTTTTTCCTGAAGACTTTGAAGGTGCTTTGTGCTTAAACCCACTACAATTTTGGCTCTGCCATTTTATGTTTTCAATTGCATTTTCTTCCATACTTTCTGATATAGGAAGAAACTGCTGTAATTCAAACATTGGTTTGATACTGTGATTCAGACATTTGGCCCATGGTTTACTAGAACCAAATGCTAGTGCTAGAGGCATTTGTTGAACTATTTCGTCTTGAAATGCCCAATTTCTTATATACTGGAAAGACTGCTGTTTGACGACAAGCCAAGGTGAGGGATCTGACAGGTTTGTTATTCCAGACCTGGCAAATGTAAACTTCACTACTCCACTTAATAGTTATTTATTTTCATTCTAAAATTACCATTCATTTTATTTCTTCTCAAAATAAATGCTTAGTAACATATTCAGTATATAAAACATATATAAATCTGAATATTGATGGATGTGAACATTAGAATGAAGAAAGAAATGAAGAAAGAAATAAAATCAACATATTTGGAGTTACTGAAGTCCATAAATATAAAATATGTAATTGTATCAGCTTTTAAAAAAATATAACATATTTTCTCTTTTAAACATTGCTCTTAAAGATAATTTTAATATAGCTTCTTCTTTAGTGCAAAAATTTAAAAAAGAAACAACCGATATCTAAAATTAGCTTATATTTGTTTGTTTTTTTATTATGCAATACAACATTCTCTGCAGAATTTTTTTGAAAAAGTTACAGACAAATAAACATGTAATAAAACACATATTGGACTAGGATGAGGGTAGAAGGTTAAACGATCATTTAACCTTTTAGTCCACTTTAAATATACCATATTTTGGGGAGTATAACACACACCTTTTTCCCCCTAAAAGAGGCTGAAAATTTGGGTGCACATTATACTCTAAATGCAGCTTTTTGGAAGCTTTTTTTCAGCCCTAATGAGGTGATAACAAGTGAAGTGATCTTCCATTTCAGGCAAAGCACGGAAGATCACTTCACTCCTTAGTACCTCATTAGGGCTGAAAAAAAGCTTCAAATATTGTTATTGCAGCATACTGTTGGAAAAATTTTCCAGTTCCATTCCAGCTGGGAAAAGCCAACAATGAAAGATTTGGAGACTGCCTTAAGAGGTACCTTGTTGAGATCGCTTCCGGTTTCCGAAGGCGACGGATGCTGGGCGTCTGCTGTTCGCTTCTCCGGTGGGCTCCTTTTAGGAGCACAGGCGGTCTCGGAGGGACCACCTGCCGTAGGGTGGCTTGCTGGAAGCCTCGGAATCGGCAGCAGCCATGGGGGGTTTCCAGCCTCACCTCAGGAGCCAGGAAGCGAGGGGGGTGCATAGCGCAGCAGTCGGCTGCCTGCACCTTCGTTGAATGGACTCCGGAAGGAAGCAATTAATCAGAAGTAGCGGCTAAAGTGCTGGAGGTGAGAAGTTCGCTCCAATCTCTCTAACCCTCTTTAACTGATGAGCAGCAGCCTTTTGTAAGTTGTGGATTCAATCTATTTGAAGTTGGAAGATTGGAGGGGGGTTCTTTCACCCCTCTTGGGTAAAGCGGCATTTGGACTATCTCTCAATTTTGGAATGGAGAGAGAGAGCAAAAGTTGAATTAGTCACTTGCACTAACTAGTGAGAAAGATTTATATCACAACTGCAAGAGGTGATTGCTGAGCTGTTTTAAAAACTTTATGGAAACTTTTCATGTTCTACTCCCTGGTTCCCTGTGAAAGGGGGAGCCAAGATGGCCTGCTTCCATCTTCTTCTTCACACTTATAAATGAAATTTGCCTTTTGAAACTACCTTTGAAGAAATTCCTGGCCTTATATTACTACTCCCCCCCCCCAAGGACTCCTGGAGCTCCTCCTGTTATGTGGTCTTTCTGGATTTGGATTATTTGATTTTTTTTTTTTTTGGCTTGGAATTGTGATTGAGGATTAACTTTCACTTTTGGATTTGCCTGTCTTCTCGGACTCACCCAGCTGCATGCTCCACAGACGCCATTTCTTTTGCAAAATATTTATAGTCATCTCTGAACTCAGACAAATGGGGCCCAGAAAACCACCTTCAGGCAAGGTAGCCTCGGCACCTACCTCCTCTAAATCCAGCCCAACGATTCAACAGACAAAAATTCCATCATTTTTACAACAAGAAGGGACTGGAGAGAGTTCAAAAGATTTATCTGTTATCCAAATGTTCCAGGCTCTTATGAAGGGACAAAATGAGTTGAAAAAAGAGGTGGCAGATTTTAAAGAAGAGCTCAGAGATGTACAGCAGCAAACAACAGAAAATAAACAAAGAATCGGTGTGCTGGAGGAGGGGGAGGTTGGGCTGGGGGAGGAGGTTAAGGCAGTCCAGAAGGGGAATAGAGAATTGGAAAGTTTTATGGTAAAAATAGAACTTGAAAGAATCTCCTTTTTTCTCAGATTCCAGAACCTACCGGAGACAGAAGATGAAGAACTTAAGGATATTATGATACAATCTTAGCAGAATATATTAAGAGAGATAAAGAACAGTTGTGGTGGGATATGTATCTGGTTTACAGGATCAACTCAGCATATGCTAGAACACATAATGTTCCAAGGGAAGTACGTGTTAAATTTCTTAGGAAGACCACGAAGGATGAGGTGCTAGGGGCCCAATGGGGGGACCACTAAAATATAAAGACAAAGAAATTACCATTCTTAAGCAAATTCTGAAAAAAATAAGAGATAAGATGAGGAAGTATTCCTCCTTATCAAAGAAATTATATAATAAAGGAGTTTGGTTTAGATGGTTATTGCCAGAAGGAATGTTGATCTTCTGGGAGCGAAACAGAATTAGAATTAACACAGTTATGGAGGTAGAGGCCTTCATTAAAAAACATAGTGCCCTCCTAGAAGACGAAAATATAAGAGGTAGTGAAAAAGGTGACAATACACAAGATATGAAGGAGGGAGGGGTTGCGGCTCTGCCTGAAGACAGGGGGGAGGGAGCAATATCGAGAAGACTCAGGTCACAAAAATAAATGTATTTGAAATATCATTGTAATTGTTGATATATTAGAAAATGGCAAAAGAGATGATTGAACACATGGTTGATACAATGTATAACAAGATGCTGTTTCTGCTTATCTTTTATCTTTTGTTTTTTCTTTTCTGTAAAAGTTGTGAGATTTGGAGAGATTTCTACCTCTAGCACGATGGAGCTGCCAAAATTTTTGTATATCCACTTACCCTTTCCCATAAATGTTTAAAAATCAATAAAATTCTTTTTTAAAAAAGGGGGTACCATGTTTTCCCAAAAATAAGACAGGGTCTTATTTTCTTTTCAACCCCAAAATAAGCGCTTGGTGCTTATTTTTTGGGAGGTCCTATTATTTTTGAGGTGCAGGAGGTGGTGAGTGTGGTCACCTCACAGCTGCTGCTATGTTGCAATATTTTCAGGGAGGGCTTATTTTCAGGGGAAGGCTTATTTTCAGGGAAGCAGGGTAGTTCTTTTGTCCAGTTTCTATTTTGGGGAAATAATCCTCTCAAGGGCAAGGTAGAATTTTTTCCTATCAGCTGTTTGAGTTTTCTCAATGATTTCCTTCAGGCAAGTGCTGGGCTGGTTTGTTGATTCACCTTTGTTACATTTTTACTAGATGTGAAGTGTTTTTGGCTGAATGTCCAGAAATCTAGTTAAGCTTATTAAGAGTTTCCACAACTGGCTGAGGAAAGAAAAAAGTGTAATTTTATTATACTATTGTGTTTGCTTGCTTTTCTGGTGTTATGGGAATAAAAATGAATACATGGTAGGCAGAATCCCTCCTATTTTTCTCCCCCAAAACTAAGGTGCATCTTATACTCTGGTGCATCTTGTACTCTGAAAAATACGGTATCTTTGTCAAGTTTATGGAAAATAAACTAGCTGCCTGAATTTGTTTTATTTCCTTTTTTCAAATAATTGTTTGTTAAAAATGTCAGGGAATGTAATCTGATTTCAGAGAATAAATTTGTCCATATCGCAAATCCAGTCAAACATTGACAAGATTAATGAAAAAGATAGCATCTAATAAAAAGCTCTTTTAGCATCTTGATTCCATGTTTTATTGGACCAGTTCCTGCTTCAGCATCCAGAAATTCTTCATTTTCTGCAAGACATATATGGTGCTTTCCCTTCCATGTCTTTCACAGAAAAGAAAGGTTTTCTCTTAAATTAGTGGGGTGGGGGAAAAGAAATAGAAGTGTTAACTTTATCTAATTGAAATGGCCAAGAGCTGTTTGTTTCTTTACTGAATTAAAATAATAATAACATTCTGATTCTACAAAAAACCACCCTACTTGGAACAGCTTATGTCCTCCGATGTTACCTTAACAGTTCCTAGGTCCTTGGTTAGGACTCGAGCTGTTGAGCTACCAACCAGCCCCAAAGGCTGTGAATCTCACCAAAGATTAACATAATAATAATAATAATAATAATAATAATAATAATAATAATAATAATAATAATAATAATAATAATAATAAAGCTTTTCACATTTTCCTGGCAAAGCTCTTCTTATAGACATTTCTTGAAAGAAATATCTGGCAACCATCTTCTAAAAATTAAGATGTTCTCCCATTTCATTCATCTCCACTTTCCCTCCCCTTCCCAATGACAATGAGTAGCCTCTTTCTCTTCAGGGACAATTTCACAACATTAGTTTCATGCATTTGGGCTGTCATAGATGAATTAATCTGAAACCCAGATAAACTGTTGTAATAAAGGATCCAAATGCTCTTCATAATTGGCACGGATGATCCCACGTAACACCGCTCCCGCGCGAGCTGCACTGGCTACCTGTGGTCTTTCGGGTGCGTTTCAAGGTTTTGACCACCATCTTTAAAGCGCTCCATGGCACAGGGCCTAGTTACCTGCGGGATCGCATCCTCCCTCACACATCCCTGCGGCCAATTCGCTCTCACAGGGAGGGGCTTCTCCTGGTGCCGTCCACTAGGCAATGCCAACGGGCGACACCAAGGAGTAGGGCCTTCTCTGTGATGGGCCCAACCCTCTGGAATGACCTCCCCCCCGACATTAGAACCACCACTGACTTCTGCTCCTTCCGGCAGAAACTGAAGACACACCTGTTCCGACTGGCTGGCCTGGCATAATTCTTAACGTCTACCTCCTGGCATATATATTTCCTACTGGTTTTTTAGGGGACTTAATTTTATAGGACACTGGGGTTTTAAATTTTGTATATTTTAAATTATTTATTTAGCAATTACAGTTCTGTCTATTTTATCCTCCTCTTATTTATATTTATATTTATGTATTTATCCATCTAATAATTTTAATTGTTATTATGTATGATGTTTTTGATATGGACTGTACACCGCCCCGAGTCCCTTTTGGGAGAGGGGGCGGTCTAGAAGTGCTAATTAAATTAAAAAACAATTTTGTCATCAAATCTTGAAGCAACTGAAACTTCACAAAACCTTTAGCTCCATGTAAAGCTGATAACAGTAATACAAACTCAACAAAAGTTAAATATTTGTCAGCATGGCTGGATACTTTTCCAGAAATTATTGCTGCAAGTTAACTGAGCATAATTTGAGCAAAATTATGTACCAACCAAGATATTTATATTAGTTTTGAATATTTTCAAGTTCAGGTAAATTTTAAAGTTTTCTAAAAGTGCTTATTCACACTACCTAACTGCCACTTTCCTAGAATAGGCCAATAACTATAGGCCTATTCTAATACATGTACAGACATATTATTCACCCTTCTGTGTGTGTCTCTCTCTCTCTCTCTCTCTCTCTCTCTCTGTGTGTGTGTGTGTGTGTGTGTGTAAATTTGATATGTTTTCCTGTGGCACTTTTTCTTCTTCTTCTGTTGTCTCAAGAATTCTTGTCTATTTGGGATTGAGCATTTTACTTCCTGTTGGCTAATTTATTATTTATTTTTAGTTAGCTAGTTAGTTTGTCACCCATGTGCACGATAACAGGAATAAGAATAAGCATGAATAAGAAGACAGGAAATGGGTACAAATAAAAGGGACGGTAGGACAGGGACATTAGGCACGCTGATGCGCTTATGCATGCCCCTACTGACCTCTTAGGAATGGGTTGAGGTCAACAGTAGATAGTTTAAGATTAAAGTTATGGGGCTTTGAGGATATACCAACAGAGTTAGGTAGTGCATTCCAGGCATTGACCACTCTGTTTCATAAGTCAATTGGCATATTCATAGAAGGTAGAACAGGACCTTAACCGAACAATAGTTGTCAATACATGAACTTCTAAGACTTATTTGTACTCAGTATTAAAAGAGCACACTATCTTAGAGTATTAGCCTTGACGTAAGAGGTTACTGATTCAAACCCTAGCAAAACTTTTCAAATTACTATTTCCTGTATCTGCTTTGCTTTCCCTGAAGGAAAAGTACAAAGTTGCAGTGTTCTATCATTTTTCTATTAATTGAAGTAAAGGGGCCTCATACGTAACACCTTTAAGAAATTATTATACCTGACATTCGCAAGACGGACAGCAACATCCCAAAGAAAGAACATTCTTTAGCTAAAACTACGTAGTTAATCTTATCTGCATATAGGCAGGGGTTAACAACCTATGTCTACAAACTGGATATAACCTACCATAGTCTCTCTCTCTCACTCTCTCTATCCATCGCTCCCCACTGGGGTCCTTGGTTACTGAAGGTCTTTTCTCCCCTTCCCTCCAGACTCATTGGCCATACCCTTATTTTTCCCTTTAGCCATGCATCCCCATTTTTTCCCTAAGAAAGAAATGTGTTTCTATGGTTTGACCTAAAGAGTCCTCCCTAATACAAATGTATTCACCTGTGACAGGGAGAGAGAGTGGCTTCCCACCCACACAGAGACATGGCTTCTGGCACTTATGCAGGAGAAAATTAGTGAGCCCTGACATAAACTATGGAGATGCCGTCAGCTCTTCGTTATTCTAAAGAGAAATTAAAAAAAAAAACTCCAGTTATAAACTTTGTGATTTCATCCATTTCTACCTTCTAAAAATGTTTGCTGATGGTTCTGGTGATGGGGCAACCAGGCAAGTGAAGACAACCCCAAATATATTGCTCAACAGCCCTTTGATTTGTTATTTCAGTATGTGTGATAGTTGCAAACTGTATTTGTCTCTAATAGTTATGTCTTTTGTGAAAAAGTTTGACACAATCCCATGGACTCTGCCACATGTCATCTCCCGAGTGGCCTCCAGAAGCCAGGAGAAAGAAAGATATAGTAAAAAGGGGCAACAGTCCCAAGAATCTTATCCATATTTCTCATTGTTACAGGATGAAACTCTCCCCAGCTTACCTGGCCAGTCCATGCCTTTGCCGTTTCTCATCTGTATCTGCCCAACTGAAGTTTAACTTCAAGGAAATTAGATCCATTTGTCTGCTAAATGTTATTTATGTTATTATTTTATGCTAACCAGAGTTTCCAATTCTGGCACTTCATGTTATGTTTTTTTGTAAATTTAGTTTGAATATAAGAAAATTTAAGTGTTTTGAGTGATATAAAGCTGGTGAAAATATGCAAGGGCAGCCTTAAAGTATGATGTAAATTGTATTTTTTTAAAAAACTAAAATGTTAAAAACATTATGGAAGAACAGTGGGTTCTTGGACATGGGCTTATTTCCAGAATTGGACCGATTCCAGAACTAGCAAGAAGGTTGGCCCCACGACAGAAAGAGAATGCATGAGAAGTAAAAGGATCTGCTTGAAAGATCCTTTGTGAAGCCTCAAGGAAGTAAGCCAGAGGCCCATAAAAACTTCTTCCTTAAAGATAAATGAAGACAATTATATGGGAACCAAGCCTCATTATCTAACTCTGCACTTGAAACAGGTTCATAGATCCAGTAATATAAACCAGTTTCCTGTTTTCCAAATTTGCCTTGAAGTGCAGTATTTTACATCTGCCTGAGTTTGGCCTGAGTCTGTTTTTTAGAAACGGGGACCACCACTGTGGTCAAAACAAACAATTGCCTCATCAAAAAGATTGTGGCTTGATTTTAATGATGCTTCCAGTTGGAATTCAACTGGTCCCTGAAAATGTCCAAAGAAAAGGAAGATAAATGGAAACTGCTAATATATGGAGAAGGAGATGTTGCATTTAACAACCATTGCATTGTATTCTGTAATTACATATTTTAATATACACCTATAGAAATAGAGGGAGAATGCTTCAATCCATATAGGATATCAATACCGAAATAACGGCAAAAGTGTAGGATATATGTCAGGTGGAGTAGTTGAAGGATAAAATGGAAAAAGAAATGGAGAAAGAACACATCTGGCTTTAATACTCTGACAGCTTTTCTTCCTTCCTTCTTTTGGTTCAGGCTATTTTATTTTTTTTGCTACACATCTGTGTAGTTCTTTTTTTTTTGGCATTTAAACTTCAGTTCTGCTGAAGGGTTTCTTCAGAGTGACGCAACATTTTAAAAACTAGCCTTAAAAATGAACCAAGCCTGTTCCAGATACACAGTCTTCATCTGGTTGTTTGGAATACAGCCCAATCTCATACTAAGCATCATGGATTTCGCAGAGCACTGCAGCTTCCTGGGCCACTTGTAAGATAAGAAGGTCCCCCTTTCAGTGAATGAGACTTGAGAGAAAGAGAAACCAGACTGTCAGCTGGCACTCTGCCTTCTGCCTTGTGCGGTTGCAACTGAAAAACCTCACATTTCCTGCTCTTGCCTCAGTCCCATGAGCTGTAATAGATGTTGCTCTGGCTGGCAGACAAATAATGGGACTGCATCTATTTTTTTTAAAAAAAAGTATTAGTGTTACAGCTATATTTAATGCAGTGTATCTTGACCTGCTATACAGGCTTTATCATGAAACTCTATTGAGTGAAAACCACAGGAAAGCTGTAATGACTTAGGCAGAATGCTGGATTCAAAATTTAACACCTATAATGAAAAAGGCTAAAATGCAATTTTCTTCTAGTGGCTGCCTGTATGTGGCACTTTAGCAACCATGAAAGAGGAAAGTTTTATTTTATCATTATTACTATTAAAGTACAATTTAGCCACTTGATTAAATGTGTGTATTTGTCCTGTTTTGGCCCTTCACAGTTTTATGCTGTGGTCTTTTGACAAAAGTCCAGTCTTTAAGCTGCTGTTACTGAACTATTTGACATCTTCCTCAATTGTAAATAAAAGACACAGGGCACTTCCAGCAGACAGACCGAATATACCATCACTTCATAGTATTGAGAAACTGCCAGTCCTAGTGAAAGAATCACAAAGACATAGAGCGGATTGAAGTGCTGGGTGAATGCATCCAATAGCTATACATAAATTCTATAGTAGAACATACTGGACAACATTTAAATTAGCCAGAGAACCAATTAAAGTAGGGTTTGGACATTTGTGGGTGGTCCCCTGCATCTCATTTGCAACCCAAGAATGTTCCCCCTCCCCAATGGAAGCTGAAACATGTGGTCCTTATGTGATCCTTTCACTTTCAGTTGCGTAAGTCATTTATTATACCACACAATCATCAGATCACCAGCAGTCCAAAAATATTAAAACCTTGGTAGGTTTTTTTTTTTTTTCATTTGGAGGGAGCTTGAAGGGCAAAAGCAAAATGCCCTGTAGCTCTGCACAATTTAAATTTCCAACATCACCAAACCCCCAAAAAAGAAAGGGGGGGGAACCCAGCCCACCTACTTGGATGATACCACCACCACATCCAGCAGCTCTTAGGAAGGGAGATTGGAATGTATCCCCAGGCCAAAAAGATTGTTTTTCCTTTTGTCATCTCATCTCCATCAGCATCTCTTCATTACCCTTTTTGTTTCATGATTAAATCATTACCATGATTTGTTTCTGTGATTTCATCTGACTTTTTCCTTTTTCCTTTTATAAAGAAAAAGTCAGAGGAAATCACAGAAGCAATCTTTTATTTTGCAGCTAAATTATTGCTACGGAATAAGACAAATTGCATTGTAGATATACATTCTACTTATTACAAGCTGAAGTCATGGCAGCATTTTACAGCTATAATCCTTAAGATTATATGGGACATAAACTATAGCTAATTATTGTTAGAAACGAGAATTACCCTACAAAAAGACCTTTAAATGTTCAAAAAACATTTAGCAAAGAGAGGAAAAATATGTTATATAAAAAATATATGATTTTCTTTGTTTTTGTTATCTTCTGTTTCCATGCCAAGCTGATTCAAAATTGTTTGTGTTTTTGTGCAAGTACATAACAACTGGACAATTAGTGTTTCCGTTTCAAATTGCCCTTTTTCTTTTTGTTGCTGCTTGCCAAGTGAAGTTGTTACTGGGAATTTATACTGAAATGATAACTCTGATGTTGAAGTATCACAGCTGTGAGTAGTTTTTAAGAATAGGTAATATTTAGGTTGTACTTATAATTAATATTAATGCCAAAGTGCTTACTTCAAACATCATGCCAGTATTGGAAGAAAATTCTGTTCTGGTCTACAGTCAAATAAATGATCACAGGACATCTGTTTGAAGTGGAAGTAGGATTAGTTTCAACAACAAAAACATGAACACACAATCTGGCTGACTATAAATTTTGAACATTGAAAATAATGTACTTACAGTAACAATGGAGTTTGATTTGAAGTATGTTATATATGTAAATTGAGGTGTTCCTGCCTTAAGTATGTGTGAAGTCCCTGAGAAAGGAAGCTCCATTCCTTGTTCTGTAGGGTAGGTGATCTTAGGTGTGTAAATCTCTTCCTTGATGTGGAATTTTATGACAGATCTGGCATCGGGGATGCAGCATTTTTTTGTGATTAAAAAATCCTTTATTTTGAGGGGATTCTGTTTTATAATTGTTTGGCAGTGTTGACTTACCTACTGGAGAGACATGCTTAATTGCAGCCCATATGCCCAAGTCATGCCCTAAAAGCTTAAGCTTTGTTTTGTGGTTACTAGTATATCAGAGGTGGTTGAAGTTGATGTGCGTCCTCACTAAGGAGTGTGTGTGTGTCATAGAGGCTTATTAGTCTTTATTTTTTATTCTTCCAACACTACTCATAAACACTAGTCTAAACCACAATAACTTGGGTCATATCATACAGTAAGGCACAATTTTTAAGTATATCTTGTTGCATACGAGAGAAGTGGATGGATTTAAACAATAGGTAACAAGGTATTTACACCCCTGGTAGATGATGAGACTCCCAAAATGTAGAATGGTGATGATGCATCCATTTGATAAGATTCGTAATTAAGTAGGCAAAACTTTGTAGTTAATTTGTCCGCAGCAAGAAAAGGGCAGTTAGCATATTCCAACCAATCTGTTTACAGCAGAAAGAGAGGTCAACCTTGCTGTCCTGATTCATGATGGTACGTGTTCTTTGATGAAGCTTGCACATGGCCTTCCAGAGTGAGAGGCCCCAAAACCAAAACATCTAAGAACAGAAGTGAGCAAAATGAAGGGGTTTTTTTCCCCTCCAACAAAATGAAATTTCTCTGGCTAAAAGTAGCTATCAGTCCTATGTAATGTTGCTGATAGATGTTGATGCTACGTCAGATTTCTTTGTAGAAATGCTAGCATGAAAAACCATACTTGGCAATTACTTAGAAACACAATAGAATGCTAGGTAAACTAGACTTAGATTCCACACTGTAAAATGTTCAAGATAGGAACACTCCAAAGAGGCAAGCAGTATTTTCTCTGGTCAGCAGAGGGCACAAAGTGCCTAGCACCAAGCCTGGCTGGAATAGGAAGAACAATCTGGATGTACCAACAAACATGGAAAAAGCATGGAAAAAGCAGAAGAAACTGTAGAGGCTTTCAACAATTCCCTTGAGAAATAGCAGAATCAGAACCTTTGTAAAACAAAAAATGTTGGGCATAAGCACCAAGTTTTTGAAAGGATTAAAAAGTACCTTTTTTCTGCTTGCCAGATAAAACTTTGAGGGAAATTAGCAATGGAAAAGTAAGATATCTATTCCCAGGATTAGAAATTTGAATTACTTTGAAATAACATACTGTTATCTCAAAAGACTAAACTTCTTGTGCTGGTGACCGACTCAGATTGGATCATACTGCTAACGAAGCTGATATAGATATCTCGGTGCAATGATTTCCTAGATATATAAAGGTTGGTCTTGAATTATCCACTCAGTCTTGTCATTTCCTTGGAAGGACAAACAATTCAGCATTAAGAGTATAGTTGATTATACCACTTTTTCCGCAACTCCACACACCACTGTCACTCTTAAAAGATTACAGTTTATGAGTGTACATTTAATTCCCAACCATATTCATTTTGCTCATTTAAAAAGATCCAATCACCTTCTGAGAAGAAATCATTAACATAAATAAAAAGTATTCTAGCTTCACTAGAGAAAAGTATCACTCCATATAAGGAAAGGAGGATATACTACTTGAGCAATCACTTACAGCTAACATTAAAAATAGGCCTCAGACTGACCACCCAAGATTGCATTCCTCCAGTTGTCTGAAATCCAACAAAATCTATGTCAAATTTCATGATTATGAATCCTCAGTCATTCGTATCCTTAAATCTGATGTAGACTTGAAGCCGTTTTCTTGTTTTCAACAACTTCCCACTTCCTTGTAGCCTTTGCCACAAAACTCCCAACTTGATTATGTTAGTCATCACGAGAGGCAGTTAAATGTTGTAAATTTCAAGCAATCCGTTGCTTCCTTCCAATCTAACCCCTAGGGAGATGTGTGATACAGAAATATTCAGAAAATTTGTAATAACTGTATCCGCAGAGATGGTAACAAGCATGTTATTTTAACTCAAGCACAGGAACATCGCTGCTATTTTTTTAAAAAAAAGTAAAATTGGATTGGGTTTTGGGAATGGAGGAAAAGTTCATCATAAAGAAACATAGGAGATAATCATTCTATAAAATTTTGTTTCAGTACAATGACAATCATAAATTAAAAATGACCCAAATTTTATGAGACTCCCCAAATGTTATGAGTTTTAGGAACTCTTACATGGAATCGCATCACCTGTCTAGCAGGAATGCTGTCTCTTATGAAGTTTAGCTATTGTGTGAGATGCATGACAGCTCCGGGGTGAGAACTCCCAGATCTCATGCTATGACAATTTCATAAGTTTAAACCTCACAAGTTTGTTGAAAATGAGTATACAAAATATTGAAGTATACATGGTATGGTACTCAAGTGATCTGATTTATTTCAAATGAAATAAATAGTTCCATGTTTGAACAACTGAACCCAGAAAAGTTTCAAAAAGGTATCCTGGAAATACTTGCTCTAGGAAAGGTATCGGTGCCAAATTCATTGTTTGCAACTATCATTGTAAAGATATGAGCTAGTGGAGATCTTTTAATTCTGTGGGTACTTTTAAAGCAAATGGCTATAATAGGCTCAGCTAGCCAAGAGAACTGTTCTGGTAGAAATATATAAGGGACACCTGATAGCATCTCTTCCATTAGCAGTTATTAAGATAGAGTCTCTTGCTCCTTAGGCTATAAATAGAGTCTAATCCTCTTCCACTTCTCTAGGGCACATGCAGGAAGAGAAGATAAGGGGAGTCAAGGCTTAATGCTGAGAAAAGTATTGCCATAAGTAGCAAATTGTATAAGGAAGTAACCTTCCTTATACAATTGCTTTAAAAATGCTGCCATGTTTGTATTTAGAGATTCAGTTATACTGTACTATAGTAAAGTTTAGCTGAGTAAGCTTTATTTAGTTGAAATCTATTTATTTATAATCTGCATGTTTTAGATAGTTGATTTATTACCATTTTTAAAAAGGAAGATAACCCTATTAAAATTTTAAGTGTTACAAACCAAAATTTATAAATATTACCTGCATGACTATTAAAAAAAATTATGCTACATCTAACATTGCTCTATTTTTTTCTTGGAGAATCTTAATACGTCAATATTTTATCAATTATTTTGTTTTTTAAATGTATTAGATTTGATTCATGCTAATGTTATTGCTTTCTAAGTTATCATTATCATTTATCATCGCTTGACATATTAGTTTTTCTCTTCCCTTCACACAATAAATCAAAGTTCTCTGTTTATAAAGAAATCTGAGCATATTTAATTGAAAAATAAAATGTTCCAGACCTTGTACATTGCAATTCATTCACATGGATAGTACTCTGGTCCTTGATTGATTATGTGCCATCAAGTCATTGTTGATTCTTAGTGAGAAAACAGATTTTCTCCAAGACAATCTGTCACCTGATCCTTTAGGTCTCCCACTGGTGCACTCCTCACTACTATAATTGACTCACCTTATTGCTGATCATTCAATTCTCTTTCTTTACATTTTCTCAGCATTATTGACATCTCAAGAAAAGTATGTTTTGCATAATGTGTCTAAAGTATGATAATTTAAACCTTGTCATTTTGCCTTGAGAACTCTAGGTTGATTTCTACAATGATCCAATTTGTTTTCATTATATTCTCAGGCATCTTCTCCAGCTCCAACATTCAAAAGCATGAATATTCTTTTGTACAGCTTTCAGATTCCTGCTTCCATGAGTGTCACAGGGGAAACTGTGCCTGCACAATCCTGATTGTTGTAGGAATAGCTGCTATTATACTATCTGAATATCTTTTTCAAGGCCATCGTGGCTATTATACCAGTGCAAGTCTGCAATTTATTTCTTGAGTGTTGGTTCCTTTATGGTTAATAATGGATTCTACAAAGCGTAAACTATCCACCACCTTCATTGCCAAACTCTGAACTTTACACCAGATGTATGCATTAAGGTTAGATCTGTTGTAAAATGTTCTGAAAACTTACTTGATGATTTACAAACCTTGAGAAGCCATTTTGATCATTACAAACCATCAAAAGAAAAACTTAGACAAAAATAAAATATATTATGTAGGCAAGAAGCTAAGAATATTTTTGGCCAGCTTTGCCATAAGTGCAAGTTCCAAGATTGAGTCTGAACTTCAAAGGATGAAGTGTGGTAAATTACAGAGATCCAGTCTTGTGTTAGAAGTCAGCTGTGTGCAAGGAAAAAGCACAGAGGTGTGATGCTCAGTGAAGGACCAACAGAGACAGGAGAGGGATAAGAAGAATTAGGATTTACTTTTCAGATATATGAAGTGGCCACCAGTCTTTCATCTCCTACTCTTAAATGGTAAAAATGATAGCCTGGAAAAAGAAACTTTTCTGCCAAAAGCCCCATCCCTCGGTTCATTTGAAGTATATTTATAAGATGTAAAAACAGAACAGGAAAAGCCCTCAGTCACCTTATAGGCTTACAAAGTAATCCTACTACCCTGCTTTTAAATGGAGTGATGACTTTTTAAAATAGAAAAAATCTTTAGAAAAGTTTATCAGGCTGGAAATGTTTCTTTAAAGAGGCTGATGAGTGAAATGGACTTGGTTAACAGAGGGATAGAATCAAGATCATATGAAGGGTTAATACCACTTTATAATGCCTTGGTAAGACCTCACTTGGAGTATTGCATCCAGTTTTGATTGCTGCAATATAAAAAAGATGATAAGCTCTAGAAAGAGTGTGAGAAGAGCGACAAAGATGATTAGGGGACATATATGAAGAATGGTTGCAAGAATTGGGTATGTCTACTTTAATGAGAAGAAGGACTAGACTAGGAATGATAGGAGTGTTCTAATATTTGAGGGGCTACCACAAAGAAGAGGGGGATCAACCTATTATCCAAAGCACCTGAAGGCAGGACAAGAAGCAATGGATGGAAACTAATCAAAGAGAGAACCAACCAACCTGACAGATAGAACAATTAATCAGTGGAATGACTTTCCTCCAGAACTTATGGATGCTCCAACACTGGAGGTTTTAAAGAAAAGATTAGACAATCATTTGTATGAAATAGTATAGGGTTTCCTGCTTGAGCAGGTGTTTGGACTAGAACAGGGGTATCAGACTCAAGGCCTGCGGCCAGATCCAGCCCACAGGGTGCTGAGATTTGGCCCGTGGGGTCACTCTGGAAACAGCGAAGGACCGGCCCACCCAAACTCCATTTTTGCTGGCAGAGCACTGCAGGAGGCCATCTCAAAAATGGAGTGTGGGAAAGGAGCCCCCAGCTACGCCCACCCAGCCCCTGAGATCAAACACAACCCTGATGCGGCCCTCAATGAAATTGAGTTTGACACCCCTGGACTAGGGTCCTTTTCAACTAGGTTATTCTGTTATTCTGTTCTGCTCATTCCTATTCTTAATACAGTATGACATGGTTTTTATCTCTCTTATCATTCTAGTTGATAGTTTTTTTAAGCACCTTAAAATGCTAGATATATAAAAATGTTACCATATAGAATTTTCTGAATGTAACATAACATGAAACAGGGCAGCACTATTACTTCCTGTAACCTAGATATTGTTGCTTCTACTGATGCTTTCTAAGATTGCATTAGCTTTTGTAGCAGTCACCTCTGACAAACTTCTGAAACTTCTGAAACTCAAGGACAAAACCCCTCACCTTATCCATATGCATTGATTATCCTCAGCTAATTAATTTCAAAACAATTATTCTTTCTGAATTTATTTTCCTATGCTGTACCTCTGGACAGGGAAGGACAAATAAATAAGTATCAGGTAGACAAATATGCCCTTTTTTTCAAATCCTACTCTCATACAACTAAAAAAAGGGACAGAGAATGAGAATGAAATAAACATACCCAGGTGGAATTTGTTAAGGAAAAATGCTGGAAAACATAAATTAAGTTCTATATTAAGAGTTCTAATATAATATGGGTGATAGAAAAAAGAGAAATATGGATGACCCCTTCATAGCTGTGTCTTTCTAGTCCCAGGCTGTTCTGAAGTACTGTATTGTCATATGAATTTTGCAAGACTGACAAATTGCAAGCTGATGTTTTTTTGCAGTCTTGTCTGACTTATAATTGAATGTGACTGTTAGCACTGAAGGATAAAAGCATGAAGATTTTAAATGAGACAAAAAATACTAGCAAAGATAACGTTCTTATCATGGTGAATTAAAACACAAGTTCAGAGTTTTAGCTGGAATTATGGCAGGCAGAAGAATGGATTTATATCATAAATATGTAAGTGTAACATCTGTAAACCCACAGAAAATTATTCAAGAAGTATTTGAATTACGTCAACCTCCATTCCCTATACACATCAAATACAAAAGTTTCCGAAAACCTTGCTTATGTAACTGAAATTTTACCAACATTCTCATGCCATTTTGGAAACTCATGAGTTTTGGAACATTTTGTACGTTGTCCTAAGTTTTGTTTGGTGTAGCTTTAAGTCATACCAATTTCTTTCCAAAGTAAATCTGTCTAGTTTTAAACAAAGTATTATTAAAGCAAGAAAAAAAATCACATATACACAAAAATGAACAATTGTGCCTTAAACTGTATTTATAATTGGGGCTAAACTCCTGATATACTTGTGCCTGATTGCACTGATACTATAGAATATAATATTTTTAATGATTTGGGTTAATTGATTAATATTTTCATTAGACTTTGGGTGCTGTAGATACAGAATATATTTGATTCAAATAGACAAAATAAGAAAGTAATAAATTTGATGGGTGCTTAAGTCAAAAGTTTCTGGGAGCGCGGTAGCTCAGTGGCTTAAAGACACTGGATTTGCTAGCCAGAAAAGGTCAGTTCCCTGTACTTCAGCAGTTTGAGCCCTCGCACCATGTGAGCTCCCATCACTCACTTCAGCTTCTGCCAACCTAGCAGTTCAAAAGCCTGCAAAAATGCAAGTAAGTAAATAGGTAACACCCTAGTGCAGTGTTTCTCAAAGTGGTCCGTACCGCCCCCTTGGGGGGCGTTAAAGAAGTGCAAGGGGGCGGTAGGAAGTTCCGCCTTACATGGGGGCGTTGAACGTACAGAAGGGGGCGTTGAACAAATTCTATTTATTACTTGTTCTGCCGGACTCACACAGCAGTCATTGCCCGCGGCACGTGGGCAAACCTGCAACACCGATCGTTGCTGTTGGAAACATGGCTTTCATACGAGCGAATGTGCACTTCCTTAGTCAGTCTTGGGTCTAACATTGCGTCCCCAGTAGCGCAAGGAATAGAAAATTCAATAAAATCCCATAGAATGCTGATCAAATTTCTATGATATCCTATTCAAATTTCTATGGCTGTGCTACTGGGGGTCTAGTGTTTGCCGCGCGCAGTGTGAGTCAGCCTCCTTTCACTGCGCCAGGAATGGAGGCTTCCCCAGTAGCACAAGGAATAGAAATTTCAATAGAATCTCATAGAAAGGTGATCAAATTTCTACGGTATTCTATTTAAATTTCTATGGCTGTGCTGTTGGGGTTGCTGGGTCTTCTTCCTTAGAGTTTAGGCGTCCTTGGCACATCTGACGAGCGAAAATGCCAGTTTCAGATACGTCCTTCCCTTCTGTCTGAACAGCCAATCACGTTACAGATCGTCATTTGTGTGTCAGACGTCGGAGATGCCCAGTAATTACTACCATAGAGTTATGAATAGAATTTCATCAAATTTCTGTGGTATTCTATTGATATTTCTATGAATATTTTTTTACTGGGATTTTTCAGAAATTTGAGTCATATACCCGGTGGAAAAAAGTCATAGAGTTATGAATAGATTTCCATAGAAATATTGTAAAATTCTATTGATAACTCTATGGCTTTTTCCACCGGGATGATGATGTTGTTAATCGACGGATTTTCAAATTAATTGTACTATCAGCCATCCTAAGATAAGGTGAGTGTTTGACCACCTCTATGGTCGTTCTAACCGTTAGAACTATTGTTATTGATATAGAATTTAAATAAATATTTCGTATAAGTCGATGTACAAGATTACAACATCCGTGCTTCAATATCTTGTTATAAATTAATAGAGTTCAGTCATAAAGCTGGCCTATTGTTTCTGGGGCTCGTAACATAAAAGCTAAGCTGCTTGCAAACTAGGATATAGCAAGCACTTGCAAACATTCCTGTAACATAAAACGTCTTTTCTTGCAACTGCTTGCATAGCCACACGCAAACGTAAAAAATGCAACCACTTGCTTTTGGCAATGTAACATAAACCTCCAATCCGCTTGCAAAGCCGTTCGCAAATTTGCATGCAGCTGGAGGCGCTTGCAAAGTCACCTTTCTATGATTCATCGATGAGAACGAAGAAAAAGCCATAGAGTTATCAATGGAATTTCCTAATACTTCTATGACATCATGTTCATAGATCTACTGGTGAAAAATTTATTTACATGTAATACATTTTGCAATTTAATACATTTTGTATATTATACAATTAAATAATCTTTAGGGGGCGGTGGCAAATCAAATTGTGTCTTAAGGAGGCGATGGTTAAAAAAAGTTTGAGAAACACTGCCCTAGTGGAATACTAATAGTGGTAGCTACAAACCAACTAGTGCCATCCCTGCCTGAATTTGAGGTGAAATCAGCAGAGAAAAATCCCTTATGATGCTGATGCTTCCGCGGAATGTCGTTAGCCACTTTGTGTGTGGAGCTAGTTCATCCCTTGTGCTGCACCCTGGATAATGTGTGAATATGAACTAAATCAGGAGTGTCAAACTCGATTTCATTGAGGACCACATCAGAGTTTTGTTTGATTTGGGGGGGGGGAGCCAGGGGCATGGCCAGGGTGGGCATGGCCAGCTTGAAGTCACTCGTGTCAGGGGTGCCTGTGGTGGCTCAAGTTGTCTGCCAGCGAAAATGGGTTCCCAATCTCCATTTTCAGCTGGGATGGCCTCCTGTAATCCTCTGCCAATGAAAATGGAGCTTGGGAGGGTGGCACGCTGTTTCCAGGGCAGCCCCTTGGGCCAGATCTAAGCACCCCGTGGGCCAGATCCTGCACATGGGCCTTGAGTTTGACACCCCTGAACTAAATGAACTAGCAAGCTTAGGCAACCAAATTACTCTGTAATAACATTGTAGACTCCCTGGCTTCCAATGTACAAATGCTGCATGCTAAATAAATAAGTCAAAAGTTTTACATAAGAAGTTTGATCACAAAATTTCAAATAATCATGCTGTATGATTTCAGCCACTAACCAATAGGACCTTCTCAAGTCATGCTCAGAGTGATATTCTCGTGAGGACTGCAATTCCACAGGTTTGAGTTCGGCATGCTTTTATTGGAGAGAAAAAGTCCACTTAGGCATCACCCCTGGAGTTAAGAATCAACATCAGTAAAAAGTATAATGAATATGTGTCAGAGAAGGCAATGATGAACTGTAGCTTCAAAGCAAGAAAGGTACACTTTTCTTCATGACATCTGAAACAAACCCTCAGAGTTAAAAATAGATGTTCTCCTTTCAAAACGATATTGCTTGTTACACAATTACAAAGCTTCAGCAACACTTATCTGAGCTTTCTACGTGTCTTTGAGAAAGGTTTTGACAGAAACATTTGCATGGATTTGGAACAGAAATAGCACTTTTAAATCTGTTGCTTCCATCTTATTCCATATAAAATGCAGTTAAAAGTGCTTGCCTATAATTCACAAGCTATAGGTGTTCATTTTTAATCCTTGTTATAGATATCAGTTTCCTCAGTGTTTGCAAACTTATCAACTGAAATGATTGCAGTAATTTCCTGACAGCGAGAACAATAAACCAGTGAAATGGCTTCCCTTTAGGAGTTACGGGTGCTCTGTCACTAGAGGCTTTTAAGAAGAGACTGGACGGCCATATGTCTGAAATGATTTTGGGTTTCCTGCTTGATCAGAGGGTTGGACTAGAAGATCTCCAAAGTCCCTTGCAACTCCGTTATACTGTTAAAGGAGGTGCAAGAATTGAACCATGCTTCGACCTTAAATATAGCTCATCTTTTACTCTTGGTGGTGACTAGATTTCTTTCAAAACTGCTTCCCTATGTCATTGCAATAAACAGAACTTATCAACAAGTTGTCCTTGAATCATTGCCTGAGAGACTTCTAGTTCTAATACCAGCTGGATAAATACTGACACATAACTTTCTGCTGGCTCACAGATAGGAACCCTTTAACTGAGTCACGGGGAAGACTATAGGAATGGCCCTTGGAACAGCAGCTGGGATAAGCAAATTCAGCTGCTCACTCTGTTTCCAACCCTAAACAGCAAGTTTAAACTTTTTGAACACCCTCTATGGGTTCCCTGCATCCAGACATTTTAAACAGTAAGAAATCCGTTTTAACATTTTTATATCCCAGCTGAAAACACCAGTCGGTTTGAAGGGCTCCATATATAAAGGCGGAAGAGATTGGTTGTTAGGGCAGAAAAGGAGATATTAATTGTGAAGCAGTACTTAAATGAAGGGGGATTTCATCCCCAAAATTATTGAGAAGAAAGTAAAAGAAGGCCAAAAAAGCCTAGAAGAGCAAGGCATTATAAAAGGGAAGTGACGGGGTGGCGTTCAAGGGAAATAAGTCGTTAAGTTCATAGTACAATGTATGAGAATTCATTACATAGCTATAGGGAGAAATTCCATTTCAGGAGGTTCTGACATGATAAGAGTTAAAAATAAGCCAGCTACCTGTTCATTCTGAAAAAAAATGGGGGGGGGGGAGGCAGGCAGATTCAGATGCTGATGAGACACTCCAGAGAAAGAATTCTTCCTCTTGGATGGGCTTTTAGAAGGGAAAGGATTCCATGGAAATACTATTATAAATCACTATTGCTTCGTTTTCCCTTCTCTTCTCTGCAAAAAAAAGCCTGCCATGTTCTAAAGAAAAAAAAATAGTGAAATTGCCTTTTATGTATTGAATTTATACTTAAAGCTTATGCATTTACCTAAGTACAGAATTTGTTGTTGTTAGTTGCGAAGTCATGTCTGACCCATTGCGGCCCCCATGGACAACGTTCTTCCAGGCCTTTCTGTGCTCTACCATCCTCTGGAGTCCATTTAAGCTCATGCCTACTGCTGTGGTGACTCCATCCAGCCACCTCAATCTCTGCTGTCCCCTTCTTCTTTTGCCCTCAATATTTCCCAGCATTAGGTTCTTCTCCAGTGAGTCCTTCTTTCTTATTAGGTGGCCAAAGTATTTGATTTTCATCTTCAGGATCTGGCCTTCTAAAGAGCCGTCAGGGTTGATCTCCTCTAGGACTGACCAGTTTGATTGTCTTGCAGTCCAAGGGACTCGCAGGAGTCTTCTCCAGTACCATAGTTCAAAGGCCTCAATTCTTTGGCACTTAGCCTTTCTTATGGTCCAACTTTCACAACCAGTATCTTGGAACCTAGGAAAATAAAATCTGTCACTACATCCGTTTCTTTCCCATCTATTTGCCAGGAATTGAGAGGGTCAGAAGCCATGAGCTTCGTTTTCTTAATGTTGAATTTCAAGCCAACTTTTGCACTCTCCTCCTTCACCCACATCAAGAGTCTCTTTAGTTCCTCTTCACTTTCTGCCATTAGAGTGATATCATCTGCATATTTGAGGCTGTTGATATTTCTCCCAACAATCTTAATTCCAACTTTTGATTCATCTAGCCCCACCTTTCTCATGATGTGCTCTGCATGTAAGTTAAATAGGCAGGGTAACAGTAGTACAGAAGTACAGAATTATGGCACAATAATTAAAACTGCAATTTATTAAGAAATAATTCCAGCTTATTACCTTGAATGCCTCTCTGTAGTCGTATTGGGGTTTCTTGGAAGAAGAAGGACAGTTAGGATATGATGGTTTTAAAGCAGGAGGGTACATTTTTATCTGAAGCAAGAGATGCATGTGGTATTTCACTTGCATACTGCGGGCCACACTTCAGAATAGTTGGAGTTTGGATAAAAATTAATGTTTCTATAGGTTGCACTAAAAAAACTGGTGGTGCCGGGAGATAGGTGTACATTTTGGTTAGGAAAATGCCTGCCATTTTATACCTTAGGAAGTAAAGCGCAAAGTAAAAATCAGAAAGAATTAACCCATGTATAGTCTATGACTCGTGATCTGAAATGGAAACTTACAAGTATTTTTGGAGCATGTTACTGGGAAGAATAAAGAGAAATGAGAAATAGGTGGAGTGTTGGGATACTCCCTATGAACAACTGAGACAGAAAAGGAAACATCTCATCTCTTTCTTGCTCCAAAATAAAGTGGTGAATCATGATGCATAGGCAATGCTTTGAGTCATGGTGTCCCTAAAGGGCTTCAAGTCATAGTCCAACCCATACATTTTGGACATTTTTGTTTCCATTGCCTTGTTTCGTACTTTGTCCCTGTTCTGTGCTGGAGGTGGGGTTGCCATTCAGACAAATATAACCTTCCAAAATTGAATTTGTTGCTTTTCTTGTCTCCCCCATCCCCACCCCCAATATGGATGCAAGAAAGCTTCTGCTCAGTGGTCATTTGGTTGGGACACAGGTCTTCATTATAGAGTACAATGGGAAGTATTAAAACAAGCAAATGCTTCTATGAGCAAGTTTAAAAATCATTCATAAGGGGACTACTAGATTGTATTTATTTGTTTAATATTTGGCCACCGTTCATCATGATTGATTTATGATGGTGTGAAATTAAAGTAGATTATATAATAAAATGATAACTAGAGCTGACATACACATACAAAATTATTCCACGGCAGGCACCCACTTCTTTGTCAATAGCCAGGTGTTCTGACCCCCCTTCCTCCTTTGCCCACACAGAACACGCTCCGGAACAGTACAAGGTAACAAGGTTTATTGCACAAACAAACAGAAGGTTCCGTGGCAGTAAACCACCAAGACAAAACTCACAAAAACAAAACACGAAAGCAGCTATCCAGCTTGCTAGAATTCCAGACTAGAACTTTTGCATAAGTCCTCTGTTGACTGCTGCAAAGGGCGTATGCACAGTCAACCCGTTTATAACCTGGAAAGGAGCCTCCTGATCAGCAGCTGAGAGCTCTTACCGCCGATAATTACGCCCATGCTCCTTGCGTCTATGGGCGCGGCGATAACGAGCATCCAGGAACTCCCTGTTCAGCTCTGACTCACTGTCTCGTGACTCCTACCAACTGCTCCAAGGCATGGCATTGGAAGCCCCCCTCCTCTGGCTCTCACCGCTGCTCCATGCCTCAGGCGCCTCCTGGTGGCCGACCAGACTCTCCGATTCCTGCTCAGCGTCGGAACCCTGTCCAGGGTCCTCCACCTCTTCTTGAGCCGACTCATAGGGACCCTCACTCTCGGAGTCTGGTGGCAGCGGCAACGGCTCCTGCTGGGCCACAACAGCCAGGTGTTCAATATTTAAAATTTCAAACTGGTCATGGTGTGCTGTAGATCTGCTGCATACATCTACATAGGCTGAATGGCAGGTGGAAGTGTGTATGAGTTAGTGCAAACTTGATGATTTTATGATGGCTGGACTTCAGCTTTGATTTCAGTTTCCCTCCAACTTCCAGCATGATAGCTAGGAAATTCTGGGAGTTGAAGTCTACCCATTTTGAAGTTGCCAAGGTTGCAAAACACTGGATTAGTGCACAATTCTGGAACGGCCAGACAGAAACAGTCTGCAGTTCGAGCCCGGCTCTGTGCAACAGAGCGAGCTCCCATTGTTTGGACTGCTGCTCACCCAACAGTTTGAAAGCACGCAATATTGCAAGTGGATAAATGGGTGCCACTTTGGTGGGAAAAACCTAGCTGCATTCATATGTACAGAGAATGGAAGCTGACATTGGACTTGGTCAGATGCAAGGCGTCATAACATGTGGTGAGAAGAGGTGAGATCTGTGGAGGAACAGGAAGAGCCACTAGTAAGCTGATATAAATCATCCCTGCAATGCACCAAGGATAAACATGTAAGCGCTGAACAAAACAAACTAGCATTTTAGGCTATCAGGACTGCATTGTGTGTCTATCATGTATAGAGTTCCTGACATTGTATGGCACACACTAAATAAATAGTGCCTGAGGACAGACCCAGTGCATATTAAGTAGGGTGCTCACCAGTGGTGAAATCTAATTTCCTCCCCCGGTTCTGTGGGCATGGCTTGGTGGGGGTGGCGGTCATGTGACTGGGTGGGCATGGCCAATGCTTCAAAAAGCTTCAAAAAGCAGGAAAAAAGCTTCCAACAATGCCCTGCTCACAGCTGAGCTGCATGATCCTCGGAAGGTGTGTTTTTTTATTACCGGTTTGCAGAACCAAAGGTCAATCGTCCCTACCGGTTTGGCCGAACTGGGCCAAACTGGGAGGATTTCATCCTTGGTGTCCACTAAATAAAGTCAAATATATGGATAAGATTTCTTTTTCTTTATTTTTCTTTTTCTCTGCCATCAGATGTTGTATTTCAGATCTAGTAATCCTAGTACAGTATTAACACATCCTGCTGGTGCCGTTCCATTTGAGGCACCAGAGCAGCTCTTGTCTCAAATATAGCCACTAGTTTTAATTTTCTGATGGGAGACTTGTCCAAAATATTCGCCTGTACATCCTTACAACCCTGCTTGGTTCAAAGGACAGCAGCTTGGTGGAATATTATGAACGATATTTTCTTTTAACTAGAGACCACAGGAACAAACGTGAATAGGCTTTTATGTTAGCAATCTCACAAAACTAATGGAAATAATTATATCAGGTTTGTAAAGCCCATTCATCAACAATATGCAGAAGACAGAATATTGATAGGACATGACAAAGCTTTCTGAGTAAGAACCAGCCTTTCATTCCAGTCTAATTAGATTCAATGAATGGAGTGAAGGGCAACTCCTAATCCTTTCTTATGAAGCTTAGTATAATTGATAGAGAAAGAAACCTATATTTTGAATTGCCTCATTCCCAGCAAAGCTTCTAGAATGCAGATGTTATATAGGAAAGTATGTTGTGACAATAAATACATATAACAAATGAGAGGAAGAGAAGAGAGTTCACAAATTGCTTTCTTGAAAACTTGGTGAATTCTGACCAAGCAGAATGCTTTGGGGGGATTAAGATGATTTTTGGTAAATATCAAAACTCTTGTTATATCATCAGTAAAAAGTTTGTGGGTGATATAAAGGATTACGTGACATACTTTGATGTCCTCTAGAGGAGATTCAAAGTGCATTGGAGAAAAAAATAGACATTTGCAACAAGAGAGCACAGTTCTATATTTGTTGTGGAGGGATCTCTCCAGAGTTTGTTCTGAAATTAGTTTGCATTGGGAGTCCACTTACATTCCTAAGCAATGATGGCAAACCTATGACATACAGTATGTGTCAAAGGTGAAATGCCACAATGTTTTTGGTAACATGCCAGTGTTCACCAACCCTCGACAACCATTATTTTCAAAAGCATGCCCTGTTCAGTGTCATTTTCAGAGGTTGCAGAGGCTATGAGAGAATGGGATGTGTGACCTTTGGATTCTATTGAAGTCACACAAGTATGAAACATGCTTTTGCATGATTTCCAGAGGCTGCAAAGACCACAGGACAGAATCCTCCAAAGCAACTCCAAGAAAGTCGGCCTTGTGTGACCCAGAGCAGCCTCAGGTAGATCACAGGTGCCTGTGAACAGAAAACAAACACCACTGGAAGGTAAATGGTCCTGTGGAATACTAGGGGACAATTGTGCTCATGTGCCTTGGGGAATAGTGCAAGGTGGTCTTATTAAACAGCAGTGGTGGTGCTAGGGCTGAAATCAAGTCCCAGGCCCCCTAGTCCCAGGTTTCCACAACCTTGATAAGATAGAAAAATGTAGGTTAGACAGTGTCACAACCAGATGGATTAATAACTGGCTGATCAACCACACTCAATGTGCAGTCCTCAATGGAATTACATCTACATGAAGGGAAATATGCAGTGGGGCTTATTTCAAGCCATTTTTAAGGCTTTTTTTCAGCCCATTTTCAGGGCTTTTCTTGGGCCATTTTTGGCTACTTCTTCATCCCTGTTGCTTGATAGTTAAATAAGCCAGTTCTCTTTTCATTAATATCAATTCGGATTGTTCAGAAAACATTGATGAGTCCTAGGATTTCTTTAAATAGCTACTTCGTTTTTCCCTCATTTATGTTTACTTATTTGTATACTGGGCAAATAAGAATGTCTAGTAGAATTAGAAACTAACCCATTTGGTATTTAGGGAATATAATTTTATTTTAAATATCTAAATATTTATCTACAGGATATTGAGGCCAGGAAACTTTTAAAAAATGCACATTTTTTATATATTTAAACAAATGCACATTACCTATTCATAGGTGACTGAAATAATTTCATATAGAGGATAGGGAATTTTCAAAAAAGAAAAAGAAAAACAAAAGCATAGCAGATGGAAATAGAGCATCAGGGATAGCTGCCAAAAAATATTTAGGAAGATTGGAGAGTCCATGAGATCCCATGGGAAATATTTTGGGATGAGAAAGGAGGAGATAGTGAATTGTTTAATATTCTCAATCTTCTTAAATCATGAGGGGCCAAGAATCAGATATCAAATAGCTTTCTATTATCTTAAATTCACATAAAGCAGAAACATATTTGTTATATTAAAACTTCCATCATTAAAATCTAGTGTGTTTTGGTCCATAAAAGGTTATATCATAATAAATTGTGAGATTTTAAGATGCAAACATGTTTTTGATGTAATTGATTAACAGGGCTCTCCCTCTGCAAACATGGTAATCTAGGCCGCACACATCCCTGCGGCCAATTCGCTCTCACAGGGAGGGGCTTCTCCTGGTGCCGTCCACTAGGCAATGCCAACGGGCGACACCAAGGAGTAGGGCCTTCTCTGTGATGGGCCCAACCCTCTGGAATGACCTCCCCCCCGACATTAGAACCACCATTGACTTCCGCTCCTTCCGACAAAAATTGAAGACTCACCTGTTCCGATTAGCAGGCCTGGCATAATTATAACTGTTACCTCCTGGTAGACATATTTTTAACTGGTTATTTTAGGGGTATTTCTTTTAAATTTAATTTGTGTGATATTTTTAGGGGTTTCAAAATTATATTTATACATACTTTACTCAGCTGTACAGTTCTTTTTAACTTTCTTTTTAACCTCCTCCATATTTAACTCTACCTATTTAATAATTTTAATTGTTCAGCTATTTAATTATATTATGATGTATTTTTTGTATGGACTGTACACCGCCCCGAGTCCCTTTTGGGAGAGGGGGCGGTCGAGAAGCGCAGTAAATAAATAAATAAATAGGCATTGGTGTGTATGATTATACTTAACCACTCAAACTGCATTATATTACCACAGTCATTTTGGATTAATTCTTGCTAATTCCTATCACATCTAATGGAAATCTTGGCATAATGAAGAATGAAAAAAAACATCATCACATAATTATTTTATTTATGGCATTGTGGCTTCTGGTTTACCTTCATTTAATTATTGTTACTTTTTGTTGTTGTTATACCAGTAACCCAGCCAAATTGACTGATAGGAGTTAAGTGGTAAGAAGTTGTATGTTGATATTTGGAGGCCTCTCCAAGTTTTTGAGATAGCCATTTCAGGCTAGAAAATATGTTTAAATAAGATACAGGTGATAGTGGAGAAGTAATTGAAAACATTTCTAAAAGATCATGTTGCTTGTAATACTTAGCTTGTACACACACACAAACACACACACACACACACAGAGACAGAGACAGACAGACAGACAGACAGACAGACAGACAGACAGAGAGTTTGTTTATGGAGTGCTCATTTTTTAACAGGTTGAATAAAGAATATGAAAACAGTCTAGACAATTCAGCAAGTTGATTAGGTGACAGGAATTGGGTGACAAGATGGGCACCAGTAGTGTGATTCAATTTTTTTTACTTGGGAGCTTGGTGGGCTTGGCATGGCTTGGTGGACGTGGCATGGCTTGGTGGGTGTGGCATGGTTTGGTGAGAGTGGCAGGGGAAGGATACTGTAAAATTCCCATTTCCTCCTGATTAGCTGGGACTTGGGAGGCAAAGAAAAGATGGGGGCAGGGACAGTCAGAAGTGGTATTTACGAGTTTTCTGAACTACTCAAAATTTCCGCTACCAGTTCTCCAGAAATGGTCAGAACCTGCTGAATACCACCTCTGATGGGCACCCAACTGCATGCTTTAGCCTTATGTTACTTTGCTGGACAATATGCCAGCTCTGTTTGGCATGTATCAAAAGATGTACAATAGGTGGACATAGCCCTAAATAAAACAGCAAGACATCTTGGAACTATGGAAGGTAAGAAAGAAGTTACCAGGCAAATTGGCACAACCACAAGGCTGTCTGCCACCTAGTCAAGAATAACTTGGCCTGCATGGAAATCGCACTGTGCACTAGAGTAGGGAGATCAAAGGGCAATCTAAAAAAGTGGGGCTTCCCTATAGAAGATACTCTGTGTGTATGTGGAGATGAACAATCCATCTCACATATTCTACAGTGCAGAGGTGGTATTCAGCAGATTCTGACCAGTTCTAGAGAACTGGTAGCGGAAGTTTTGAGTAGTTCAGAAAACTCGTAAATACCACCTCTGACTGGCCCCACCTCCATCTATTCTCTGCCTCCCTAGTCCCAGCTGATTGGGTGGAAATGGGGATTTTGCAGTAACCTTCCCCTGGAGTGGGGTGGGAATAGAATTTTTACAGTATCCTTCCCCTGCTACACCCACCAAGCCACGCCCACCAAGCCATGTTACGGTATGTCCACCAAGCCATGCCCAGAGAACTGGTAGTCAAATTTTTTGAATCCCACCACTGCTACAGTGCATACAATGTCCTTCCACATACACAGAGGAAGACCTCATGCTGGTAAAAGGAAATGCTGTTGATGTGGCCCAATAGGTAGAGGATGTCACTTAGTTTTAATCCTATTTGTTTTACATACTTTTTTACCCACTTACAGTATTTTATACCTATTTTACTTGTTCAATGCTGAATGTTATATAATTTGAAGGTGCTTCTGAGACAAAGAAAGTAAAAAGGTGACAGGAAGTATAATTCAACAAGTCCTCAGGGTTTCAGGTGGCAAAGGCTGGACTATATAGGTTGTCCTGAATTTATAACCCTGGCAATTATCATTATAAGTCATGATGCTTGAAAAGCCATGTGACCAGACATGTTTTTAATGACCTTTTTGCAATGGTTGCTAAGCAAATGTGGTGATAGTAAAATGAATACCACAGTCATTAAGGAACCCATTGTTCACTGTGGGACAGTTTTTGCAAAAGCCAGAAGTCAATGGCAGTTGCCAGCAAAAATGTCATAACTTCTGGTCATGTGATCAGAGGCTGATGCAAATGGCCATAAATACAGGCTGTTTACAAGTGCCAGAAATGTCCCTATGTGACTGGGGGAGAGGCAATATTGGAACTTTGAAACCAGAATGTAAGTCCCTTTTGTAATTTTTGAAAACACAAACATCACTAACAATGTGATGTTTCTTTATAAAAACATTTTAGATGAGCTAAAATGTTTTGATTAACTATTGTGACAAGTTTTTTTAATTGTTATTTTTTATTTTTATCCTGCTGTATTAATGAAGGAGGTTATAGTCTTTTTCTGGAGCAGAAAATTGATCCAAACTTGGTTGCCTCTTTTATTTTGAACAGGGTGGAGTTCCAATACTTTTTTTTAATTAGAGAAGAAAGCTATCTGAAACCTGGAGCCCAGATGTTATTTTAAGAGTTCATTGTTTTCCTCAACATCCAACCATATTATTCCATGCATCTTTGAAGTCCAGTGTGTTGTGTGCTAATTACACCTTTGTACTTTCAGAGCTGAAAGTTGACCAGATGTCTCCATTTTAAATGTGGTCCCAGTTTCTAAATTTTGAATTTAGATACTCGTTCATAAGAATTTGCCCAAATATTTAATGTACATTTTTCCCAATCAGATGGGCCTTTGTACTAGCTCACGGGCAAGGAGCAGTTGCAATTGTGTTGGACAAACATCATACACCAAAGTGATCCAAGAATCTGTAATTGCATGTATGCATACGGTTCCAATGCATATGTTACTTTTTCTCTCTACATAATTACATGAAAGTAATTATGCAAGACTATAAACCAGTTCTCTGCTATTTGAATTTAAAACAAAGGGAGCGTAGATCCATTTAGCTATGCCACTTATGAAACAAGGATCTACAGAACTCTCTGCCACAGTTTTAGTTATGTCCTCAAATAGATGAAGCTAATAGAAAATAACGCTCTAGTGATACTAAAAAGCAGGGATGTGCGGTCAGGGGAGGCAGGGGAGGCAGAGCCTCACCTCTCTTCATGAAATAATAGTATATAATATTATATACTCTCTCTATATATAATATTATAATATTGTATACATCCGTCCGGCCGCGCCTGGGAGCTGCGGAGGCAGAAATGTTGTCGGGGCTCCCGGATGACGAAGCCACGAAAACGACTGGGGAACGACGAGAACCTTCCTGCCTCTGCTGGATTTCGTGAGCTCCTGGCGAGCGCGCGAAGTCCAGCAGAGGCAGGAATATTCTCGTCGTTCCCCAGTCGCTTTTGAGGACTGCGGAGCGCGAGCCGGCGGAGCACGCTCCGGAAGGCAGGGAATGGGATCACGTGTGCTGGAGGCTGAGGCAGCCTCAGTCTCCAGCACACGTGGTCCCATTCCCCGCCTTCCTGATGACGTCACCAGCCTCACCAGCCATAAACCTCACCGCACATCACTGCTAAAAAGAACCCTTTTGATCTTTAAAATTTTTATTCTGGGTCCTATTATATTATTTTGGTATTGATACTGACAATAGAATTCTATTAAGATGGACAAATATTGTTAAGAAAATTATTTAAAGTCATGTATTAACATAAAGTTAAAATAACTTAAATGAAAATAAAGCATATTAATTCCTATGCCTAATACTTAGGGAATGTTCCATAGTTAAGAAACTTCTATGGTAGCAACCCTAAACTCAGTTCCACTCCATCTGGCACAATCTGACATAGGTGCCATATAAAAGTAGTATTCAATGCTCCTGACTGTTAGTATTATATTCTTTAAGAAGCTTCATTTGGTCAGACTTATTAAAACCTTCTGGTACTGTGCTCTTCCTAACCACAGTGGCATAATATAGATTTCTGCTCCTCATTCTTGTGCTTTCTTCTAATAATATTTCTTAGAATGGAAGTCTTTTCTGAACTCTGCTCCTTTAGTCACCAACATCTAACTGACATTTTTTCAATATCCTAGCTTGAGTCTCTGCCTAATCATGTTCTTTATATGTTTTGTGATTACAAATCAAGGAATGATATAGAAAGGACTTCAAAAGTCATCTATTTGGTGCAACAACTACTAAAGGATCTGCTAAACAAAATCCAGTTTGTTTAGTCCTTAAACCAGGGGTGTCAAACTCAAGGGCAGTGGAGTGCTCAGATTTGGCCCGCAGGGCCACCCTGGAAACAACGAAGGCCCGCAGTGCCTCTGCCAGTGAAAATGGAGCACAAGCCATACCCAGCCCTCCCATGCTCCAATTTTGGCCATGGCAGCCTCCTGCAGCCCTCTGTCAGCAAAAATGGAGTTGGGGTAGCCGGGCATGGACCACCCAAACTCCATTTTCACTGGCAGAAGCCCAGGACCTCGCCACCCCCGCAACCCCCCTTGAAGTCAAATACAACCCTGATGCCGCCTTCAATGAAATTGGATTTGACACCCCTCTTTTAAACAGTTCAGATTATTAGCCTCATAGCATACTAGCTTTCTCTCCATAGAAAAGAAAGCTGTAAGTATTATATGTAATACGCAACAAATTGGACAACTCAGTGTCTAGTTAACTTAGAGATCATTCTCTACGTAAACATTTTCCTTCCTTCCTTATCAAAATTACCTAGACTTTGGAACTATTATTTTGGTTTTGCATAATATTAATAATTATTAATAATTATAATAACAAAATTTTAAGGGAAAACACAACTAGAATATACTGTTGGTAATTTATGAACTCTCTCCAGACACAGAGAAATAAATGTCTCTGAAGAATTTTCTAATAAAATCACAGAGTTTTGTTCTTTGTGTATGGTATCATTTGTACTAATTTGGATGACAAATGAGCACCACTTAATTTTTTGTGAGTACTTTAAAGCCAACAGGACTTGTTTGTTGTGCATTGGATAGTTCTGCCTGAATCACAAAGGCCATTAATCACCTATTATTATGTCTCACAAGAGTGCATGTCCTGTAGTGTGAAGACACTTTTCTGGAAGTGGAAAGGCGGAGCTGAGAAGTATTAAATAGGGATATTTGATAGCAAGTTAAAGGATGGTTGTTAGTTAAAAAAGGAGCCACTGATCATTCCAAAATGATATTGTAGGAAGTTAGCACTCAGGCCTCTCTTAGAAAAATGAAATATCCTAAGAAATATTGAAAAGGCAGAATATTATATTTCCCTGGATGTGAAAAGGGAGAAACATGTTTTAAAGAGAGAATAGCTCCCTGCAGCTTCCTGCCCATCCCCCTTTATCAATGAGCCATTAAGGTGGCCAAGCCAGTCCCTTTACATAATAAAGAGTTCTCCCCTTCAGCTCCAGGGTGATGGGATCAAGACATTATAGTATTAGCCCTTTACCCAACTCACCACACGGCATCTGAGAACTCAACCAAACCTGGACTCAGCCTAGAGAGTTGCCCCTGCAAGGCCCCATGGGAATCTGACAACCAATCAGAATACATTTCTTGCACAGGAACAGGAAACAGAGAGGTGGGGCCGAACAGAGTATTAAAAACCCAGCAAGCTTCTCCTCTCACTCTCTTCTTTTTCACCCAACACCTGGAAGCATATGATCACCTTTTTCCTGGGACCTCAAACCATGTGGTCCTGTACACCATTAAATCATCTTTCAAGCAGGAGAAAAAAACCCAACATTTTCCCTTTTTGGTTTTCCTATGTCATCCCTCAGCAAAGCCCATTTCTTACATATTTTTCTTTCTTTCTTTTTATTCATGCTATAACTCTCCCCGGGGTTCCATTTTAGGACCTTTGAACTCAGCTTCGGAAAAGAAAAAAAAGAACAGTCCGGGAGAACTTTTCTGCCCCCAGCAGACAAGTACTGACACTCCTTATTCAGGCCTGGGTCCTACAATATGTTGGAAATGCCTGGATAGAATAAAGAAAAGGAGAAAAGGAAAAGATAAAGAGAATCCACAACCTTCTAAAACATAAAACACTTCAGTGTTCAAACATTCCAAAGAGAAGGATGAAGTGGTGAGCTGAAGAAGAAAGATTAGTGTTGGAGATGAGAATACAACTAAGCAAGATGGAGTAAGGTAGTTGTAATCAGCAATCCAGCAGACCAAAAGCTACTGGAGTTCCAAACAAAGCTGAGATGGAATAGAAGACGACTGGGAAGGCAGCTTTGTTGGTTTCCCAACTCTTTATTAAGCAGTATCTATTTAAGAATGGTGAAGAAGAAAAAGGGGACCTAAAGAGCAGCTCTCTGGAATTCATAAGTGGCTGGGACAATTAGAAAAAGGGACCCAGTAAAAATATTCCCTGTATTCATCCAGATGGTAATTCCCAAGGCAATTGGAAGAAGGCTGAGAAAAATGAACAATGTTATGTCATTAGAAAAAGAATAGTTACTGCCTTGTTGTGAACAGCTAGCTTCAGATCTAGATATTTGAAGAAAGGAGCTTGAAGAAGCAAATGAAATAACTCTGGAAAAGAAGGTATGTGGGAGAAAAAGAAAAGAGATACCGGTAGTAAAAGTAATGAAGTGTTAGGCTGAAGTTGTAAAACAATAAAAGGGTGAATAAAGGGTTAACAGTCAAAGAAGTGTAAAAACAGGAGAGGTAGAATTTGAGCACAGAAAGACATTGTTAAGTATATAGCAAGTCTGACAAAAAACTTAAATAGATAAAAAAAAGAACTGTAGAAATATACAGGGAGAAGATTTTAATAAGTATTGATTAGAATAGGCAAAAAATGAAAGAATGAATAAATATATAAATAAGATTACAGAACAAAAATCATAATTATAAAATATATGGGCATTCAATGTATTTTATATATAATTCTTTAATAAGGCCCTTAATGTAATATAACTATGAAGACCATCATCTCTTTTATAAAAACTGAGAACTTGTTTTCTTCTTCCTTCGTTCCCTTCTTTTTCCTCTCTCTTTCCTTTGCTCCTTCCTTCCTTCCTCCTCCCTTCCCTTCTCTCCCTCCCTCCAATTTTTTTTTTTGATGTGCTGAAAAGTTTTAGAAAACAAAACATTTCTCTTCACATTGGCATACCTGTGCTTTTAAGAGACAGCATGTTCTTCAGTGATATATAATTCTATGTCTGGTGTCTTAGGAGCAAAGGAAACTATGTTTTTGGATTATGTTTTGCATATTTTAAAGTGAAAGTCTTTAACTGTTTTTTTAAGATTAACATGTCAAGCATATATGTGTACATCTAGCAATGAATATACTATAGGTATTTTCAAATAGTATCTTAGCAACTTACATCTGGTTCCTGACTGACAGTTTTATGTGACATGAAAGGAAGTATATATCTCTTGACCATTTGTATAAGACAAATGCAATATAGTATTGCTATTTTCATGTAAAATATGTCCAAAAATAAAAAGAAACCTGTAACTTACCAAATTAGGCTGGAAGAATATAAAACAAGATGATTGTGGGAATTTTTTCAACTAATAATTTATAACAATTGTGTTACAAATATTTTGCTAAAAATCCTGAGCATTATCTTTTTGTCCTGCTGTTTCTATCAGCTTCCCATCTAATGATGTTGCACATGATCTGTCACTCATCCATTTTTAGAAGTGGGTTTTTATGATATAGTTATCATTTCTGATAATTATGGAAAGGCTTAGAGGGTTTTTTCCCCCTTAAGAAATATTTAGAACGTTTCACAGAAGTGCTTCAAGGGTTATCTTATAAACTATGGCATTTTGTACTGAGCCCCATTAATTACAGTGAATGGCCTACGGCAATTTTGATGACCAGAGGCTGCATTTAATTTGGGGGTGGGAGAGAAGAAGGGTACTGGCTGACAGCTGCAGAGAACAAAGCAATGATGTATTCTGAAGAAGGATGCGGTACTTGTTTGGAATTTTCCATTTTCTACTATATGGAGGAAATGTGATATTTTAATGTGTTAAGTGTATTTAAAAGATACACCATCATTTCATTCTGTTTTCCAGCTACAGAAGTTAGGGAGCTGTCACATACCTCTTTTATTTTTCTTTATAATCCTTTGTTCTGCTACTACCACTAAACACTATTGAAGGTTTAGATATTTTTGAAGTCTGTCTCTCCTTCCTAAGGCTGAGAAGAAGTGGTTGGCCCAAGGTCACCCAGCTGGTTTTATGCCCAAGGCAGAACTAGAGCTCACAGTCTTGCAGTGTGTAGCCTAATGCCTTAATCACTACACAAAGTATATACTGTACAAGGAATGTAGGCAGGAATAGAATAGCACTTGGTTAACACAAAACAACTAAACCAATTGTCTGCTATTAAATTAAAAAGGCTTCAAAATATATCTTGTAAGGATAATTTTCCCCTACAAATTATCCACACCCTATTAATAGTAGCCTATGCCTGTCCTAAAATTATTCATGAAATTGTCTCCATGATATGGAGTTTTTCTCAAGATTGATTATTTATACAATTTACTTACACTCCTTGTTCTCTTCCTTTGCTGAAATATAATCTGGGAAAGGGTTCCTGTGTTGCTATTTTTTGACTGGCAGTTCCATCACTCACATAATCAAAGAAAACACTTTTTGGCCATCTCATCACTGAAATTCAGCAGTCACCTTGGCTTATCTTTATGAAATACATTGGCCAAAGTTCTATGCTTGTTCAGTTCACTTCTTCTAGAAGGTTGCAAATTTTTGTTCGACTATTATCCATATTTCTAGACAGGAGTTTCTCAGCATCTTTAAGATGTGTTGACATCAACACCATCCTGAGAATTGAAGTTCACATCTCTGAAAATTGCTCAGGGTGAGAAACACTGTTCTAGATGTTCATAAGTTTCCCATGTTATAGAATAGAATAGAATAGAATAGAATAGAATAGAATTCTTTATTAGCCAAGTGTGATTGAACACAGAAGGAATTTGTCTTTGGTGCATATGCTCTCAGTGTACATAAGGAGAATAAAATACATTCATCAAGAATAAAAAGATACAACACTTAGTGAGTCAAGATACTATAATTTGACTTATACATGTGAGCTTTGAGAATGAATGATATTCAGCTTCAGAAACATAGATAAGGTAGGTAGGTGGAAGGATGATAAGAAACATCAAGTTACCTTTTCCTCTTGACCATGGAGGACTTAACAACAACAAAACTTCCTCAACTCTTTTTTTGTTAACTCAAACTGTCAAGTTTACCTTGGATCTAATACAACATTTTAACATTGTGGGATGCCTCTTCTTATACACTAACTAGGGGAAACATTCCCACCAACCACTACATCCAGATACCTCTCTTTTTTTTCCCCTTCCAATTTCATGATATGTTTGGAAATTTATGTAATGAGGTTGTGTTCATTTCTAATTTTTCTGATGAGGCCAGAGATACTTTGCGAACAAGCAAGCTATTTTTAAAATACTATACGTAAGACATTTCAAAACTGGGAGGAGGAGCCAATGTCACGACGATACGGACGTGCGGTCTCAATGCTCCGAGGCTGCTGCTGATACTTTTGCCGTTGGGTGGTCCAATCGGACGTAAACCATCCCGTAGAGATGGTGAACAGGAAGCATACATCTTGCTGATCGCAGGGACACCACAAAGTCCCTGATCGATCCAAGAGAAGTTATTCAAGCCGGTAACAAAAAGTCCAGCCCCAGGCTGATGAAGTTGGGATGACTCCGGAACAGAAGGGAAGCAGGAAGAGAAAGTGTGTCCATCTGGTGAGGAAACTTTGTTTTGGAAAAGACTGCCCAATTTTTTTTTAAGTTATATTAAATCCGAAAGCAGAAGAAAATAAGCAGCGAGATTAACCTATATTGGATTGCTTTGGATAGTGTGTTTAATTTTACTTTGTGGATTGAAGTGCTCACTTTTTTTTTTAAAGAGAACTGATCAGTTTTTCTTCTTTTTTTATTTTTATTTTTTAACCTATGGATTAAAGTCTTCTTTATTTCATCAAGGACTTTTATTACTTGCTATTAATTCCATTTAAGAACTTGATGGCACATAATCAATCAAGGACCAGTCAAATGAGAATTGTGGGATGTTGATTGTAAGATATATAAAGATTTTTGATTTAAATATATAATGTGATATGAATTATAAGTACCGTATTTTTCGCCTTATAAGACGCACTTTTTTACTCCAAAAAAGAGGGTAAAAATCTGAGTGCGTCTTGTAAGCCGAATGTAGCCACTGGGTCATCTGAAAATGGGGCAGGCAAAGAGGGGGCTGCAGAGATCGTGATGGCTGGAAAGGAGAGAGGTTTTGCTTTCAGAGCTCCCGCTCGGCTGGGCTCTCGAGAGGGCTTAGGCGGTGGTGGCGGTGGCAGCGGCTCCTCACATTGCTGGGGCGCTGCTTTAAGCTGCCCTCCTCCTGCAAATGAAAGGTGCCTCAAGGCTTTGGCTCCTGAGATCGGTGCGCTGCCATCCAAAATGCTGGTACCACGATCACTGCAGCGCCCGCTTTACCTGCCGCTTCTCGGGCAGTTCCAGGCAGCAGAGATCGTAGTAATAGCATTTTGGATGGCAGCGCACCATCTCAGGAGCCAAAGCCTTTGAATGAAGTTTGATTGTGTCCCATCTAGCGTTCTCCACCCCCACCCCCAAATCTCTCCGGATCCGGAGAGATTTGGGGGTGGGGGTGGAGAACGCTAGATGGGACACAAGCAAATCGAAGCCTTTGAATCAAGTTTGATTGTGTCCCATCTAGCGTTCTCCACCCCCACCCCCAAATCTCTCCGGATCCGGAGAGATTTGGGGGTGGGGGTGGAGAACGCTAGATGGGACACAATCAAATCGAAGCCTTTGAATCAAGTTTGATTGTGTCCCATCTAGCGTTCTCCACCCCCACCCTCAAATCTCCACAGGATCCGGAGAAATTTGAGGGTGGGGGTGGAGAACGCTAGATGGGACACAATCAAATTGAAGCCTTTGAATGAAGTTTGATTGTGTCCCATCTAGCGTTCTCCACCCCCACCCCCAAATCTCTCCGGATCCGGAGAGATTTGGGGGTGGGGGTGGAGAACGCTAGATGGGACACAATCAAATCGAAGCCTTTGAATGAAGTTTGATTGTGTCCCATCTAGCGTTCTCCACCCCCACCCCCAAATCTCTCCGGATCCGGAGAGATTTGGGGGTGGGGGTGGAGAACGCTAGATGGGACACAATCAAACTTCATTCAAAGGCTTTCGCTCCTGAGATCAAAGGAGGGAGGGAGAAAGGAAGGATAGGAGGATAGGGAAAGAGGAAAGAAGGCAGGCAGGCAGAAGGGAGGGAGGTGTAAGGAAGGAAGGAAGCATAGATAAGCAGGAGGGAAAGAAGGCAGGCAGGCAGGAGGAAAGAGGAAGGAGGGAACTGGAAGGGAGGCAGGAAGGAAGGGAAGGAGGAAGGGAGGGTGGAAGGAAGGATAGACAAGTAAGGGAAAGAGGAAAGAAAGCAGGAGGGCAGAAGGGAGGTGGAAGGAAGGAAAGAAAAGCAGACACGCTGGAGGGAAAGAGGAAAGAAGGCAAGCAGGCAGGAAGGAGGCAGAAGGAAGGAGGGAAGGATGGAACTGGAAGGGAGGCAGGGAAGGAGGGAGGGAGAAAGGAAGGATAGGAGGATAGGGAAAGAGGAAAGAAGGCAGGCAGGCAGAAGGGAGGGAGGTGCAAGGAAGGAAGGAAGCATAGATAAGCAGGAGGGAAAGAAGGCAGGCAGGCAGGAGGAAAGAGGAAGGAGGGAACTGGAAGGGAGGCAGGAAGGAAGGGAAGGAGGAAGGGAGGGTGGAAGGAAGGATAGACAAGTAAGAGGGAAAGAGGAAAGAAAGCATCTGAATGTACTAAACAAGAGTCTTCAGGGAAAAGATGGATACATTGTGAAAACTCAGCTGTCAGTTGATCTTAATGTTATGAAATGAAAAGTATGCCATTTGCAATTAACTTGGCATAAAATAATTCATTTGCATTTAATTGTTATTGTTCAAAGAATGTTCAGAAAAATGTTCGGCCCTCCAGCATGTTCACTTCATCCAATCTGGCCCTCTTTGAAAAAAGTTTGGACACCCCTGTGTTACATGGTTGACATAAAATTGTTCTTAAACTGCTTTTAACTTTATACAGTTGATATAAAATATTTTACTATAGTATTTGGTTCAGAATCTTTTTTTTCTAGATTTTCCTCCTTTAAAATTGGGTGCGTCTTATATTCCGGAGTGTCTTATAGGGCGAAAAATACGGTAATGACTGTGGAAGAGATGCACAAAAGTTATTTGTAACCAATCCACACACTTCTACAATATGTAATGAAAGATGATTTTATTTTATTTTTGTTTGTGCTGTTTGTCTGTTTAACCAAAAATAAAAAATTCTTTTAAAAAAAGATATTTCAAAACTGTGCCAAATTGCAGACACTTTAAAAAGGAAAGGAAGACTTGGCTTAATTGTATTTTATCACACATTCTTTATTCTGTTATTAGTCCAGATGCTGCACCTTTTTCTGATTCCTGGATCACTGCACCTTCCTCTGTCAGCTGTCATATGTCCCTAGGCTGAAAAAAAAAAAAGAGGATTGCTGAAAACGTTGCAGATGCCAGAGAGAATTAAATTTGTAAGAATGTCAGAAGATAAGGAAAAGAACTTTATATTCTAGAGTTAGACCTAATTATTCCATTTCAGGCTTTTAAGTGGCAGCACATTTGAACCTGTCATGTAAATTGGAGTCCTGGAAAGAAATGTCACAGCCCAGCTGGGAAGCAAGCTATTGTCTCCTAGCAATAAGATTTAGTGTTCAAATTGCATCTCAGGAATTTAGCAAAAATGATTCGATTGCTTAGCAAATTTTGATGATATCATTCTGCTGCTTTCTGCGGTAATTAATTGCATTAGTAAACAGATATTCAGAAAGATTTCATTCATATACATTTTCCTAGACAAGTATAAAAACACTGGAAGTCTCCATTTAGTGAACATAGGAAATAGTGCAATAAATATATTTTTCTGATAATATAGATCAAAATGGCAGCAGAGTAGAAGGGAATGGATTTTTGCTTGCATGTACCTTGAATTAAATATATTCAGGGAAGTTCTATTGTTGGTAAACAATAAAGGAATATATTGAGCCACAAAATAACTGTATATACAAACATATGTATATATATGTGTGTGTGTGTGTGTATGTTTATGTGTATATAAATATGAAATAGATTTTATTTTGCAACAGATGAACATACTGTAGGCAACCAGTGAGAAATCTTAGTCCTATTAGAATTTTATTACCTTAGAATCATATTTTTAAAATAAATTTAATATGTTGTGCATTGGTTGCTGGTGTCACAGATGTGACATACTTTAGCTCAGATGTTGTCATGAAGAAATAAAGCAGAAATGTTGATCAAAGGATAGTAGACGAAGGAGCAGAAGATGGCAGCATTAATAGGACTGCTTTGTCTTATGTTCCCTGAAAAAAAGTGAAAGGAATTCCATTTCCTGACATTTGAATGGTTCATTATTTCATTTCAAATACTAATAAAATTTTCTTTCCTGCCTTTTGATATTTCAACTTCCTATCCATATAACTGTTTTATTCTAATCAGTTGGATTTGAACAAAAGACTTGCAAAACTAGCTTTGTGAGCTACAATTTACAAATTAATCCTCAATAACGCACGCACGCACGCACACACATACACACACACGATTCTACTTGGATCTTCTTTTCCATAACTGTATACATTCCTTCCATTTGTAGATGTAAGTTAAAAATAAATTAGGCTTCTGCTTTACAAACTAAGCTTTTTTTTTGCCAGTGAGGTGAATGGACAATTTTTATTAAAATTTTCCAATTAAATGTTTCTTGATCATGTTCAATGTGAGTCTCTTGCTTTGTGAATTTGATGAGTTGCAGCAATTGGAAGAATATTCTAAAAGACTCAAAATACAACCTATAGCCATCTCAAAACTAAAGCTAGAATATACACTTTTTTGTTAAAATATGTTAATTGCATATGTTATTTTCATGTTTAAAGTTGCAGTCAAAATAATTAAACATTTGCCTTCTTAATATGAAGATCTGAGGATTCTAAAAAGAACATAGTTGAGAAAAAATTAGATACAAAGTTACTGATTGTTTTATAGCTAACAATAATCTTAATTTCTCTCCTATATACCGTACCATCTTCTTTTTCCTTTGAACTAAAAAGTTTATTTATGGCATGGCAATTTTAGGACCATGCCATAAACTTTAATGTACATATTCTTTATCTGATGGGTTTAAAAAAAATCCCATCTAAAATCATCTGGAGGTCTGTTTTATCTGAAACGTCCAATATGATAGCTCAACGAAGTTAAACAAGAGCCTTTTATGTCTAATAGTTAATTCCCTGGTTTTGAAAGCTTATGATGACAAATAGGTTCTTTCAGCATTTCCAAATGGTTATTTTAAAGAATGACACATATTTTAAAAAAGAATTGTAAAAGCAAGAGGATTTTTTAAATGCATGGTTGTAAAAATGTTTCAAAATTTAGACTGTAATCCAATATTTGTTTTCTGTTGATAGAAAAATATGTAGTAGAAGATAATTTCCCCTTTGTTTTGCAGACTTCATGTCTCCAAGTTCTACTGTTGAGTATTTAAGCCTTCATTAGAATAGTAGAGAAAGCAGCATAAAAAGGGATGTTTCTATTGAAGGCAGACAAACATTCTATTTGTAACAGGTTCATTATTTTACATACTTTCAAATGTCCCAAAAATGTATAGAGAGTCAGTTTGGGATAGTGTGATGGTTAAGGCACCAGACTAGAAACTGGGAAATCATGAGTTCAAGTCCTGACTTAAATGAAAACCCAGCTGGATGATCTTGGGCCAGTCATATCCTCTCAGCCCTAGGAAGCAAGCAACAGCAAACCACTTCTGAAATCTTGCCAAGAAAATCCAGTCAGTCACCAGGAGTCAACAATGACTTGAAGGAATAAACACACACACACACACACACACACACACACACACACACACACACACAGAGAGACAGACAGACAGACAGACAGACAGACAGACAGAATTACATGGTGGAACTCAGTGAGAACAATCAACCAATGGAAAAGCTTGCCCTTGGAAGTTGTGGGAGCTTAATCACTCCAGACTTTCAAGAAGAGATTGCCATTTGTTAGAAATGGTGTAGGGTCTCCTGTTTAACTGGGGGGGGGGAGTTGGTCTAGATGACCTATAAGGTCCCTTCCAACTCTGTTAATCTAATCTGAATTCTGTCCCCCTCTCAGAATTGCCTCTCAAGAACAAAAGAATTGCCTCTCTTTTGTTTTTGCACCTATTAAAATGGCAGGTTCTTGGGCTAAAGAGAATATTCCTCCTTGCCTTTATTTTTCAATCCATATCGGGTTAATTTTCTAAAGCAAATATATCTTTGATTATTGGGAAGTTAGGGAAATTTATTGGGAAAACAAATAAAACCTTCCCTGATCCCACAAAAGTATCAAAATATCTAGAACTGGAAAAATACATTAGTATCCAATATTATTGGACATATTATTACTTCATGTAAACTCGAGGTCAAAAGAAAGCATGTGAAAAGATATGAAAGAAATGATAATGTTGTGTTTAAATAAAATGTCAGCGTTCTAAATACCATGCATGAAATCAATCAGAGACCAAGGCAGAATCATCCTTATAGTTCCAATTTAATCATACAGGCATGTTAGCACTTCTGTGGAATTTCAAATCTGATTCTCTTCCTGGAATTCCACCCAGTTGAAAGTTCATAACCTTATGCCCACTCCCATAAATCCATCACATGTTCCAATCATCATCTTCCATGCTGGCATCTACACTCCTCTGCTTCCGGTCAGGTGTCGAGGTGCGGAGACAAAAGATGACCCTGAGCTTCTAGAAAGAATGACAACAAAACATTCCACAATCCTACTTCTTTCTATTCCCCCCTCCCAACTACTACACTAATGAAACAGCATAGGAAAATAATAGAAAGTATGGCAGGCCAAAGATCTTAAAAGAAACATAACTACAGGCCTGCCATAAAGATGAGATTAAAAATGCATTCTAGAGAGGTTAAAGTGAAATACAACTTTTGTTCTTTGCAGACTTACGAAAAACGTAAAGGTAGAATAGCCATACTTCAAAAGATACCGTTCTATTTTATACCCCCAAATCATTTTCACCTTCTTTAATCTGCCTGGGAGCCCTTTCCTGAGTCTCTTCTTTCAGAAATTAATCTATTTCAGCTGGTTATATTATCAAATGATGACTATCTGGCAATCTCAGAACTTTGGCTAGACCACCGGGAGGGGGGGGGGGGAAATCCTGGAAAAATTCCATAATGTACCAAGAAAGCTTTTGGAAAAAATCAGTTTTAACAAATTGTTGTTCATTTTTCATTATTTTCATATGACCAATTTCCACCCCACCCCCCCATTATTTTCATACTATCAAAAAATAATATTTTATGTTGATGTGTCCAACCTGGCTCTGGTTCTTTGGAACAGGCTCCAATGAGAATTATGCTGAAAACAAGATCGCAAAAGTTAAAAATATACCAAAATGGTTTTTTTTTTTGTGCAGACCCCTATGAAGTTGCTTTTAAACAAATAAATATTATTTTGAATGCCTAGAGCAGTCCTGCTCAACTTGTAGAGCAGTGGTTCTCAACCTGTGGGTCAGGACCCTTTTGGGGGGGGTGTCAAACGACCCTTTCACAGGGGTCACCTAAGACCATCGGAAAACATATATTTTCAAAAAAATACAGAAAACATAAAACAATTTTATGGTTGGGGGTCACAACATGAGGAACTGTATTAAAGGGTCGCAGCATTAGGAAGGTTGAGACCCACTGTTGTAGAGGGAAAGTGTATTAAAAATAATTGTGGGCTGAAAATGGACACCTGGTGCACCAATTGTCTCATGCCTAGTGAACTTGCAAAAGTGATGGAACTGGTGGAATGAGTATGGCCTTGAAGTGCTGGGAGGCATTTAATAGCATAATTTTGTGGGACAGCAACAATGTTTGGCAGTAGTGAATTTTGAGGTTTTTTTAAAATGCTGGTGGACTGCACAAGGCTGTTTGGTGGGCCAGTATGTTGTTTATGCCTGGTGGTGGTTAATGTTTTAAATTGTAGATCTTTTACTATAGTCCAAGGTGTTCTTAACGTGGGCTTCAGGAATCTCTTGGAGATATTTCAGTGGATCCATGAACTTGAACGGGAAAATTTCATAACTTTATTTATGCTCCTCTCTAAATAAAATGCAGCGTTTCATTCAATGATGTATGTAGGTAAACTAATTTAGGGCCTCTAGATTCTAAAAAAATGTTTATTAATTTCCATAAATCTATCTATCTATTTATTTATTTATTTATTTATTTATTTATTTCGATTTATCAGTCGCCCCCTCTCCGCAAAGGGACTCGGGGCGACGTACAATTAAATCAAAATACAAGTGTGGCATAGAGGAGGTAACACCAATATTTAACAGTCAAGTTCAAATAAATAACAATAAATTAAAGCAATTAAAACAGATAAAACCCCCAAAATTTACGTATAAAATATTAAAATATTAAAATTGCCAGGGAGGTTAGAAAGTTCTAGTTAAGCCAGGCCGGCTAGTTGGAACAGGAAATCTAACAATGTAAAGTTAATATTCCCTACAATTGATATCGTTATTATTAATTTAGTGAATTACTGTACTAAGGAAGAATATATATTACTGTATTACATACCTTTTAAAAAATGATAACAGAATTTCAGCAGAATTGGTATCTTTTGTAATTTGTATCTATGCATTTTATTTCATACATTCAAATATGTTTGGAATGTGTTGGTTTCATTAGACTTCCAAAGAGATCACAAAAAGATCAAGAACTTCTGGTTTAGAGTTCTTATTTAGTATTATGCTACATTGCAATTACAAATTGTTGCTTTATTATATTCCCATTGTTCTGACCTGGCTCCCAAACAAGACAAACCCTCTGTAGTTAAATAACTGTTTCCTTTATTAAGAGTGCCAGCATCCCGGGCAAAAAGTCTCTCTTTCTCACAGCAGGCTAACAAGTGTGTCCGGCAGGGAGACTAATAGTTGTCAGCCATATCTATTCATCTCCACCCCTTGCCTTTTAACCCCAGAGCTAGTGTGGGGCTTTGCTAGCAGTGGTCTTCCGTCCCAAGAATTGGCCCATAGATTTCCACTGCTCTTCTCTTCTCCTCTGCATCCACGCATCAGGCACTGGACCAAGTTGTTGTTCCTCCTCCTCATCAGCCACCTCCAGACCTGGGGACTCTCCATTTGAGGGCTGATGGGTGGCCACCTCTCTGTCTATCTCTGACAGCTTCATTCCCTGTTCCCCAATGGAGCTCTCAGGTTGCCTCGATGTTGGCCCTGACTCCCACCCTGCCTCATCTGATTTGGCTGCTGGAACGGCCAACAGCCGACAAGCCACAACACCTGTACTATTATTCGGTATATGAGCCAGTTTGTCTAGTGGTTAAGACACCAGGTTAGAAACTGGGAGACTGTGTATGAAAGCCAGCTGTGTACCTTGGGCCAGACATTTTTCCTCTCAGCCCAATTTACCTCAAAGAGCTGTTGTGGGGAATATATAAGGAGTAAGGATATTAGATTTTTTCTGTCTTGAGGTTTTATTAAAAAATAAATAAAAGTGGAATATAAATAAAAGAAATAATAAACAAAACTACTATTATTCCTATCCCGAGTTTGATAAACAATGCCATTGTTTTAAATATGGCTGTTATTGCAGGCAAATGAAATCAGTCTGCAAGAAGAAATGGAAGACCTCTACATAAATTTTATTTCTTCTCAGAAACATACAGGAAAAGAGAAATTGCCTTTGAGGTGGATCATTTTTCAACTTTATCCTAGTAAGACTCCTTAATGCCTGGAAAAAAAAGAATGTCTGCTTCCTCCCACAGATTTCTACAAATGTTTGATCTCATCAATGCTTGAAAAGCTCTACTTTGTAAAATTAGGAACTGTTTTATTTCAGAATAATATGTAACAATCAGATGCAGACTAATGTTGTTGTAAACCTAGCATTAAAAGTGCTATAAATCACAGGAGTAGTTATGTTTCACTGTCCAAAACATGTGTGGGAAGAGAAATCACTTTTTTTTACTGCACTTCCATGAGTATATTCTCATATGTATCATGTTTGTGAACAGCAATTTCTAGACATAAATTTTACAAGCGAAACCAGCTCTTCAGAACTACTGCAATAAACATTGCCTCCTCAAGGGGACCACTGGGAGGCATTTTCAAAAGAACGTTTGTTGTTCTGGGAGAAAGTAAAACAACAGAACTATGACAGGTCTCTTTTTACAACAGTAGTAAATATACTAAGACCACTGAACACTGTATTCATACCAGATCTTACATAATTGTTACAACTTCAGTGAGTAGATAATCATGTTCAAATTCCTGTCTTATGTATGTAAAATAATATTTAGAATAAGTCCAAATATAGTGGATTGGATCAAGCTGCTATTCTATGAGCAGAAAAGTGAGATTTAGTGGAGGCTCCAGTTCTTTCAAGTGGATGCTCTAGTGAATAGTTTGGAAGGAAGTGATTTTTGGCAATTCTCCATCCCATCTGCAATTTTAGTATCACTCACCCAGAAGAGAATTTTGAAGCAGTCTTACAGGAAGAGAAACCAGAGAATACCACTCAACTCTAACTCTTAGAGCACCCATTGCGTACAATTGTGCTTTGTGCAAAATGTTACTATCCAGAATAACCCCTCCCCTTTTTAAAAAATGCTCTGGTTTTTACCCCAAACCACACTAAAACACACACACACAGCTTGTTTTTTCATTTGTTAAAACCACATCACAATATAATATATCCTAAATATTATTGATAAAACATGATAGTACCTACCTACAGAATCTCATATGATTCAAGCCTAACAAAATACTTGTTGACTTAAACCATATTTAAGCTAAAGTTTATGTACACTGGAACAACCAGTCAGTCATCCTGGACTGCCTAACAAACAAACACATCTATTTCTCCATTTAAAATGTGAAGAGGAACTGGTGGTACACTTACATGTATTTGAATAAACCGTGATGTGGTTGATGTGGAATTTACGTGTTCTGAGGAAGATGAGAGCTATGCCAGAGATCGAACCATAATGGACAGGTCTAGTCAGAGGAACCAGATGAAGAGTGTCTCTCCCATAAACAAAGTGGTGAGACTTAGTTTACAGAAACCCATATTGGATTGGTCGTTGTTTGAGTCAACAAGCACTGTGTTAGGTGTTGGGAGTTTCTGGACAACAGACTTTAACCTCCCTGCTTCAGCCCAAGCCTTCTGAGGTGGACTTTCAGCAGATGTTTCAACAGATTTTAAAGGGACAGGAGGATTTAAAAAATCAATTTAAGGAGATGAATGATTAGCTTAGAGAGAACCAAGACCGGGTGATTAACAACTCACAGAGACTGGATCTTTTGGAGGAGGAGACGGCTGAGATGAGGGGGGAGGTGGGGGGAGTGCAGAAAGGGAACCAAGAGCTAGAGAACCACCAGATAAAAATGGAATTTGAAAGAATGTCCTTTTTCCTTAGGTTTCAAAATGTGATTGAGGCAGATGATGAAGATTTAAGGGACATTATGACAAACCTTTTGGCTGAATACATTAAAAAAGACAAACAACAGATGGGGTGGGACATGGACCTGGTTTATAGAGTAAACTCAGCATACGCTAGAACACATAATGTTCCAAGGGAGGTACATATTAAATTCCTTAGAAAGACTACAAGAGATGAGATTGCACAAAGGGGGCAAGCACTAAAATACCAGGATAGAGAAATAGTCATTCTGAAACAGATCCCTAAGAAAGTGAGAGAGAGAAGAAAAAACTATTCGCTACTAGCGAAGAAATTATACCAGAAAGGGGTGTGGTTCAGATGGCTGATGCCTGAAGGTATGCTAATTTTCTGGGAGGACACAAGAGTCAGAATTAATACAACCATAGAGGCTCAGGCCTTTATGGAAAAAAATAGAGCCCTCCTAGATAAGCCTGATGATACTACACCAGACACACAAGACACGGGAAGGGCCGGAGCTCTGCTGGCGGGGGGAGAAGGAGCAACATCGAGAAAACTCAGATCACAAAAATGAACAAGAAAATCTGTTTGATGTAAAGTGATTGAAATTATTTGAAGATAAAAGTTTATATGCTGACAAAATACCATCAATTTGTAATAATCTAATGTATTAATGAAATGTATGAGTACGGGGGGAGGGACCACCTCCTGCATATTGTAACTGCCAAAATTTGTAACTTATTCCACTACCCCTTTCCTTGTTTATTTTTTTAAAAACCAATAAAATTTTGTTTAAAAAAAAAGAAAAGAAATAATGTTACTACAAATCACGTCCAACGAGATCACGTTAACACCCTCGGTACTGATAAATCATCATCAACCAATTGTAAAAGGCAGGTTTACTTGGAACAGCTTACCTCCTGTAGAGATACCTTTAACACCATGGATTTGGAAAGGACTCCATAGGTGGATTAAAATGCCAAATCCATTGGCTGACTCTGCGAAAATTCATATTAATTTATTAATTTATATACTACCTAATACCCAGCATCTCTGGACTTGACTGAAGTTGTTATCCCAAAGTTAACTGAAATAAGCTGGCATCCAGTTTGAAATAATCAGAAAGGAACTACACCTCTGGTAATATATTCACCTCTGTAATATATTCAAATATATGGACTATACAAGCTATCTTTTATTTTAAATATATAAACACATTTAAACTGTCACCAATGGAGAGGATGCCAGCCTGAAAAGAGAGAAACTAATATACATTGGAGGCAAATTGTGTCTTTTTATATTGAAAGCTTAGAAAAGGAGACAAGCCCAAAACTTATTTACCCCTAGAATAATCAGATCCACTTCGGGTCCATTATCAATTTTATTAACTATTCTCACATTTTATCCTAACAATATTTAGCATATTTTTATTCCTAGCATGCAAGTTTGGAATAAAAGAATACTTACATGCAATACCTCAAGCTTAGCCAAAAAGACCGCTGGCTTACCTGAAAAGTTGTTCTCTGTGCGCTGAGGGAGAATCCAAGCATAGGTTAACTTTTGTCTTTTTGCCCAGAGACTGAGTTAGAAAAATCTTGACCATGCCTCCTCTGCTGGATGGAGCTCAGTTTTTTCAACTCAGTCTATCCTAGGGAGATGTAATCAATATTTCTCCAGCTCAGCCTAAATCAAGTTACCTCAGCAGCCTGGATTTTCCTACAAATCAACAGCACTTTCATCAATTTAGTTGAGCAGAATATTTGGGTTGTTTTTTGGTGTCTCCCGAGCCATTTAGTCAGCTGCAGGTGAGTGTGCTGATTTTCCCTGGCCACCGACTAGAACCGCCACAACAAAGCTCAATTGGCTCCACTAATTCAAGTTCCAGGGAGTTCTCCAGCCTGGAGATACTGCCCGATCACTTGGGCTAGTCTCCAAAAGCCGCGCTTTTGCTTTTCGGAGACAGGAGAGCCGGTTCGCCACTCTTGCACCAATTTTTCAGTTTGAAAATCACGGTTTGTTTTTAGTGCCAGGAGAGCCGGTACGCTGCTCTCGTGCCATTTTGCAACTTGCATTGCTCATGTTCGGATTGGAAGCTTCAGTTCTGAACCAGAGCAGTATAATGTGAAATATACTAAATATGACAGCGAGATCATGCAGTTTAGTTTTGAATACAGCAAATTACCTTTTTTCAAATATGGGTTTTCCAAATTATTTGAGATTAGGAAATATCTTCTTGCCTCTAGTTAAGATACCATGAACAAATACTATTTTTTTTCAAGTTTGAGGGTGTTTTTAAAAAAGCTTTTCTTTCCCATCTCAGAGAAAAAGCAGTAAGTGAAAATGTATAAAAATACATTTCAATAGCCCATAAGGATTGCTACAGGAAACAGGTGCTCAAGTGTGGTAGATTTAGGTCCAAATAAATGAGGAAGAGAATATGGGGTCAGACAGAAGGGTGAAACCAAACGTTCAGTTCTTCATATAAAACGGATTTCTTTCCCCTCTCCAAACTATTATTATGATGGAACCAAACATGTTAACTTTTACAAATTTTGTTACTCCCACATGGTTATATCTTTTCATAAACTTGGCTATAGGAAAGAACATATTTTGCCAAACATGTGATATGCACAGATTATCTTTCAGACCAGGTGGTTTGTTAACAAACTGAACATTTCTTCTTTTTTACTTTTTAATACTAAGCAAGACCTGCGAGTTGTCTAGCTTTTTCACATTAGAGGCATCAATGTGCAGTTTAAGCAAGATATATTGTCCCTCGTTACATTTTCATGAAGTCACATAATTATTTATAAATTTGTGCTGCTTTTCTATTATATTTCAATATGAGTATTTTATAAAAGTCTTTCACCTGTAAAATGGGTACTTTTTTAAAAAAAAGTGAAATAAATGATGGAAGCAGTGAAAAGAATTATTCATATTACTACACTGGAATAGAACCTTCTCTCCTACCTTGCAAATATAAAATCCATTTACAGGAAAGTTTCAAAAATGATCTTTCACTTAACATTTTATCAATGTTTATTCATTGAAACATTTAAGTAGTATTGCAGACTTGATAAATATAACCTCCATTCTACCTTTCTAGGATTAATGTCATTTAAAAAAAGTTTTTAAATATAGGTGAAAATTGCAAAATAATTGTTTGCCACAAGTGAAACTAAATAATAGACAAACATTTAGGAAAATAAGAATATTCACTTTAATTACAGTAAAGTAATTCTATCAAAGAAAGATAAAAAATTATCATAACTTAAGTACTTTTGGTCTTTTGCAAAATATGCATTTGACTACTGCCATCCTTTATAATAATAATTGCTACATATTCAATAGGAAGTTTTGACAATTCTCAAACTTGCTTTTTTGCAACTCTTTGGGATAATACTACGCAGATTAGCATGCAAACAATTTATCAACACTAGCTTCTTATGCTAATTATTCAAGTTGTAAAGGAATTACATGAATGTATTTCGTTCAGATTTAGTACGTTATAGTTTTTACATTAAGATGTTGTAAGATTCAAGCCAGACATCTTTCAGGTGTGCTGGTTTGGATTATAATCCCAAAAACTGATGACTATAGAAGACCATGTTATCTGAAAATATGAAAACAAGTTATGAAGGTTCTGAAAGTGTTCCCCACTCCCCACCATTTAGCTTCCAAACCTTCTAATACATTACTTAAGCAAATCAGTTCTCTTGAAAATATAGTTTTTAAAAGAACTTTTTAAAAGGTGATTTGGTGAAAATAGACTATCGTAGTAGTTTACAACTAAAACAGTTGTGCTCTAAGTATTAAGATGTAAAAATACAGATACGGGGGGGGGGGGGGGTGGAGGAGGGAACCAGTATGAACTTCCCATATCTTTCTAGAGTCCTCATTCTTAGTGAGGTTCTCTTCAAGGAATGTAAGATATTCTTCTAATCTCAGACTGAATTATTCAAGAAAAAATATATTTTAAAATCCTTATAAATACCTGGAATGGAACATCCCATTTAGGCATCATTTAAGGAAGTAGTTCTTGGTATCATTATCTTCTTTACCAGACTTTAAATTAAAATAGAATTTATCATTCCTCCAAACTGGTAAGCTTCTGAAGAGCATCATGTAGCACAATTATTCCTTAGAATTATTATAATTGCTTACTACACAATACATCACTCCTTACATGTTTTATTTTGAAAATATTGCATGCATGTTTTACAATGCTTGCAAAGCAGACTTCCCCCCTCCTAACACTTATACAGTATGGTATTTTTTTTCTAATATATGTCTTCATATTCCAAATAAATACCATATTGTATCATTTTCAATGTTTAACAATATGTACTTCGTAATATCGCTTTATTCTTCTCATGCTCCTTCAAATTAATCTACAAGTAATCTTTGCTTAATAACAGAAACTGGCACTGGAATATCTGTTGCTAAATGACATGGACATAATATCACACAACCTTGCTAGTTACTGACAACAGTTCCGGTAGTCCAAGTTACCATGATTGAGATCGCAGCAGATAATTAAGCGAGGATCTCATGTTATTACGATTTCTGACTTCCTGCTGGGGAAAGTCACAAATTATGATAATGCAATGTGGGAATACTGCAATGGTCAGAATTTCAAGGACAGATCATAAGTACTACTCAGTGGCATCACAAGTTGGAATGGTTGCTAAATGAGTGATTATTAAATGAGGACCAGCTGTATAGTAATAATTTGAAAAATCAATTTCATAATAGAATTTTCATAGTAGAGCTGTTTGAACATAATTTGTATAAATTTAGATTTAAGGATCATAAAACATTTCTCGTTATTTGTAAACTAAGTTAAAAGTCAAAGGAGTATAATTATACTGATACACTAGGTAGGTAATAGGCAAATAACAGATCAGATTAGATAATTTCAGTGAACACTAAAATAATATTGTTTTTTCAGTTTTTGAAGTGCTATAATAACGTACTAATAAATACTGGTGAAATGATTAAAAGACAGTATTTGGATGTTTCTGGAAAAAAAATCGATTGTATTCCATTTTCCAATAGGTGACAGAAATACATGCATGAAATTTAAGTCCAAATAGTTAACAACCATAAGTTTATATAATTGTTTACAAAAAAGCAGATTCAAGGTGAAACATAAATATTAACAGTTGACTGTATTACATAGAAACGTTTGTTTAATAAAGTCTAATAGAATAGAATCCAGGTTTTTTAAATTTTCCATTGCATGTACTTTATAATGTGTAAAACCTATAGATGTAATTAGAAAAGCTATCATGAAATGGATTTGAAATCTTCTGCCCCAAATCGTTTTAAGTTTAACTCTCCCTTACAGTTTAATATACAGATAGTTCTTGACTTATGACTACAATTGGGGCCAGAATTTCTATTGCTAAGCAAAGCGGTTGTTACGTGAATTGTGCCTAATTTTACAAACTTTTTTGCCATCACAGCAGTTGATAAGGAAATCACATGATCATTAAATGAATTTGGCTTCCCCATTGACTATGCTTATCAAAGACCACTTGGAAAGGTTGCAAATGGCAATCACATGATCCTACAACTGTTGTAAATAGATGCCAGTTACCACATGACCATAGGGATCCTGCAATGGTTGTAAGCGCAAGGACCAGTCATCACTTTTTTTCCATGTTGTTGTAACTTCAAATACTCACTAAATCAATAATTGTAAGTCGAGGACTATCTGCATCTGTTTTCTATTATGATACAATTTTACTTTATTTTTGTCTATAATTTAAATATTTTTTCCTAAAACAACATGAAAAAAATAAAGACTTTTAAATAAAAAGCATTAAAAGGGTTTTGGAATTAACATCAAATCAACATTGGCAGACATAACTCACTGTTGTACTCTTAAAAAGCCTTTACTGAAATATAGAATAATTAATATAAATAAAGGTTATCCATTCAAAAGGATTGATTAATAGCTGTATTTTTTCCAACATCACTGCTCTTTAATCAAAAATACTGAAACACAAAATTTTCTTCTCCAAAGAAATTGAGGTGTAGAATGTATTTTTGTCTTCTATGTCTTCAAGTCTTTTATTTGATTGCAAACTGACAGCAGTATGTTCTTAACATTTTCCCATTTTTATTGTACAAACAGAATACTGAAGGCCATTGCAATGCAGCATATTGCTACGTAAGGGCTCTTCCGTTCACCTGGAAGAAGAAACAATACTGAATTACTCTTTTTATACAAACAAGCTTTTTTTCCTAATTTGAATGAAATAAAATACTACTAAGTCTGCATGTGAATACAATAAAAGAATGGCTGATGGCATATTCAGGTGTAAATGTTGTAACAGTTAATCCACAAATTCTCCGAAATCCACATTTTCCACAACTAGTAAATTGCACACAGACGCGCACACACACTTCAAAGATTCTTTTGATAAATTAAGCAGCACACTGGTAATAATTAAAGTATTTTTTCTTTAATTAAAGATCTAAATGCCTGATAAATAAAATGGTTTATGCACTTTTAAAATATTGGCGCAATAAAAAAATATAATTATATTCTTTTTAACAGGTAATTTTTCCTCAGCCAGAACAATTCACCATTTGTTCCTTTAAAGCAAGATTATCAAAATTAATATTATGAGACATCATTACTTGACAGATATGTAATTAAACTGCATATATATATATGAATTAACATATGCAATTTCATATCTATTTAGAATTAATATTGAGCTAGTCTACCTCATAATATTCATGTGTTGAAATTTCCTGTTCTTAATTTTCTTGAAGAAAGCATCCATCATTCATTAGGATTACTTGTCTGTTAACAATACTTTACAAATAGGGAACAGCTTGTCTGAAAGGTGTGAACATTTAAAAGACTACTTAAGTAAAAGTAGCAGAGTTTCATTTTGCATTAATGAAAATTTATATACTGTTAAAATAATCAAAAGGGAAAAAAATCCAGTCAAAATACTTAAAGGCATCTGGATTTCTAAGACAGACACTTATGTATACTTACAGGATCATACAATGCCAATTATTTCTAAAGGCCCAACTCAGTAATATATGGTTTGTTGACAAATAACAAGCACTTGTTATGCAAAACAGAAAGTCCCCTAGCTTCAAACATTGGGAAACTGTTGTTTTTAGGACACTTCATTTAACCTTTTCCTGCAATCTGATCTTCCTCCTTTCTGTGCAAGGACAAAAGTAGAAAGACATCTTTTCCCTCATCCACAGAAGAGAGAGATGTATCTCTGTGTGTGCACATACATGCCTAAAGATTACTGATGTACAAAACAAAAATGGTGAGAGATTATAGTGCTGAAACTTTCAATCATATTTAACTATGATTTTAAGGTAAAACCATTGAGCATTCTGTAAAAATTAGTCCAAGAATCAAACTATGCTGTGCATTGTTTGATATCTGATGTTTTTAAAATAGACCAGAAATCTGTCTTGTTAATGCAGAAATACAAGATCATATATAGTTATTCTCTAAATGAAAGAAAATCAGCCTTAATGTCAGTGTAATTTTTTTTTTGGAAATATGTGAATCATATTATCTTGGCATACAGTAAGGATGAAGTTATCTTGGCAAACCAAGCAACACCCATCCTTGCTCTATTTGACCTCTCTGCAGCTCTCAATACTGTCAATCACGGTGTCTTTCTTGATCCGCTCAAGGAATTGGCAGTACTGGTTTTGTTGGTTCACCCCCTTTCTCCATGTTTGGTTCCAAATGGTGGTTAATGGGGAGGGAAGATTCCATCCCTGGTCCCTATATGGGGTGCCATAGGGTAAGATCATTTATCATGAAGTGTCATCAATATGCTAAGTGATATTGTTGATATCTTGAGACAATTTGGTGCAGTGGTTAAGGCATCAGGCTAGAAAATGGGAGAGTATGAATTTTAGTCCTGGCTTAGACACAATGCCAGCTGGGTGACTGGGCTAGTAACTTTCTTTCAACCTTATGAAGGAGGCACTTATCGAGAAAACTACGGAGACTCAGGAAATCTCTGAGCCCTGGACAGAATTAAATGGAAGTAAAAAAATGGATGTCTTATCCCAGTGTCTGGAGGTTCCTGCTTGAAGAACAGGTAGAAGTCATGATTAAGAGGGCTTTTTTATGGCTTTGTGTTGTTCATTAATTATACCTATTTCTGGATCAGGAGTTGGGAGGCTCTGTTCACAATTACTCATACCTAGTAGTCACATCTCCCCCACATTGGATTACTGTAATATGCTCTATATGGGGCTGCCCTTGAGCAGTATCCAGAAACTTCAGCTAATGTAAAACGTAGCAGCAAGTGCAATTCTGTCTGCTTCTAGACCAGCATATGCTATGCTTAGGTCCAATTTAAGACATGGTTTCTGATCTTTCAAGCCTTCCATGCTATGAGGCCAGGTTATTTGAGGGACCACCTATCCCCAATTACTTTTGCTCATCTCATCAGATCTAGCAAGAGAAGGATGCTGTGGGTCCTATCCCTCAGGAAACTATACTTGGCAGGCCCAAGGAACGCAAGCATTCTCTATTTCATATATTTATGAAATATTCCTCCCTACGCATCTGAAGTGAGATTAGCTCCATCTCTCATTTTCTGGAAATCCCTCAAGGCCCAGCTTTGTCATCAGGCCGGGGGTGGTGGTGGTGGTTCTCAGGTCCAGTGAGATCTTCAGGAGGCTCAGTGGCTGTTTGAATCATGTGTGCTTGAGACTTTTAAAAATATGACTGTGTTTGATATGTTTATTGGCCAGAATAATTTCTTATGAGCTTGGTAGCCGTATAAATTTGATAAATAAGTGAATAAATTGTGGGAACTAATACTACCACCAATTTGCATTTTTTAACAAATTTACACATGCTTAAATGTTATACTGAATTGTATTGTTCGACAATAGTGTATGCATACATGTATATATATGAATGACTAGAAACTAGAAACTACTTACCAATTCTGGCACACTTCCAGAATATGCCCAATAATCTGAAAAAATATTAATTGTAAGAAACAATTTTATATTTGCACTATGATTAGATGCAAATTGCAATATTACAGATACAATAGTAATGACTAATATCCCAATACTTATTTTTAGGAATTGTTAATCTGCTGATGTTTTTTCATGCTCATAAAATATTTTTGAACTGCTACATGCGCCATAAAAAGTGACATGCATAATTTTAAGTATTGCCTTGTAAATCTTGAGTTTGCTCATTTAGCTCAAAATGGATATTATAGCCTATTGTTATAATAACGCCAAGTCATATGATACAGCAGAATAACCTAAAGCTCATTAAAGCATTAATTTATTTTATATATTTATTTGTTAAATTTATTTGTTGTCGACTGCCATGGGATTACTTTAGGTGCCTTACAATAAAAAGGAAGAAAATGAAAGGAGTGTAAACAGAAGTAAAACAATACAATCATGAAATAAACAATGAAAAAGGAACACAAGAATACTTCAATTAGAATACCAAGAAGATGGATAGGTGGAGAGCAGGGAGAAAGTGGTGGGGTGGTCTGCCATCAATGCAACCGTTAGTCTCTAGGCCAAATGTCAGAGCCAGATCTTCAGGCTCATGTGGAAAGATAGGAAGGTAGCACTAAAAACTGGTTCAATGACCGTGGAATTACTGTGCTTGATTGGTCTCTCCAGTCTTCCTCCATACTCTGGGTCCTTGGTTTCCAAATGAGATGCAAAAGTTGCTCTCATCAGAAAAGAGGATTTTGGACCACTGAGCAACAGGACTTTGGACCATTGTGCTTCATTAAGACTAGGGTCAGCGCTGTCTACCAGGAGATTTTGGAGCACTTCATGCTTCCTTCCGCAGACGAACTTTATGGGGATGCTGACTTCATTTTCCAGCTGCCCACACTGCCCAAATCACCAAAACCTGGTTCAATGACCATGGGGTTACTGTGCTTGATTGGCCAGCAAACTTGCCTGACATGAACCCCATAGAGAATCTATGGGGCATTGCCAAGAGAAAGATGAGAGACATGAGACCAGGCAATGCAGAAGAGCTGAAACATCCTGGTCTTCAATAACACCTCAGTAGTGCCACAGGCTGATAGCTTCCATGCCATGCCACATTAAGGCAGTAATTGCTGCAAAAGGGGCCCAAACCAAGTACTGAGTACATATGCATGCTTATACTTTTCAGAGGTCGGATATTGTTGTATGTACACTCCTTGTTTTATTGATTGCATGTAATATTCTAATTTTCTGAGATGGTGGATTTGGGATTTTCATGAGCTGTACGCCATAATCATCACAATTATGACAAATCACGGTTTGAACTATCTTGCTTTGCATGTAATGAGTCTTATCTCATATATTGGTTTCACCTTTTAAATTGCATTACTGAAATAAATGAACTTTTGCATGATATTCTAATTCTTTGAGTTTCACCTGTATGTCCCAAAGGGCAGGTGCTGCAGCAGAGAAGGCTCTTACTCTGAATCCCGATAGAGTTGTTTGACCAACTGGATCCAAAGCAATCTCCCTTTGCTGGCATAAGTAGGAATGGCTTGTCCTCGTGGAATGAGGAGGTTCATCAGGTAGCCTGGACCTATGCCATTAAGGGCTTTAAGGGTCATAATTAACGGAACTGCACTTAGCAGATTAGTAGCCAGTAAAGTTCTCAGAGCAGAGGTGCAATATGACCCATTCTAGGGGCCCCAAAGTCTGTTCTCACTGCTGCACTTTGTACCAAAGGCCATTGAGAGATCAAGAAGAGCAAGAATGGTTGCTGCTCCCATCAGAGATTGTCCATGAATGCAATGAAGCTCTCCCTGCCCCATAGCAGGGCATGACTCCTGACTGAAAGGGGTTCAGGAAATCTGTGTCACCCAGGATCCCCTGTAGCTGCCGAATAACCACCTTTTCCAAGACCTTCCCAAAAAGGGAAGATGGGAGACTGGACAAACGTTGTTCAGGCAGGTAGGGTCAAGTGTTGGCTTTCTAAGGAAAAGACAAACCAAGGACTCCTTAAAAGGTCCCAAGATTGTCCCTCATGCACTAAGGAATGTATCACTTAGATGTGGATTCCAGAGGTTTCCAAAAGCTGTAGCCAAATTTTTATCATTAATGCTTTAGAGAAAATTATTTAACAATTGTAGTATACTAAAATATATTTGAATTGTAAAGATTGGCTATATTTTAATTTGGCTTTTTAAGCCAAATGGCCTTCTTCATATCAGGTTGCTTGGAAATTCAATTTAGCTGCAATCATTCTTAAAGTCCTGAGTTTCAAAGAAAAGGCATGATGTCAAAAATATAGAATGAGTTCTAGAAAAGATGTGCTACTTATATTGCCTATTTTAAAATGATATCTATAAAATTTTATTTAGAAAGAAGGTTTTTAGATTAGGCATTTTAGCTTAATTAGCATTTTACTGAATAAGTATTAAAATTGTAAGTTATTTTATGTATTTATTATGGGATTTGTACATTGTCAGCTTCAAACTAAGTTTCAGCTATTTACAGTCTTTAAAATGCCAAATAAAACCACAGAATTGTAAAATCTCTATAAAATAATAATAAAAACCCAATATAGAACACTGGGGATAACATTAACTTTACAATTATTTTCTCTAATGGTCTATATAGTGAAATCTCATACTTCTTAGAAAGGCAGACTCCATTTTAAGAAAATGAAAATGTTCTGCGGTTATGACTTATACTGTAATTAAGCTTTTGAGGATTAACAATGATTTGTATCAATGAGTCAATTTCAAAAGAATCAATATAGTAAAATTAAAAATAAGCTTACATGCATATCCTTTCCCCAAAGTTCTAGAAATTCACGTACCCTGTTTTATTGTTATCCAGTAATTTGGGAGCCAAGGATCTTAAGTATGCACATGTACATATAAGCAGTAAGATTACTGTCAGAAGACTCTGAAAATTGAAGATCGCAGACTGAAAGAAAAGATAATATATTAAGTTACTCATGAGTTTGTAAAAGTTCTCTTTACTATATTCATTTACTTCTTCCCATAAATATTTACAAAAAAAAAAAGAAATTTAACAGCCTATTACTATTTATAATTCTATTATATCAGGAACAATGAAATACTAGATAATTTCTTTTTCAAATTATTATTGAGAGTTTCAGATCATTCATAAATTACTTGCTTTGCAAATTAAAGTCTTAGCTTATATTCTATTTCAATAATCAAAACAAGTTAGTTGGGTATCGGGTTCTGATATTACAAACTTAGGCTTTTAAAGCAAAACTTGGAATATACCAGGCTAAAAATCAGGGAACACTGAGTTCTAGTTCCACCATAGGCATGAATCCGGTTGTGTGACCTTGGACCAATCACTCTCTCTTAACCCAACCTATCTCACAGTGTGGTTGTTACGGAGCAAATAGGAGGAGGAAGTTGTGTTGGATATGTTCGCCTCCTTGAATTATTGGTAAAAATAATAAAGATGGGATACAAATAAATATTCTAATATGTCCTCTCAATGAGATGACTGTATAAAGTTATGAGAAAAGGGCAGATTTTGCTCTCACCAAAACAGTACCTCAAAGTGCAATACAGACATACATACAAATGAATTAAGTCACGTATAATTTAGATGAAAACCTGGAGAGGTCGGGATAAGATTTAGGTGCAAAAAGGCCCAGCTGTAATCCTTGACATCTAGTTTGGGTTCAGAAAGACCATGTTGATTTGTGCTTTAAGCCTTGGAGAATTGATGCTAATTAGTAACACTCATATTTAGTGGTCTCATTTGTTATACCAGGTTTGTTTGCTCTCATCATGGATTCTCATTTTTTTCGATTAATCAATCAGAATAGAGCTGAAAGGGACCTTGGAAGTCTTCTAGTCCAACCCCTACTCAAGCAGGCCTACCAGTATACCATTTTGAATAGTGAACATACAATGTGGAAATTGAGATTCTTGTCTTATGCACCCAAAAAAGCAGGGATTTGAACGTGTAACTTCAGAGACAGATAAAAACAAGAGAATAAAAACAAATGAAGTAGAATTGGCAGAATAACAAACCCAGTGGAAAGAAAAGCTTCAGTCACCTCACCAAAAGCTTGAGTGAAGAACCAGGTCTTCTGGAAGCTTCAATACATCTTCATTTAAATGAAACACTTCATTTACCATGATGTACAAAGTAGCCATAGTGTAAAAACGAAAAGGAAAAATTTTCTAGACCAGTTCTAAAAAAGTAGTTCTTATAATCAGTGCTGCTAAAAAATTCTTAATCCTCTCAAGGATCTCTTTCAAAACACCATTTTTCTTGCTATCTCACATGGTTAGGATTGCATGCATTTCTTCTTTTAGGGACCTCTGCACTCAGTACCTAATATTTTCCATGAAGTTTGCCTGCCATACTGCAATTAAGTTTGTAATTAAATAGAAGTGACACAAATGGTCTAATTAAATGTCACAATTCTTTCACTCTGTCCCCTACTTTTTTGCCCCAATTGTAATAAAACAAGGCATCACAAAATATACAATACAAGCTTATTTTAAATAGAAATGGAAGGGCACCCAACTTAATGCGGTACAATTATTTCCATGTAAATATGTCTTATATGTATTACTAAATTACAGATTCTAATCTGTCTTTGTTGGGGGGGGATTATGTCATTTTTTAAAAAAAATCACATTAACCATGTTTTAACTGTTGTCCACAAAGTGCTGGGAATCATCAGACTGCAGCACAGTACAAGTATGATAAATAGTAGACTCTGCTTTGTGCTTTAGAAACAAACAAGGCATCTAAATATTTTGCCTTGAATTTCTAGAAATGGTGGACAATTCTATGTAGTAAATATTTGCTAGGACACCAGGGACAAGAGATTATAAAATCAAAAGTAAACTGCAACAACCACAAGTGCAATTGATCACAAGTGCTTTTAATACTGATTACAAATGCAATTTTTTTAGAGAACCCCCCCCCCAAAGTATTACACTTCTTTGAATAATATAAAAGCAGCAGGCACAGAGGTAAGGCACGCTTTTACTGTATACATACAGGGGGTTGTGTCCACACAACCCATTTGTATCCACCATTAACTTAACCCGCAGTGTTACTGCACCCTGAATTACAAAGGAAAGATTCGCACAAAACTCTTGAACCGCAAACCAGCCAGGCTACTCGGCGAGGCAAGATTTCACCACCCGTAGTTTACACAGAGAATAAGACGACGGAGTAAAAAGTGATGCTCCCTTTTTGAGCCACCACCTTTCACGGCGTCTCCAGCTAGGCCTCTTTCGCAAAGCCAAAGGCGGAGAGGCTACCTTGGGGAAAGGGGCCCAAGCGGCCTTCCACGCGCGTTATCACGCCATTGCCAAAGGGCGCGCCAGCCAAAGGAGCCACAAGGCCCGGCCGCCCCTGGTTCCCAAACGGGAGGCCTCTCTCCCGAACGCCGCTCTTACCATAGTTACGCGCCGCCACGAGCCACATCACACTTCCGGTAACCAGGGGAGGGGCGGGACCTGGAAGAAAGATGAGCCTCAGGCGCCTGCCGATTGGACGGAGGAGAGACGCCGACGAGAAAGTGTAGGGGTTGTGATTGGAAGAAGGGCAAAGAGAGCGGCTGAGCCTGGGGTGGGAATGAACGGCGGTAGGTTCTCCATAGTTCGTTTTAAAAAAAGAGAGAAGGAAGGGAGCAAGGCCGTTTATGTGTTCCTGTGTGTGTGTGCTTCCGTGTGCGCATAAACCCTCAAACACAGGCGGAGTTTACGCATAAAAAAACGGTAGTGAAATTTTCAATGCTGTTCCAGGTAGGAAAGGGAGGGTGGGAGCAGAGGAAGGGCAGCGCGATCGTATTTGTTGCAGCGCTCTTATTGTTACCCTGATTCAGGGAAGAACCGGCATAGTTGGATATACACAGACACATAGGGACACCCCCCCCTCCCCGGCCACACTCATGCCACAACCATGGTATTTGGTGTAACAGGTATGCTTATACCAAGGGTAGAACATAGACTAGAATAACAGAGTTGGAAGGGATCTTGAAGGTCTTCCACTCCAACCTAGGTAAGAAACCCTACACCACTTCAGACAAATGGATACCCAACATCTTCTTAAAAACTCCCAGTGTTGGAACATTCACAACTTCTGGAGGAAGTTGTTCCATTGATTAATTGTTCTAAATGTCAGGAAATTTCTCCCTAGTTCTAGGTTGCTTTTCTCCTTGATGAGTTTCCACCCATTGCTTCTTGTCCTGCCCTCAGGTGCCTTGGAGAATAGGTTGACTCCCTCTTTTTTGTGGCAGCCCCTGAGATATCTTAGGTCACCAGTGATGCTCTCTCCCGATTCGTCTTTTTTGTTGTTGCCTGGGTCCAAGCATCATTAACAATTTCTTGGCATTTTTCTATTGGTTCAACAGGATCCCATTTCTGCTTCCCCAAGCTTACATTACATTAGCTTCCTCCTTCTTGTGTCTTTGCATGTGATTGTAAGGTAGCAGAGGGTAAGAAGAATTGGTGGACAAAGGTTACACTTGGTGAGTTTGTGCCTTAAGGATTTTTGAGAACTCAAAAGGTTTCATGTGTAGGCTGAGGAATAATATAGTATTTTTATTTTCCCCAACACCTAAAATTTTCTCTTCCTAATATTGCAAATTGGGAAAAAGGAGAGTGAAAACTTCTGTGATGTATTGCCATTTGTGAGCTGATTGACAGAAATACCCTTTCTATGTCACAGAAACTCTTGTGTTTTCTTATAAAGTTCTGATAAGCTGCTAACTCTTGTCAGGGCTTGTTTTATAGAACAGATTGATGCAAAGGTGATGCCTTTCTCTGAAAGCATTCAGCTCTGTAGCATGGTATATTGATATATTTTGAAGATATGTTATTGATGCTTGATTTGGCTTATGTGGCCAAATAACTTATCAATCAACCACTTACTAATAACTTATCAATCAACCACTTACTAATTGTCAAATTGCTTTTATTGCTAGACTTTTAAATTAGTGACTACTTCCCTATATTTTCTTTTGCCATTCAGTTGAATTTTTGCTTCATTACTCATAGCATTGAAAGTTAATTCCCACCCCCTCCCCTTTCCGGTATTTCGAAGTATTTCAACATCAAACTACCCAGAAATAAACATTAGTGAAATAAATCATAAGTATGGATATGATGACCAAATCTGGTATTAATGTGCATCTTTTAATCATTTTCTTTAGCTTTTATATTCCTTCCTTTAGGCTGTCTGCCATGGCCTAGATTTTTTTTCCTGGTTAGTCATTATAAGTATATGTGCAGAATTGGAAATTTGGTTCCTATGCATCATTATAAATTTACTTTTATTGAACTAGATTTTCCATTTTATTACCTGATGTTCATACACATGTTTTAATCTTGTGTAAATTTGATGCCAACTGCAAACTTGACCATATGATTTGTTAGTCTTAACTTCAGATAATTTATAACCTGAAGCACAGGCCTAAAAAGGATCTTTGGGGAATGCCCTCCACTTGCTTTTGGTATATGATTATAAAAACTGGTAATGTAGTCATACTGTTTCCCATTTTAAAAATCATATATTTATTTTCTATTATCTCATAGCTATTGAATTTATTCAAAAGCCTTTGACGAAAGATTTTGCCAAAATATTTTTTAAAAATCTTCAAGTTTATAATGTCTCACATATTGTCCCATCCAAATACTTTTGAACACTTCCAAATAAGTTTAAACATCAGTACATGAGATAGGACTTATATCTGTAAAAGACTGATGATTCTGCCTCAACAAATATTTTGTTCTTAATAATCCTTTTTTATGTGAAACAACATAAAGTAATACATTAGGGGAAAAAACCCTCTTTCTCGATCTCTGCTCAACTGTTCCATTTCTGTAAAGCCACCAACAAAACCAGAACCATGTCTGCCTTGGGGAAATCAGTGGTAATAAAATGGTGGGCATAACTGGAAGATTAAAGTCCCACTTCTTTTTATATGGGGCCATACACATTGCATCCATACTAAAAAAAAGGCAGGACTTTGATTGCCATTTGCACCCTCTCTTTTGGTGCTGTTGACTTCCCTGTGGATATTCTCCAAGTATTTATTTGTTATAAAATTAGTTATGTTTCTGTAGATATGAACTGGAACAAATACATTGTTTGTTTAAAAGCTGTAGAATTAGTTCTTTCCAGCAATCTTTCTCACATTCCAGCTGCACCTATACAAAACCAGTCTGTTCCTGGGTGAAGAACAGCTTTCTGTTCTTTTTGTTTTGTTATGCATATTAGTTTATTTCAGCTCCTCTGATGCTTCCTTTCTTTAATTCCTGCCTTTTAACTGAATATCACTGATATGGCTCTGTGCCATTATTTACACTTGAGTCAAACTGTACTGATCTTTGACCAGATTCCAAATGATGGTATCCGCAGACAAATTCATCCTTGATGATAGTCAGTACATCCAGTGGTTGACTTAATCCCTTACTGTATACGTTGTGCTAACATGACATCACTCTGCAGACTATGCCAGCCCTTTCCAATCTTGTCCAGCACAACATGGCATAACTCTTGCCAGATTCACATTCTTTTCTTCCTGTTTCTTCTTGTCTTCATCTTTTAGGCCAGCCTTTTTCTGCAGCCAAAATTCCTCTTCTTCATCACTATCACTCTCCAAGAACTTATAATCATTCTTCTAAATAAACCAAGAAGCCAAAAAGAATCTACCTCAGCAATATCTTTTCTTTACCTAAAATACTTACATTAATCCTTGAAGGAAGGGAAGGGAGGAAGAAAGGAATATATTATCACTCTAAAGTGCTGATTCCCTTTTTTATCTCATTTTTGATCCAGAGAACTTTTTAATCATGTTATAAAAAGGTTCATTATCTCCAGGAATAGAGTATATACCAATAGTATACTAGTGTCTATATTCTCTGTTGGCTACTTCGGAATAGTAAGAAAAAAAATATCAGGTCTTATTCTATATTTGAAAAAAAAAATCCCTCTCTTTTGGTCTAGCAGAGAGCATACTCTGTCTTGATATTTTTTTTTCCTTTTCAAATGAAAAATAATTTATTTTCTTTATAAATTGATTTTACATTTAGACAACACCAAATATTATTTCTATTTTTAATATTAATTATGCTTTTTTCTATGAAAAAATAAACAGTAAATTGGATTGGTGCCGGCCGATTTGAATGTTTAACAGAAAGTCATTTTAAATGATCCAGCGTGACTATGAGAATAAAGAGCAAATTAACTGTGCACTGTGGAATACAGGTGGCAGGAAATGGATCATAGCTGAGTTTAAGCTTTTGATAAGCTTTAGATTTGGGTGTCTTCAATAGTTCCAAAAAATTTTCACAACATACTTTGCTAGGAACTGAGTTTTATATTAATATAATTATATTTTTATTATTTTGGGTCTGTCATCTACTTTAAAAGTAAATGTGATTTTCTATTGAAGAAAAAAGCAAGCCTCAAATTTAGACTTCTTCAGATGTTTTGACAAAAGGACTGTAAAAAGTAATATCTACATGTCTTTGTTCCTTTACAGTTTTCATTTAATGCACATAGTACATTTTCATTGAGAAAATCAATAGTACAGTTACTTTTTAATGCTATGCTGATATTGAGTTGATCTTAAATTAATATAAAATGATCCCATGAGAAATGCAATATAATTCAGAAATATAGGTATTTTAACACATTAACAGGTATTTTTGAAGAATTCAGCAGATCCTTACATATAAAGGGAATGCTGTATACAGCAGCAAAAATATCATTTTGATGGATTTCTTGGGCTCGTTTTAGGGATTCCATCCTTATAAACTTCAGCTCTGTTATATATAAAACATATGTCGTTAATAAATTAGAATTTAGTATTTATGGTCCACTTGATAAAGTCTACATTTGGACTGAATTTAAAACTTATGTAATTAAAATTGCCACTAATATGACAAATATTGAAAAATAAATTCTTTTCTGTCCATGTTTTGGACAAGTTTATTATTTTATTTCATGTTTTGGACAGCATATCTTTTTCCCGTGCGCTGCGGTCCAAGCAACGGGTTAAATCCTGTCTTTCTGCTCAATGGACTGAATTGAATTTACGGCCACGCCTCCTTGTCTCCTCACATATCCAGTTTTCAATTCAGTCCATTGCCCATTCAGACATATTTTTTGTGTCTCCTGATATTGCAATTAGATTTTTGTTTTTTATTTGGTGTGATTGTTTCCAAAGTATTGATTTTTTCCTTTCCCTTTGCTTGAATGACTAGTTAGGTTAGCTTTCACTTTCTCTGTCAGCATTCAGTTTCAAGGCAGGCAAGCACAGCTCTACCACGTCAGTGGGCTTCTGCCCGGGCACAGGGGCGACTTTTGTCTTAAGCGGATCTTCACCGCCGAGATTGTCCATTCATTGGTGACTTGCGCAGCTTGCCGCTTTTTCATCACCTGCCTTTCATCAGTGCTGTTCGGCTCTTGCATCTTGTCAAGGTTTGGAGTGGAGGCTGTCCTAATCGACGGAGCCAACAGCGTGGTCTTCACTGGGCGTGGCCATTTTGGATTCCCTCCTTCCGGTGGCCATTGTGGGCTGAATTTCTCCCGCCACTTCCAGCAGTACTCTAGCGGTCGCTGTTTTCTCCCTGAGTGTCGGAAGCAGCGAGGCAGTGTTTTTAGAGTTTTTGGCTGTAGCCATCCTCCACGTAGCTCCCTCTTCTGTCTTACCTTAACTTGGCAACCACCTTTTCAGTCCTGCTTGCCCACACTCTCAGTGAGGACCTTCTCTGCGACCTTACCTTCCACAAGATTGAGGTTTGGCGATCACGCAGCCCCGTTACCACGGCTGATGACATTGTTGAAGCCCCGGAACCGGCACGCCGGGTCTACCAATGTTCAGGCCAGAACTTTTGCCAGGAAAGCGGGCAAGGCTGCAAGGGAGGCCATCAGAGGGGCCAGAACCGGCAAACCCTATGCCGGCAGGCCGACCAAGGGTCAGGATAGGGACTCCCTTAGGTGCCAAAAAGCAATCAAAAAACAGATTGCCAAGGCCCAAAGACAAGTGGTGGCCCAGGTTCATCAACCAGCCCAGCCAGAACCCCTAGCTGATCAGGGAACGGCTCATCCCATCAGGTCCCATTCGGACAGTGAGAGGGCCTCTCAGGCCTTGTCCATTGATGTTGCTAGATCAGGATCTAGATCCCCTTCTCCTTCCCTTGGGGGTGATGCTGACCTTTTTGATTGTGAACTTGATTTGGAAAGAGAGGACCCCCTTCCTCTCCCCTGGACAGGGATCCTTCTCCCTTGTCCGATTAATTGATTTGTAGGATTCCATCATTCCCTGTTTTGTTTGTTGAGAAGTTTAACTTCCACTGTATTAAATGTAGGAAGTGTCCATCAGCAACTCCCTGGTTACAGACTGTAATATTTATGAGGTTTTTGATTTCTGCCTCTGACCCTATCTTTTATAAAACGATAGCTGCTGTTTGTTCAATATGATTTACTATATAATAAATTTGAGTAGAAGTGCAGTTTCTATTTTCAGTCTGTATCCATTGTAATAGTCAAGCGAATAATTCCAATAAACTGCTTTTGACTTTTTTTTAATACTACAGTTCATTAAAAAGCATTTTGAAATCTCAAAGAGAGCTTTCTTACACTGAAAAAATATCTTATTGATTTTCTTTTCACTTGTTCTTATTCATGTCCAATATTTCCCAACCTCCTCCACACACCCCCCCCCCCCAACCCTTAACAAAAACAGTATGTTTTTCCAAAAGAAATTGTGGTGGTGATTATAGTATTCAAAATTATAATAATCAGGCTTAAGCAAATTATTATGGTTTGAAATATTAGTTAAGAGATCGGGGTCAGCAAAAACTAGAGAAATTTCTTTATCCTTGTTTACATTTCCTTGTTTACATTAGTGCAGTTTCAGTGAAACCCATTTGCAAGGCAATAGGGTCAAGGCTGATTTGAACAAAATGTAGGAATTGTATAAAATGGGAGAAGAGTTAATTTCATTGTAAAATAGCATCCCTACTACAATCCTTTTTCTTTAAATTAGAAGTCTAAAATAGTAACCTTGTTTGTGTTGACAGGATGTATTCTTTCCTTTTTCATCAAAACTTCCATCCATTTTCCCCACTTTGATAGCATCTACTAATAGAACTCTCAGAGTTGCCAAAGAAGCATGATGTGGAAAATGTATTGCACAGATTGGGAACATTCTAACACTTATAAAATCTGTACTCTAAATTTAACATAGGATTTTGAGAATTAACAGTTAACAAGGTGTGTGTAAGTCCAGTATTTCAGGCTACTGTTGTTTTCAAGGTTTTAAAGTTCTAAAATCTAAATGAAAGGATACGTGAAATTTTATTTTTTTAATCTGAAGAGGTCTTTGTTCTAAAATATTACTGTAAAACAAGCCATGAAATAACTGTTTCAACGTAGATGCATATGGAGAAGATGTAATAATCCTCCTTACTAAGTACGGTAGCTTTTTAAACCTCTGATTAAATAGATGCTTATACTTATCATGTGTCCTTCATAGATAATGCTTTTATCATGTTCTGAGGTACCAAGAAACTAGAGAATAAGACAGATAGATTCCTTACACCACAATTTAGGTATTGTATATTTCCCCAAGAAATAGAGTCGATGCTGTATGATTAATTGTTCTGGTTTTTCTTATATGACTCACCATTTTCCTCCGCCCCTAGTATACGTCTACTCCTGGGCAGGATTGGACTATGAATGTAACTCCTAAAGTTGCAATATATTTTTTCTTTTAGATCTACATGTTCCCAAAGCAGAATGGCTGAAGTTTGAGGCACCTGTTACTAAACCTTTTTCTTAATCAAAAGACAGTTCTGCAAGCCAGAAATGAAAAGCTGAAGTTGAAATATCAATGACACTCTGTAGTGCAGTGAAGGAAGCCAAGAGTTGGCTTCTGTATTGTGCTTGAGAGTTACCCAAAGCAGCATACAAAATGATTTGTCAGCTAATTAAAAAAAACTGTCTTGTTTATTCATCAGAACTGTGGACAGTCATTGTTTGGGAGCAGACTCCAACTAATTACATGCCAGCCAACAGCTGATTCTCCCCCAGAAGGAAGCATTGCCTAATAAAGATCATAGATGCCAACCACTAAATACACAAAGTACTAAAGATGAGCAGTTCAATCGCCAACTGTCTGGTTTTTCTCAATAAAGCTAGTGATGGACAAATTTGGGTAGAACTTTGCTATTCCCACCTGAAAGTCAATCTTTGTTTCTTACTTGTCTTATGGTGAAATATGGATATGAAATATGATTCTTTTGTGCAGTTAGGAGAAATCACTAGCCTTTCTATTATCATAATCATTCTTTTTAAAAATGCCTGTAATGATTAAAGGACATTGGCACCAAATGTTTTAATTTTATAAATAAGATTAGACATGTGTCATTATTTATTCCTTGAAAGTCGTTTCAATCCATTTGACAATGGTTATTTTGTGTGATGCTAGAATGCAGGATAAACATTCATTCTCAGGAACACACATACTTATATTTCTAGGAAATTCTGCAAATCCATAAATTGTAACGGTAGGTTTGTGATCCTAAGTAGATAGAAGATATTCGTGAATCTTTATTAGATCTTACATATGCCTTTTATTTTATTTTATTTGCTAGTGCTTCTGATATCTCTTCAATTACATGGAATGTTTTGTGTCATTAGGCTACACACATGGATAAGACTATCCTTGTGATCTTATTAGGCTAGGGCAGTGGTGGGCAACCTTTTTTTTCAACTGAGCCAAATCTCGCCAAAACCACGATTGAAATTTACTTTGAGAGCCACATTTTTAAAACCGAAAATACATAGGATGGTACACTGTTTTTAGTTTCAATAAGTTTTTATTGAGAATATTCTGCATGCAAGTATCCACATAGGTCGGGAGGATACAAATAACACAACTAATAAAACAAAAACTTTAGAACGATATTATTTATCGATAATGTTAAATTCCGTAAAATTTGCCTTACAATGTAGAGAAAATTACATCCTGACATTGACTGACAAAGTCACAACCACTAATGTGAACATTGGCCTTGCATTTCCTTGGATAGTTTGAGTAAGTCAGGTTTGTATGTTGTTGTTTTTAATTTCATCTCTCTCTCCCACTTTCTTTTTTTCTTTTTCTTTCTCTCTCTCTCTCTGGCTCTTTGTCTCTCTCTCCCTCCCTCCCACATCTCTGTCACTCTGTGTGTGTGTGTGTGTCTGTCTGTCTCTCACTCACTCTGTGTGTGTGTGTGTGTGTGTGTCTCTGTCTCTCCCTCTGTCTCTCTCCCCTCCCTTTCTCTCTCTCTGTCACTCTGTGTATGTGGGTGTGTCTGTCTCTCACTCATTCACTTAATCACTCACTCTGTGTGTGTCTCTCTGTCTGTCTATCTTTCTCTCCCTCCCTCCCCCTCTCTGTCTGTGTGTGTGTGTGTGTGTGTGTGTGTGTGTCTGTCTGTCTGTCTGTCAGTCTCTCTCTGATTCCCTCCCTCACTCCCTCTCTCTGTTCCTCTCTCTGTCTGTCTTTCTCACTCACTCACACACACACACACACACACTGTGGTCACCTTGTTGAGTGTTCTAATCACATTTGAAACACTCAACAACTGGCCTGCATTTATGGTATTTTGCAGCATTCTGCAGTCATAGGACCAAAATTGGTTGTCACTCGCCCGGGCTTTTGCAGAAGCTTCCCTCCGAAGCCCGAGAGGAGGGAGGGGAGCGGGCACCCGGCACACAGAAGAGCCGCATTAAAGGGTGTAAAGAGCCGCATGTGGCTCCCGAGCCGCGGGTTGCCCACCACTGGGCTAGGGGCAACAGGAGGTTGGAGAAAAAAACATTGGCAGAAGTTATGAAGATATGTGTGCCATTTAAATCTTTGTGTGAGCTTCATTTTCCAGAGTGAACTAATTTTTTCTGCCATATATTATATATAAATTTATGGGAAGATCTGATCTTTAAATACTCCTATCATATCCTCCTATACTCGGGCTGATGGAACCCGCAACATGCCTCTTCTGCTGGCACAAGTGATACAGGCCAATGCCAGTGGGGTGAGACAGTCCGTCAAGTAACCTGGACTTATGACACGAAGATCTTTAAAGGCAATCACCAACACTTTGAATTACATCTGGAAGAAGAATGGTAATGAATGCAGCACATGTGGCAGTGGTGTTACAGGTGCCATGCTTGGGGCTCCCAAAACTACCCAGGCTCTGCACTCTGCATCAGCTGTAGCTTTCGACTGCTCTTCAAAGTAGCCCCATATAGAGCACATTACAATATTCCAGTAATCAGATGACTAGGAACTGAATGTCTGAGTGCAGGGAATCCAGGAAAGGCCACAACTGGTGCACAATACAAAGTTGTGCAAAAGATCTTCTAGTCATGACTGCTACCTGTTCCTCGAAAGGAGCCACAAGTCCAGGAGAGCCCCCAAATTGCAGACCAAGTCTTTCTGGGGCAGTGCCATCCCATCCAGAGTCAAAGATGACAAAGTCCCAGATCCCGGGCTCCACATGCCCAAAGCCATTTGGTCTTACCAGGGTTCAGTTGAAGTCTGTTGTTTCACATCCATGCCCCCACAGCCTCCAAGCACTGTGCAAGGGGGCCTGGAGTATCACCTATGTCACCAAGCATAGAAATATAGAGTTGGGTGTCATCAGCATACAGTATATACCTCAACCCATGGTGATGGATGATCTCACCCAGGGGTTTCTTATAGATGTTGAAAGGAGTGGAGAAATAACCAAGCAGCTGAGGACTGGACCTCTCTCTCCCTACCAATATTGACTGGGAACTGCCACAGGGAAAAGATTTGAACCAGCGCATAACTGTGCCACCAATCCCCATCCCCTATTAAGATTAATAAGGATATGTTTACATAGATTTTACATCTAAAAACTGAATGTGGCATTCATAAGCAATTTTAAGATACATTTAATTATATACTAAAACACTCCATTTTATGCTTAATAATACTGAGGTCTCTACAATACTGAATGTTACTTATTGAATGTTTGCATATAAAAACATTCTTTAAACACCCAAAGCTTAAATATATCTTCATAATAACCTTTAAAAATAAATTTTATCATTTATAGGAAAATGAAATTATTTTATCTAAATATTTGCATTAATCTATAGGTTAACAGTGCTTGTGAATTTTGTATTTTGAAATTTGCTAATGTTCACTGAAATGGAAATATATGTGCTGCTATCCTCTTAACTTTTAATGTCTGTTTTTTTAAAAACAGTGACTAGAAAAATATGGAGAAGAAACTGAGGCAGCTGTGTCCTATTTCTGATCCAGACACAACATACTTTCTGCAAATAACTTGGTGCAAAGATCTTGGTATGGGTTTTGAGCTTATACTAAGCGATGGCCAATCATCTTGGATTGGAAGAGGTATAATAGATTTATAATAAAGTATAATAATATGATAAATTACTGTATGACTTACTATCATTGATTTATTAAAGGGTTACTCACTCCCCCTTTTCTACTAATATTCTATTTACCCCCAAATAAGCTGAAGTTTCCCCTATCCTCACAATTATTTTTTAATAGAAAAAATTGTCTTTTGTTCCCTGAAGAGACTCTAGAGCTGATTCTGAGTATGGCAGAAACAATGGAAGCAAATTTTCCCTTTTCTGCCTCATTATAGCCCTCTTTATTGGGCTACAAAGACTGTATGAAATCAGTAGAGATTATAGATTATTCTAAAATCTATATCCTATAGATTATTAATATAACATCCAAAAGATTGATCCAGGCCAGTATTCTGAACCTACCATCCCTATCCATATACTTATAGAAACTTCTGTCACAACTTAAATACCATGATAGCTTTCTCTTTATATTCTTTAGTAGTTGGTATTTAGAGATCCTCTGACTATTGTACTGGAGATACTTTGTTCTCTTAGTTACTGATAACTACGGTAGTGTTTCCTCCATAATCATCTTTTGAAGTTGGTAATCATTTCTACATATAATTATGTATTATAAAACAGACTACTTCAATTGTCTTGGTTTTTAATTGTCTTTTTAAATATAACCACAGTGCTGTGATCTGTAAAATGTTTGCTCAATTTTAAAAATATGGTATAAGAGGTTCCTTTGTGTAGGAAGGCCTCCTGCATTTTTACTATTTTAAAGAAAATCTAAAACATGTAATATTTTGGTTATATTTTAAGAAAATTGTGATTTCAAATAAATTGAAATCTCTTTCAAACCTATCTATTTATGTCTCAACAACTATACTGGCCTTTCTTTCAAATTTACTTTAATTCTTTGAATTACTGTCTCAGTGTCTGAAGAAGAGATTTCCAGAGAGGCTGCTGACATGGAAATGAAACAAGAAAAGTATGTAGAAGAACTTAAAAAAGTACTGTTGTTTGACCAAGAGTTCTCAGATACATACCGTTTTGATATTTCTAAAAAGGAAAGAAATGGAGAATCAATTCATTTTTCATATGAAAAGAATTTGAAGGATGTTACTGTAAGTATTGCTTTGTTACATTTATTTATCCATTTTTATGTTATAAATCAACATTTGATGTCAAATCTTAAGGAACAATGGATACTTAGACCTTTGTCTTAAACCTCAGCAATTATAAATTCCTGTATACTACTGAATTATTAGCATAATATTCTGTTTTAAAAATCAGTACGAAATATTGTGCTTATGAGAATGTTTTAAATTCTATAGTAAGAATAAAAATTATGTTGACTTTTCAGTTCCAAACTTTTGTAAAGCAGGATTCATTTGTTAAAAATGAATCTATATATACAAACATAGTTACATAAACATGTGCATGTAGATATGTATATATATGTTCATAAACACACTACTGTGATTTGAAACATTACTAAATTTGTTTTAATATACACAAATATATATCATTTATTTATTTATCTCCTGTATTTATATACTGCCAAATCTCTATGATGTTTTAGAAAAACTTACATGGGCAAGAACTACTATACTAGTCCAATTGACCTAGTCCCTAACTTCACCCAATGGAGTTTGAAATCCATCAATACCAAAAATCTGGGAGGGGGATCCATACCAGTGTATATTGTTGATATGTCTACTTTTGCCTACTTTTTTCTATCAAGGAACCATGAAAATCATACTACATAGAACATGATCAATATCATTGATCAGTATCATTTTAATAAATCTCTGTTGTGTGTATTTATGTAGGTCTCTTGTTATATGCAGATACTCTCCAATTTACAACCACAATTGAGATCAGAATTTCCATTTCTAAGCAAGACAGTTGTTAAGTGAATCACGCCTAATTTTATGACCTTTTTTTGCTATGGTTGTTAAGTAAATCACTGGTGGTGTTGAGTGAGCCATGCAGTCATTAAGCAAATCTAGCTTAACCTTGACTTTGGTGTCAGAAGCTGGCTGGGAAGGTTTCAAATGGTGATCGCCGGACCCCGGGACGCTGCAATCATTGTAAACATATGTGTGTTGCCAAGTACCTGAATTTTGATCGCATGTCCGTGGGGATGCTGTAATGGTTGTAAGTAGGAGAAACAGTTGTAAGTCTCTTTTTCAGTGCCGTTATAACTTTGAACAGTCACTAAATGAGTTTTAAGTCGACGGCAACCTGCATTTAAGTATTTAAGACGTTTATATAGTATTTAAGCCTATTCTAGAAGCTGGAGTTTGAATCAAACTGATAGGAAATTGGTCGGAAAACTGAACTAATGAATTTATTTTTTAATGAAATGTATCTTTCAGTTGTACTTCCAACTTAGTTAGTGCATATGGTATTAAGAATTAAAAGAACAATAGGGAAAACAACAAAGGGAATCACAGAATTCTAAAAGATGTATCAAATAGCAGGTTCAAAACCAACTTGCCCCAGGCTTTTTGAAACAGCAACTCTTCCAGTTAAGAACAAGCTTTGCAGAAACATTACTGTAAAGTGATAACCTTCTACAAAAAGGATGCAACCTTTAATGGTAGCATGATGCTCTTATGTGCACGAGAGGAATAAAAGCAACATAAAGAAACAGCAGAATTTAACAAATTAAATGGTGTGCTCTAGTTTCTTTTAACTAAACAATGCCATCTTTTGGGACCTAGGAAGACTGCCTTCTGAGCCTGTTTTTGGAACAGCAGCACTCCAGACATCTGTAAAGTTCTTATATTGGTGATTTTGAAAAAGTCAGAGAAAACCTGGCTGTTGGCATTTTGGGTCAAGGGTGTGCTGCTAAGTCCTTGTAGGATATACACTTGATTATATTTTCTTTCTGATTCACATGGTCTCTGTTTTTTAAATTGTTTTTAACAATGTAAAGCTGCCCAGAATCTTATGGAGTTGAGCAGCCTCTAAACACCAAAAAGAAACAAAAGGAATTAAGGCCAGGAATATGGTGCATGTGATATATGGTTGTATATGATATATGACTGCACAGCTTCAATCTATCTTTGGATACTTACAGGCCCTGATTATTCTGGATGTTGAAATTCATTCTAACATATATTAAAAAAAACGAATGTTACCAATTCATGAGTGGTAATAGAATTGCTGGGAGCTAGATTGAAATGACTCCAGTTGTATTCCTGCAACAGTTCTAGTCTATTTCTCTTGTATTTTTCTGCAGATATTTTTCAGTTGCTCTATGCGATGCCATGAAAATATATTTGATAGTGCTATCAGAAGATAAATGTAAATTCAAAGATCGACTGAAAGAAAATTAAAATTGCTGTACATAACTATACTTCCATTGAAGACAATGGAATATTTGAGAGGCTGCCACAGGAGAGAAGTGGGCTATTCTCCAAAGCACCTGATGGCTGGACAAGAAATAACAGTTGGAAACTAATCACAAAGAGATCCAATCTAGAACTAAGGAGAAATTTCCTGACAGTGAGAATAATTAATCAGTGAACAGTTGCCTCCAGAAGTTGTGAGTGCTCCATCATTGGAGGTTTTAAAGAAAAGATTAGACAGCAATTTGTCCGGAATGGTTTTGGATCTCAATAAAGGAAAATATTTGTAGCACAGATTGAAATGAAGTGTCCTGGTGCTATCTGAGCTTGGTTGTTTTCTTGTAGTAGTTTCATCCCCAAAATTAGGTATAGGATCTCCTGCCTGAGCAGGGGTATTGGACTAGAAGACCTCCAAGGTCCCTTCCAATTCTGTTTTACTGTTATTGAGATTATAATAATAAAATACTATATCTCTACAATGATTCCATACTAAATTAATTTTCTGTTAACATTACTTGGGTTTGAATCTATATAATGAAGACACTAAACTGATATATAATATTGCATTCATTAATATGTTTGCTTGTATCTTATTAAGCTTGCAAATAAAAGAACATGGGTATCTGTAGATGAAAAATAATAAGGATGAATTGCATTTAATCATTAGCAGATTGTTTAAAAACAAGTTGCTTTGTTTCACGACTTTTTAAACTTTTAACATCATCTATAAAGTTTTTAGACTGATAAGGACAAACTAAATGGCTGAGAATCATTTTAAAATAACAATAGGCCTGGTACACTGTAGGGCTTGTGTGTCAAAGCAGCTGCAGAGGCAAAATGGGCCACACACACTGAGAGCTCAGTAAGGGGCCATTGAGGCTTGGCCAGCTAAACTGCTGCCACCTAAACAAACACCATAACAAGAGTCAGAGATTTACTGTTTGATCTAAGTAGGTGACCACTTGGAAGTAAATCTTTCTGAGTACTTCACCTAGGAGCTCTCTGCACATTGCAAATAATGGGACTCCTGCGAGACTTTCTCATTGGAGGTGGCAATTAAATTGATTAAAGAGCTCTTGATAAACAATATTTGGGGAACTAGCAAATCTTTCAGTACAGCCAGGTGGCAGATATTGTAGTGTCTTGTGAACATTAGTAAACTTTTAGCCTAAAGAAATTTCTGTCATATGCAAAATTTGGCTCAAAAAAGAAGTCTGAGTAATTTGTTTCATATTTCCTACACCAGCATTTTATTGTTCAAAAAGCTTAAAGCAAGAAAGTCATTTATCGATTCAATATACATTTTCTATTTTTTTTAAAAAAAACACCTCTAAATGTTACCTAACACTGATGATGTTACCTAATTTGGGTAAGCAAACATCTGCAAGAAAACAAGCAAACTTAGAGAGCACCAAGAACCCCTCACCTCTAAGTGCTTCCAAAATGATTACTCAAGGGCTTAAACTCTGTGAGTATCATTTTCATGTTTTGGAACATATGCTCTGTGCTATAGTTTTTGGTGCTTACAATTTCTTGCTCAGTTGAATAGAAATAATTTCCTGTGAGGAAAACTTTAAAATCCTACATTATTGTCTTTTCACCTTAAAAAAAATAAGTTTGGCAACATTATCTAGTAGACTCAAACTTTGTTTTATTTTATTTTTAATATTAATAGAATTTAAGTTAAATCAAATATAAATATCAGTGGTGGATTTCTAATTTTTTTTACTATGGATTTGCTCGTGCTTTTGTGTGCGGAAGTGTGTGGGCATGTGCGCGGAGCCTCCTGCTGCCACTACTACCAGTTCGCCTGATCCGGGCTGAACCGGGAGCAACCCACCTCTGAATCTCATGTATGTAAACACCCTGCCTACCATTGGCCTTATTGAAAGAGTAATTATGGAGTCTTTGTTGATTATAACTGATTGTAGGACATCATAAATAAAGATCAACAATTGAACTGAAGCTGGAGCACAGGAGGCTTAAATATTTCTTCCAATGCATTTCCTTGAATTAATCCCAATTTTTGCTCATATACTGTTAGCCTTGCATGTATCTAATCTTTACATTTACTTTTTTGCAACCCATAAAGAATTTCAGAAATTGGAAGAGGAAGTGCAAAGTAAATCTTAAAATCTCATTTCATGGTCTTAATGCAATAGGGAGATACTTTTTAAAATGTATCTTTCAGTCTTTCTGTTGTTGTTTTCCCTTTATCTGTCCTGAAATCATGAAATTAATCAAATTACTTTGAATCTCTGACTTTGTACTGCTGTCTAGTTCTAAAATGATTTCGTTAGATTCATATTGGTTAGTTGTATATTGTGTGAAGAATATTTTGATTGCCGCAAGATATATTTGATTTAATTTGATTCATTATTTTAGAAGGTTTAATTTAGTCATTTCATCATGATTTTTTCACTACTTAGATTCTGTAAAAAAAATCATTTAAAAGTTATTAGCAGACACATATTTTAGATTATAAGGTTATAATCTAATAAGAATATAAATAATTCTTTAAGATATGAATATTGCACTTGTATTTTGAAGTAATTAGGAGCTGAACTACGTATTTATTCGAGTATAACGCGCACACGTGTATAACACGTGTATAACGTGCACCCCCTAATTTTCGAATAAAAATAGGTATAAAATTTTGTTTCACACCAAGCATTGTAAGGGTCTATTTATCTATTTCATTAACTTTTACTGAACCAATGCAAGTACTATTATTTTAGTATAATTCTCATTACATTTTGTTTATATGCTAAATATATTATATCATTTTGTTTGCTGTCCTATATCTCACGGAATCTTTTAAAAAATGATTTCCTTTTGATTTTGTTGCATATGCAAAAAGAAATATTTTTGATTGAATACATGTATAGAATAGAAATTTGGAAAATGTCTAGCTTTTTAAAGCTTAGAAGGAAGATGGGTTATTAAGGAAATAGGTTATTAAGGAAAAAATCCCACTGACAATGTAGTGAAGCAGAGGCACATGGAGAAGAGAAAATATGACATCAGTATAATGGGGGGAAATTATCTTTTACCATAAGTTCTAAGAATCACTGTACCTGCTACTCCCAGTAAAATATCTGCGTGCATTTATGCTATAAGTAGAAATTCTGTTGCAATTGCCCCAATTGGTTCACATTTAAGGGAAATCCTCCTGCCGACTGGAGGAAGAGGGTGAGAGGCGGGTCCTGTGAACGGCGGCAGCAGCGGCGGCAATAGTCGCAACTCAGCTGCCTGCCGCCTTTCCCCTCCTTTGTCTCCCAGCCAGGGCGGCCCGCCACCGAGTTGCGACTATTGCCGCCGCTGCTGCCGCCGTTCACAGGACCTGCCTCTCACCCTCTTCGCGGGTCCTGTGAACGGCGGCA